>NC_080382.1:103842402-104209017 GCF_014773155.1 Arachis stenosperma
TCCGTGGGATCGACCCTTACTCGCGTAAGGTTTATTACTTGGACGACCCAGTGCACTTGCTAGTTAGTTGTGCAAAGTTGTGTTTATGCCATGGTATTGAGCACCAAGTTTTTGGAGCCATTACTAGGGATTATTTGAGTTGTGAAAAGTAATGATCACAATTTCGCACACCAGTATCCATTCTGGCGTTTAACGCCCAAATGTTGGCCATTGTGGGCGTTTAACACCCAGCCAGGTACCCTGGCTGGCGTTAAACGCCAGAAACCCCTTCATCACTGGGCGTTTTGCTAAACGCCCAGGATGCTGCACACCTGGCGTTAAACGCCAAGAATGGTGCCCATTCTGGCGTTTAACGCCCAAAATAGTACCTTTACTGGCGTTAAACGCCCAGAATGGTGCCCATTCTGGCGTTTAACGCCCAGAGTACCCCTTACTGGCGTTTTTTCGCCAGCAAGCTCCTTTTCTCTGCTTTTTGCACCGAATCCTTCTGTAACTCTGTTTAAATTTTGATGATTGCCCTTTGAGAATATGTATCAAACTTTTATTAAATAAAACAGATAACCTGCTAATGACTGGGTTGCCTCCCAGCAAGCGCTTCTTTATTGTCTTTAGCTGGACCTTTACTGAGATTCATTCAAGCCTCAGTTTTGAGCATTCTTGCTCAAAATTGCTTTCAAGATAATGTTTGATCCTCTGTCCATTAACAATGAACTTTTTTTCAGAATCAATATCCTGAAGCTCAACATATCCATATGGTGACACTTCTGTAATCACATACGGACCCCTCCATCGGGATTTAAGTTTTCTTGGGAATAGTCTGAGCCTAGAGTTGAAGAGCATAACTTTTTGTCCTGGCTCAAAGACTCTGGATGACAACTTCTTGTCATGCCACTTCTTTGCCTTTTCCTTATAAATTTTTGCATTTTCAAAGGCACTGAGTCTAAATTCATCTAGCTCATTTAGCTGGAGTAATATTTTTTCACCAGCTAACTTAGCATCCAGGTTTAGGAATCTGGTTGCCCAGTATGCTTTATGTTCCAGTTCCACGGGCAAATGACAGGCCTTGCCATACACAAGTTGGTATGGAGAGGTTCCTATAGGAGTATTGAATGCTGTTCTGTATGCCCACAGAGCATCATCCAAGCTCTTTGCCCAATCCTTTCTACGGGCAATTACAGTCCGTTCTAGGATTCTTTTCAGCTCTCTGTTAGAGACTTCAGCTTGCCCATTTGTCTGTAGATGATACGGAGTTGCTACTTTGTGGCTAATTCCATATCGGATCATAGCAGAGTACAGCTGTTTATTGCAAAAATGAGTGCCCCCATCACTGATTAGTACTCTGGGAACACCAAACCTGCTGAAGATGTGTTTCTAGAGGAATTTCAGCACGGTCTTATTATCATTAGTGGGTGTAGCAATTGCTTCTACCCATTTAGATACATAGTCCACTGCCACTAGAATGTAAGTGTTTGAGTATGATGGTGGGAACGGACCCATGAAGTCAATACCCCAAACATCAAACAATTCAATCTCTAGGATCCCTTGTTGAGGCATGGCGTATCCATGAGGCAAGTTACCAGCTCTTTGGCAACTGTCACAGTTATGCACAAACTCTCGGGCATCTCTATAGAGAGTAGGCCAGTAGAAGCCACATTGGAGGACCTTAGTGGCTGTTCGCTCACTTCCGAAATATCCCCCATACTATGATCCATGGCAATGCCACAGGATCTTTTGTGCTTCCTCTCTAGGTACACATCTGCGGATCATTCCGTCTGCACATCTCTTAAAGATATATGGCTCATCCCATAGGTAGTACTTGGCATCTGAAATTAATTTCTTTCTTTGCACCCTGCTGTACTCCTGGGGTATGAACCACACAGCTTTATAATTTGCAATATCTGCAAATCATGGAGCTTCATGAATGGCAAAGAGTTGCTCATCTGGGAAAGTCTCAGAGATCTCAGTAGAAGGGAGGGACGCCCCAGCTACTGGTTCTATTCGGGACAGATGATCAGCTACTTGGTTCTGTGTCCCTTTTCTGTCTCTTATTTCTATATCAAACTCTTGCAGAAGTAGCACCCACCTTATGAGCCTGGGTTTTGAATCCTGCTTTGTGAGTAAGTATTTAAAAGCAGCATGGTCAGTGTACACAATCACTTTTGACCCTACCAAATAGGATCTAAACTTGTCAATGGCATAGACCACTGCAAGTAACTCTTTTTCTGTGGTTGTGTATTTCTTCTGTGCGTCATTTAGAACACGGCTAGCATAATAAATGACGTGCAGAAGTTTGTTATGCCTCTGTCCCAACACTGCACCAATGGCATGGTCACTGGAATCACACATTAGTTCGAATGGCAATGTCTAGTCTGGTGCAGAGATGACTGATGCTGTGACCAGCTTGGCTTTCAGGGTCTCAAATGCCTGCAGACACTGTGTGTCAAACACAAATGGTGTGTCAGCAGCTAGCAGGTTGCTTAGAGGTTTTGCAATTTTTGAAAAATCCTTTATAAACCTTCTGTAGAATCCTGCATGCCCCAGAAAGCTTCTGATTGCCTTAACATTGGCAGGTGGTGGTAATTTTTCAATTACCTTTACCTTTGCTTTATCCACCTCTATTCCCTTGCTTGAAATTTTGTGCCCATGGACAATTCCTTCAGTCACCATAAAGTGACATTTCTCCCAGTTTAAGACCAGGTTAGTCTCTTGGCACCTTTTCAGGACAAGTGCTAGATGGTTAAGACAGGAGCTGAATGAGTCTCCATATACTGAGAAGTCATCCATGAAGACTTCCAGGAACTTCTCCACCATATCAGAGAAGATGGATAGCAAGCATCTCTGAAAAGTTGCAGGTGCATTACACAGACCAAAAGGCATTCTTCTGTAGGCAAACACGCCAGAAGGGCAAGTGAATGCTGTTTTCTCTTGGTCTTGAGGATCTACTGCAATTTGGTTGTAACCTGAATAGCCATCCAAAAAGCAGTAATAATCATGACCAGCTAGTCTTTCTAGCATTTGGTCTATGAATGGTAAAGGAAAATGATCCTTTCTAGTGGCTGTATTGAGCCTTCTGTAATCAATACACATACGCCACCTTGTAACTGTTCTTGTAGGAACCAGTTCATTCTTTTCATTATGAACCACTGTCATGCCTCCCTTCTTGGGGACAACTTGGACAGGGCTTACCCAGGGGCTATCAGAAATAGGATAAATAATCCCAGCCTCTAGTAATTTAGTGACCTCTTTCTGCACCACCTCCTTCATGGCAGGATTTAGCCGCCTTTGTGGTTGAACCACTGGTTTGGCATCATCCTCCAATAGGATCTTGTGCATGCATCTTGCTGGGCTAATGTCCTTAAGATCACTTATGGACCATCCAAGAGCTGTCTTGTGTGTCCTTAGCACTTGAATTAGTGCTTCTTCTTCCTATGAATTTAAAGTAGAGCTTATGATCACTGGAAAAGTGTCACCCTCTCCTAGAAATGCATTTTTCAGGGATGGTGGTAGTGGTTTGAGCTCAGGTTTGGGAGGCTTATCCTCTTCCTGAGGAATTTTCAAAAATTCTTTTATTTCCTCTGGTTCCTCCTGATTAGGCTGAACATCCTTGAAGATGTCCTCTAGCTCTGATTCTAGACTTTCAGCCATATTGATCTCTTCTACTAAAGAGTCAATGATATCAATGCTCATGCAGTCATTTGATGTGTCTGGATGCTGCATAGCTTTGACAGCATTCAACTTGAACTCATCCTCATTGACTCTCAGGGTTACTTCCCCTTTTTGTACATCAATAAGAGTTCGTCCAGTTGCTAGGAAAGGTCTTCCTAGAATGAGAGTTGCACTCTTATGCTCCTCCATTTCCAGCACTACAAAGTCAGTTGGAAAGGCGAATGGCCCAACCTTGACAATCATGTCCTCAATTATGCCTGATGGATATTTATTGGAGCCATCAGCAAGTTGGAGACATATCCGGGTTGGTTTGACTTCTTCAGTCAACCCAAGCTTTCTGATAGTGGATGCAGGTATTAGATTGATACTTGCTCCAAGGTCACACAGGGCTGTCTTGGTGCAAGCACCTTCTAATGTGCATGGTATCATAAAGCTTCCTGGATCTTGAAACTTTTCTAGTAAGCTTTTTAGAATGACTGCACTGCATTCTTCAGTGAAAAACACTTTTTCAGTTTCTCTCCAATCCTTCTTATGACTTAAGATCTCTTTCATGAACTTAGCATAAGAAGGTATTTGCTCAAGTGCCTCTGCAAACGGAATCTTTATTTCAAGAGTTTTTAGATAGTCTGCAAAGCGGGCAAATTGCTTATCCTGTTCCGCTTGGCGGAGTTTCTGAGGATAAGGCATCTTGGCTTTATATTCTTCAACCTTAGTTGCTGCAGGTTTATTCCTTACAGAGGTGGTTGGAGAAGCCTTTTTAGAGGGGTTACTATCAGCACTCTCAGGTGTTTGATTCCTCATTGCCGTTTGAACGCCAGGATTGGGTGAGGAATGGGCGTTTAATGCCAACTTTTCCCTCTTTTTTGGCGTTTGAACGCCAGAATTGGGCAAGGAATGGGCGTTTAACACCAGCTTTTCCCTCTTTTCTGGCGTTTGAACGCCAGGAGTATTCCTCTCTGGGCTCTTACTGTCCTCAGAGGGATTTTGGGCAGTGGTTTGGTTATCCTCTGTCAATTGTTCCTTTCTTGGTTTCTTGCTACTTTGAGCAGTGTTATTCAATGTCTTCCCACTCCTCAGTTGAATTGCTTGGCATTCTTCTGTTATCTGTTTAGATAACTGCTGTTTTGTCTGATTCAACTGCGATTCTATATTTTTGTTGGCAATTTTAGTTTCTTGGAGCATCTCTTTAAATTCTGCCAACTGTTTTGTCATCAGGAGTAATTGCTGATTAAGCTCAACAATCTGTTCTTGAGGATTAGGATCAGTAGCTACTGCTATAGCTTCTTCTTTTATAGAGGGCTCACTGCTAGAGTACAAATGTTGATTTCTAGCAACAGTGTCTATGAGTTCTTGAGCCTCTTCAATCGTCTTCCTCATATGTATAGATCCACCAGCTGAGTGGTCTAGAGACATCTGAGCTTTTTCTGTAAGCCCATAGTAGAAGATGTCTAACTGTACCCACTCTGAAAATATTTTAGAGGGGCATTTTCTTAGCATACCTATATACCTCTCCCAGGCATTATAAAGGGATTCATTATCCTCTTGTTTAAAGCCTTGGATGTCCAGCCTTAGCTGTGTCATCCTTTTTGGAGGGTAAAATTGATTCAGGAATTTGTCTGATAACTGTCTCCATGTTTTTATGCTTGCTGTGGATTGGTTATTCAACCACCTCTTAGCTTGATCTTTTACAGAAAATGGAAATAGTAATAATCTGTAGACATCCTGATCCACCTCTTTATCACGTACTGTGTCAGCAATTTGTAAGAACTGTGCCAGAAACTCAGTAGGTTCTTCCTGTGGAAGACCGGAATACTGGTAATTTTGCTGCACCATGATAATGAGTTGAGGATTTAGCTCAAAGCTGCTTGCTTTAATGGGAGGTATACAGATGCTACTCGCATATGCACCTGTAATGGGGTTAGCATATGACCCCAGAGTCCTTCTGAACTGCTCAATTCCACTTAGGTCCATGATGGAGAAAGGGAATATGATATGGATTAAAAAGTAAAGTAAATTTTTTTTTAAAAAATAACAGAAAATAGTAAAATAAATTAAATGGAAAATAAAATAAAGATTCGAAAACCAAAAGGGAATAAAATCAAAACAAATTGAAGATTAAATTAATTAATTAATCAAAAAGATTTTGGAATTAGCAATTAAAAAGATATGATTGAAAATTATTTTGAAAAAGATTTGATTTTTTGAAATAAGGTAAGAGAAAAACAGCAAAATGACACCAAACTTAAAATTTTTAGAAAATCAAGCACAAATTTTCGAAAATTTTAAAGGAAAACACAAAGAAGACACCAAACTTAGAGTTTTTAAAGATCAAGAAAGGACTAAGAACATGCGAATTCGAAAAATTAAAAGAAAACAAAGGCACGCACTTGACACCAAACTTAAAATATGAAACTAAACTCAAATAAAAGACTCTAAATCAACAAAAATAAAACAGTCCTAATCTAAGCAACAAGATAAATTGTCAGTTGTCCAAACTCGAACAATCCCCAGCAACGGCGCCAAAAACTTGGTGCACGAAATTGCAATCACACTTTTGCAATTCCGCACAACTAACCAGCAAGTGCACTGGGTCGTCCAAGTAATACCTTACGTGAGTAAGGGTCGATCCCACGGAGATTGTCGGCTTGAATCAAGCTATGGTTATCTTGTAATTCTTAGTCAGGATATCAATAATTCTTAGGTTTAATTGTGATGAGTAAAAGAACATGAAATAAATACTTGTTTTGCAGTAATAGAGAACAGGCTGAGGTTTTGGAGATGCTCTATCTTTTGAATCTCTGCTTTCCTACTGTCTTCTTCTTCAAGCATGCAAGGCTCTTTCCATGGCAAGCTGTATGTAGGGTTTCACCATTGTCAATGGCTACCTCCCATCCTCTCAGTTAAAATGTTCAACGCGCTCTGTCACAGCACGGCTATTCATCTGTCGTTTCTCAATCAGGTCGGAATAGAATCCAGTGATTCTTTTGCGTCTGTCACTAACGCCCAGCCTTCAGGAGTTTGAAGCTCGTCACAGTCATTCAATCCTTGAATCCTACTCAGAATACCACAGAGAAGGTTTAGACCTTCCAGATTCTCTTGAATGCCGCCATCAATTCTAGCTTATACCACAAAGATTCTGATTAAGGAATCCAAGAGATATCTACTCAATCTAAGGTAGAATGGAGGTGGTTGTCAGGCACACGTTCATAGGTGAGAATGAAGATGAGTGTCACGGATCATCACATTCATTAGGTTTAGGAACAAGTGATATCTTAGAATAGAAGCAAGCATGATTGAATGAAAAACAGCAGTAATTGTATTAATCCATCAAGACACAGCAGAGCTCCTCACCCCCAACCATGGGGTTTAGAGACTCATGCCATAGAAGATACAATAAGAAACGTGTAAAGTGTCATGAGGTCCAGATACAATATCAAAAGGTCCTATTAATAGTGAACTAGTAACCTAGGGTATACAGAAATGAGTAAATGACATTAAAATCCACTTCCGGGGTCCACTTGGTGTGTGCTTGGGCTGAGCATTGAAGCTTTCATGTGTAGAGACTTTTTCTGGAGTTAAACGCCAGCTTTTATACCAGTTTGGGCGTTTAACTCCAATTTGTGTGCCAGTTCCGGCGTTAAACACCGGGAATTCTGAAGCTGATTTGCAACGCCGGTTTGGGCCATCAAATCCCAGGCAAAGTATAGACTATTATACATTGCTGGAAAGCCCAGGATGTCTACTTTCCAACGCAATTGAGAGTGCGCCAATTGGGCTTCTGTAGCTCCAGAAAATCCACTTCGAGTGCAGGAAGGTCAGAATCCAACAGCATCTGCAGTCCTTTTCAGCCTCTGAATCAGATTTTTGCCCAGGTCCCTCAATTTCAGCCAGAAAATACCTGAAATCATAGAAAAACACACAAAATCATAGTAAATCCTAGAAAAGTGAATTTTAACTAAAAACTAATAAGAATGTAATAAAAACTAACTAAAATATACTAAAAACATACTATAAACAATGCCAAAAAGCGTATAAATTATCTGCTCATCACTTATACCACGAAGACTCTGATTTCACGGAATGGAAGGTTCGGTTGTCAGGCGAGGCAACCATGCATCGTGGACCAGGAATCCAAGAGATACACGCCCAATCTTATGATGAGTGTCACGGATCATTATATTCATCAGGTTGAAGTGCAGCGCATATCTTAGAATAAGAATAAGCATGAATTGAATAGAAGAACAATAGTAATTGCATTAATACTCGAAGAATAGCAGAGCTCCACACCTTAATCTATGGTGTGTAGAAACTCCACCGTTGAAAATACATAAGTGTAAGGTCTAGGCATGGCCGAATGGCCAGCCTCCCCAAATAGCATGTGAATTCAAAAATAGGGAAAAAGACCAATTCAAAGATGATCTAAGGATATTCCAAAGATGAAAACACAATAGTAAAAAGTTCTATTTATACTAAACTAGTTACTAGAGTTTACAGAAATAAGTCTAAGTGCAGAAATCCACTTCCGGGGCCCACTTTGGTGTGTGCTTGGGCTGAGCTTGAGCTTTACACGTGCAGAGGCTTCTCTTGGGGTTAAACGCCAAGTTGTAACGTGTTTTTAGCGTTTAACTCTGGTTTGTGACGTGTTTTTGGCATTTTACTCCAGAATGCAGCCTGGAGCTGGTGTTGAACGCCAGTTTGCGTCGTCTAAACTCAAATAAAGTATGGACTATTATATATTGCTGGAAAGCCCTGAATGTCTATTTTCCAATGCAATTAAGAGCGCGCCATTTGGAGTTTTGTAGCTCCAGAAAATATATTTCGAGTGCAGAGAGGTCAGAATCCAACAGCATCTGTAGTCCTTTTTCAGCCTCCTATCAGATTTTTGCTCAGGTTCCTCAATTTCAACTAGAAAATACCTGAAATCACAGAAAAATACACAAACTCATAGTAAATTCCAGAAATGTGAATTTTGCATAAAAACTAATAAAAACATCCCTAAAAGTAGCTAGATATTACTAAAAACTACCTAAAAATAATGCCAAAAAGCGTATAAATTAGCCGCTCATCATATACCATACTGAAAAGATCCCCACCACCTTGTCCACTCAAAAGCAAGAAAGGAGGAGGAAATCGGACAGAATACTATGAATATCACCGAATCTATGGACATCCCACCAATGAGTATTTCGACTTAAAAAATGTTATTGAGAAATTGGTAAGAGAAGGACGACTAGACCGGTATTTAGCCAACAAATCGGATGAGCCCCGAAAAAGAAGAAGGGACGAAGAGGTCGGACGAGGAGGACGACCACCTTGCACCGTAGAGAGACACGTTCATATGATAAATGGAGGATTCGCAGGAGGGGGATCTCAAAATCATCTCGCAAAAGGCACCTTAAAGAAGTATATCATGTCGAGGGAGGAGAAGGGTCACCCGACCTCCCTACTATTACTTTCACCCAAGAAGACGCGGCAGGAATCATCCTGGGACATGACGATCCTATGGTCATCCCCATCATATTGGCCAATGCTAACCTCTACCGAACACTGGTGGACCAAGGAAGCTCGGTGGATATCTTGTTTAAACCCGCCTTTGATAAATTTGGCCTACAGGAGAAAGAACTCAGAGCATATCTAAACAACTTGTTTGGATTAGGAGACACTCTAATCCAATCGCTTGGATACATCTCACTACACGCGACCTTCGGAAAAGGAACCTGATCAAGGACACTCAACATAGACTACATTGTAGTCGACGTAAGCTCAGCCTACAATGCCCTGATAGGCCAGGTAACATTGAATCAGCTCGCAGTAGTAGTTTCAATTCCACATCTATGCATGAAATTCTCAACGCCAGAAGGGATTGCTACGATAAAAGAAGATCAGAAAATAACGCGATGCTGTTACAATGAAAGTCTGATCCTCAGAGGCAAAGGGGAAGAAATCCACACTATCGAGCTCGGTGGAGTTCGAGGTCAGGAAGAACTTCGCCCACAACCTGAGGGTGAAATCGAAGAAGTCCAGATCGGAGACACCCCGGACAAAACAACAAACATTGGGGCAACTTTGAAACAAGACACAAAAGGCCCTCTAATACCGTTTCTAAGGGATAATTCCGACCTCTTTGCATGGAAAGCCACGAACATGCCGGGCATATACCCCACACTAATGTGCCACAAACTGGCAGTATACCCAGGATCTCACCCAGTACAACAGAAACGTAGAAAACTCAGACCCGAAAGATCCCAAGCTATGGAAGAACAGGTACAAGCTCTACTGGAGGCAGGATTCATAAGAGAAGTCAAATACCCACTATGGCTAGCTAATGTCGTCTTGGTGAAGAAATTGAATGGGAAGTGACGAATGTGTACCGACTACACTGATCTCAGCAAAGCTTGCCCAAAAGATCCTTATCCACTCCCAAATATCAACACTCTAGTGGATGCCTCCTCCAGGTACAAATACCTCTCGTTCATGGATGCTTATTCAGAATACAATTAAATCCCAATGTATCCACCTGATCAGGAAAAAACCTCATTCCTAACTCCAAAAGTAAACTATTGTTATGTCGTCATGCAATTCAGACTAAAAAACGCAGGAGCTACTTACCAAAGATTAATGAACAAAGTCTTCGCAGACCATATCGGGAAACTCATGGAGGTATATGTGGACGATATGCTGGTGAAAACACAAAATGAGGAGTTGCTATTGTCTGACCTCACACAAGTGTTTGACTCCATAAGAAGGCATGACATGCGACTCAACCCTGCAAAGTGTACCTTTGCAGTAAAAGCTGGCAAATTCTTGGGCTTTATGCTAACACAACGAGGAATTGAGGCGAATCTAGACAAATGTCGGGCCATACTTGACATGAAGAGTCCGACCTATGTCAAAGAGGTACAACAACTCAACGAGAGACTGATAGCCTTATCCAGATTTCTAGCCGGATCAGCCATAAGATCTCTCCCCTTCTATGCCACCTTAAAGAAGGAAAAGAGGTTCGAATGGGCAACAGAGTGCAAACAGGCTTTTTAGAACTTCAAAAAGTTTCTAGGACAACCACCTATCCTTACCCGACCACGGGAAGAGAACCATTTGTACTATACCTCGTAATAGAAAGTCGGGCAATAGCCTCAGCACTAGTCAGAGAAGTCAGGAATGGGCAACAACCCATCTACTTCGTCAGCAAAGCTCTACAAGGGGCAGAACTGAACTATCAAAAGATAGAGAAGTTCGCCTACGTCCGCATACTAACTTCTCGACAACTTCGCCCCTACTTTCAAGCTCACACCATCAAAGTTCGGACTAATCAGCCCATGAAAGGCATTCTCCAAAAGACAGACTTAGCTGGAAGAATTCTACAATGGGCAGTCGAGCTATCTGAGTTCGACCTTCAATACGAAACTCGGACGGCCATAAAGTCCCAATATTTGGTTGACTTTATTACTGAGTACACAGACACTTCGGGAACTCCCACAGAATGGAATTTCTATGTAGACGGTTCTTCAAACAAAGCCGGAAGTGGCGTAGGAGTGATAATAGAAAGCGATCAGGGAATCCAAATCGAACCCTCCCTCAAATTTGAGTTCCCTGCTTCAAAAAACCAGGCCAAATACGAGGCACTACTAGCTGGTTTGAAGCTGGCTAAGGAGGTTGGAGCTCAAAAGCTTATCATCTTCAGCGACTCACAAGTAGTCACCTCACAAATAGTAGGGAGCTACCAAGCTAAGGATCCTACCATGAAAAAGTACTTGGACAAAACCAAGGAACAGTTCGGACAACTTGGGGAATATAAGGTCCGCCACATACCTCGGGAACAGAATACTCGAGCCGATGCACTCTCAAAACTAGCCAGCACCAAACCAGGGGGCAATAATAGAAGCCTCATTCAGAAAGTATTGCAAAGTTCATCAATCTCAGGAGAAGAAAAAGTCCTAGCCATAACAGGTCAGGATCAGGGATGGATGACCCCCATAATTAACTACCTCAAAACAGAGACACTCCCTACAGATAAGAAGGAGGCGAAAAGACTAAAATGGGAGGCACAATACTACACCATCATAAAATATACTCTATATAAGAGAGGGATTTCAACACCGCTGTTAAAATGTGTGCCAACCTCCAACACAAAAGAATTTTTAGAAGAAGTACACAGTGGCATCTGTGGCAACCATCTCGGAGCACGTGAGCCGGATTCTTTTGGCCGACCATACAAAAGGAAGCAACAGAGTTCGTAAAGACATGTCCACCATGTCAGAAACATGCTAATTTCCACATCGCCCCACCAGAGGAACTCATCAGCGTAACCTCACCCTGGCCATTTGCAAAATGGGGACTCGACCTCCTCGGACCCTTCCCTCAAGGATCAGGACAAGTCAAGTTCCTCATCGTAGGGGTAGACTATTTCACAAAATGGATGGAAGCAGAGCCCCTAGCTAATACCACTGCTCAAAGAAGTCGAAAATTTCTATATAGAAACATTGTCACAAGGTTTGGGGTTCTTTATTCCGTTACCACAGACAATGGCACTTAATTCACAGACACAGGGTTTAGAAAATTGGTGGCCGACTTAAACATAAAGCACCAATTCACGTCCGTAGAACACCCCAGGCTAATGGATAGGCAGAAGCCGCCAATAAAGTCATATTAGCCGGGCTAAAATGGAGATTACAGGATGCAAAGGGAGCCTGGGCTGAAGAGCTACCACAAGTCCTATGGGCATATTGGATAACCCCATACTCCATGACCAGGGAATCACCTTTCTGACTAGCTTACGGAATGGAGGCATTGATCCCAGTGGAAGTCGAAGAAGGATCTCCCAGAATGATCCTCTATAGTAAAGAGGCCAACTCTCAACTTCAAAAGCTTGACTTACTTCTAGAAATCCGAGAAAGAGCTCGGATCAGAGAAGAAGCGTTAAAACGTCAAATGGCCTTAAGATACAGTCGAAAGGTAGTATAGCGAAATTTCGTTAACAACGACCTTATCCTAATCCGAAATGATATCGGAACAACTTGACCTGGAGAAGGAAAACTGGCGGCTAACTGGAAAGGACCCTACCGAGTCACAGAGGTACTGGTGAAAGGCTACTACTTGGTGTCCGAATTCGAAGGGCGAGAGCTACCAAGGTCATGGCACGCCTACAACCTAAGAAGGTATTATAGTTAGGAAGTAATAAAAGATCTTAGGCCAAATGTGCACTCTTTTTCCAGAAAAAGTTTTTTAACAAGGCACCAAGCCAAGATCTGCAAAACTGACTAACTTAAGAGGGTAAAATCCCACATATATATATTTTTCCTGTATGTCCACTTTCTATTTGAATAAAACTTTTCAGATTTTTTCTAAAAAGCCTCTCTACAGGTCGACAAGGTGAAAATCAAATTCACCGCCCGACCACGATGAAAACCGAATTCATCGTCTAATTTCGACAAAGATCGGCAAAAAGTGAAAACCAAATTCACCGCTCGATCAAGACAAAGCTATAGGTTGGCAAGGTAAAGATCAAATTCACCGTTCGATAGCGACAAAATTGACAAAATTATAAAAAGTAATCCATAAGTTGAGGCTTGGCCAGCCCTAACTAAAAAATGGATTACTAGAAATAACTTGAGACGGACTGACATAAAGAAGTCAGACCAATTGACCTTGGGACGGACCGAGATGAATAAGTCGGACCAATCGACCAAAGCGACAAAAAAGTTATAAAAAATTGATCCATAGAAAGAGGCCTGACGAGGTCTGAGAAAAAATGGATCGCTAAAAATAACTTAGGACGGACCGACATGAAGAAGTCGGACCCAACTAATTAAAGCAACAAAGTTATAAAAAGTAATCTATAGAAAGAGGCCTGATCAGCCCTTATCAAAAGTGGATTACTAGAAATAACTTAGACGGGACCGACATGAAGAAGTCGGCCCAAGCCGATCAAAAGTGACAGAGTTATAAAAAGTAAATCCATAAAAAGAGACCCGACGAGGTCCAACTAAAAATGGATTACTAGAAATAACTCGAAAGATTCAACGAAATGAGTCGACCGACAGATGGCGTGCGCTAGAAGGGACACAGCTCGACCTAAAGAAAGCCACGACCTTACCAACTCACAAGTATTCTATGAGAATACTAAAAAGAATAGTCGAACAAGGCTAGCCTCAAAAGGTCACTTCGACCAAAGCAGGAAATAAACAAACACAAAGGCAATCAAAAAGAGGTCGGACAGCAGAAAGCTCCAACACTCTTAAGATTCCTAGAAAGTTCCAAAAGATTGCAAACAAACACATCAAAAAGAAAAACAAAGCTACTATAAAGACTCAAAAAGGCCACTTGAAAAAGGACCTCAAGAGCTCAAAATCATTTGTTTTTCACAACAAAGTTACTAACAAAAGCAACTAAAATGTCAAAAGAACTACAAGTTATAAAAACCCAGAAATTCAAGGACCCATAAACTGGGCCATAAGATACCAAAACAGAAACTACAAAGGAGGCAAAGATCCCCTAGTAACGGCATCCCGAGGTGAAGGAGGATGAGTCGCAAGAGGTATAGCACCAACTGTTCCATCTGGATGAGTCAAAATCTGAACATCAGGATCCGACTTGGGACGGCCGACCTTGGGTGCAGGAGTTGGAGAAGTCGGGGCCACAAAAGCTTTGGCAGATGGCGTAGGAGGAGGATCTACATCATCATAATCATTATCTGGGGCAGGGATGATCTTTCCATCTTCTACAATATTGTCCAAACTGAAGAAAGTCAGGTCAAGCTCGGGTGCAAGAACTTGGACCTGAGCCTTCAAGTTCTCATAGGTAGAAGTCACACTGTCCACGAGATGGCCCTGGAGCTCGGTGTAATCAGCTTGAGCAGATTCCAGCCTCTCTCTAAGCTCCACCATTTCACCGTAAGTCCAGATATAGCCCTCCTTTTGCTTCTTTACCATCTCCTCAGCCAGATTTACAGAAGCTACCGAAGCAGTAGCCCAAGTCTTCTCACCTTCCAACTCTTTCTCCAGCTTTGCCACCTTTTTCTCAAGCTCCTTTTTCAATCCCTTGATTCTGTCAAATTCCGACTTGGACTCCTCCATAAAATCCTTTGTTGCATGAATTGGGATGTCCTGAGTAGTTCGGAACAAAGCTGCACCTATGTGTGCCATCTTAATACTACTCCGGGTGATGATATCTAGGTGGTGAAGAATGGACACGTCATTTATAGGAAGTCGGCCATATGGGGCGACTTGATTATCAACAAACCCCACAGCATTAAAGTCAGGGGCGTCGAGGTCAAAAGGTTCAACAGTCCTCTGTCTTTTTGGAAGAGGGATGGCAGTGGGAGAAGAGGTAGCAGCAGAAGTTTAGGGAGGATCAACCAAATGAATCTGAGGAGTAGGAATCACCCTTCTCGGCCCAGAAGTGCTCGAGGTTGGCTTCTTAGGAGGAACCTGAGAGGATCCTTCCCTAGCAGCCTTGGCCGAGACATTCTGGGTAGCTGTAGCTTTCCTCGCCTTCTTAAAGGCCTTCATGGAATCATTATTCTTAACCATCTCTGAAAAACACAGTAAAACCAAGTTACAAAACTGGAAGAAAAGAAACAAAAGCAAGTAAAAGCAAAGAAAAAAGAAGTTGACCACTACCCAACTCAGCTAGGAGAAGGGAGGGGTCCCCTAAGAATTTCTTTGTGTCAAGATGGGGAGGTTGCCCCCAATTCTCCTCCAATACATTCACCAAGGCCTGCTCGACCTCATCAAGCATCTCCCACGAATATCTTGATACTACAACATTCTTTTGCCAGTATAGGGGGAAGGCAGGTTCATTATTCGACTCTAAGAAAAAAGGCCGAGCTCCCTCAACAGCTCGGACCTTGAAATAATAGTTCTTAAAATCCCTAAAGGATTCGTCGTACATAGAAAAAACTTTCTTTCCTTGGGCAGACCGGAAAGAAATCCAAGAAGCTTTCTTTTTGGAAGTCCCATGTTTGGTCAAAACAAAGAGGTAAAGAAAGAGAGTTTGAGAAGGCTTGACATCCAATTCTTGGCACAATAATTGAAAGATTTTAATGAAGCCCTAGGAGTTCGAATGAAGCTGGGATGGAGCTACATTCCATGACCACAATAAATCGGTCTCGAAAGAGGTAAAAGGAAGGGTAATGTTCATTTGGCTAAAAAAGTAATCATAAGCATAAAAGAAGGAGCGTTCCCCCTGGATCAAAGAAGGAAAGTAAACCCTCTCGTCGGAGTCAGGCGCTACCAACTCGTAGTTCTTCTCCTGATCCCTACTACTACAGATCCAATGATATTTTCTAAGCTCCGCATAATATTCAGAGTTAACCATCGAAACGCACATCAGGACGAGGGAGTCCAGCCAGTCAGACATGCCCTCAGGGACTTTAGAGGATGTCTCGACAATATTTTTGCGAGAAGACATGGGTCAATGGTGCACGAAATTGTGATCACTACAACTTCGCACAACTAACCAGCAAGTGCACTGGGTCGTCCAAGTAATAAACCTTACGCGAGTAAGGGTCGATCCCACGGAGATTGTTGGTATGAAGCAAGCTATGGTCACCTTGTAAATCTTAGTCAGGCAGACTCAAATGGGTATAGATGATGAATAAAACATAAAGATAAAGATAGAGATACTTATGTATATTATTGGTGAGAGCTTCAGATAAGCGTATGAAGATGCTTTGTCCCTTCCGTCTCTCTGCTTTCCTACTGTCTTCATCCAATCCTTCTTACTCCTTTCCATGGCAAGCTTATGCAAGGGTTTCACCGTTGTCAGTGGCTACCTCCCATCCTCTCATTGGAAATGTTCAACGCACCCTGTCACGGCACGGCTATCCATCTGTCGGTTCTCAATCGGGCTGGAATAGAATCCAGTGATTCTTTTGCGTCTGTCACTAACGCCCCGCCCTCAGGAGTTTGAAGCACGTCACAGTCATTCAATCATTGAATCCTACTCAGAATACCACAGACAAGGTTAGACCTTCCGGATTCTCTTGAATGCCGCCATCAGTTCTTGCCTATACCACGAAGACTCTGATCTCACGGAATGGCTGGCTCGTTTGTCAGGCGAGCGCTCGGTTGTCAGGCGATCAACCATGCATCGTGTATCAGGAATCCAAGAGATATTCACCCAATCTAAGGTAGAACGGAGGTGGTTGTCAGTCACACGTTCATAGGTGAGAATGATGATGAGTGTCACGGATCATCACATTCATCAAGTTGAAGAACAAGTGATATCTTGGAACAAGAACAAGCGGAATTGAATAGAAGAACAATAGTAATTGCATTAATACTCGAGGTACAGCAGAGCTCCACACCTTAATCTATGGTGTGTAGAAACTCCACCGTTGAAAATACATAAGAACAAGGTCTAGGCATGGCCGTGAGGCCAGCCTCCCAAAGAGGGTTCAATCATAAAAATATGATCAAAAGATCCTAAGATTGAAAGATCAAAATACAATAGTAAAAGGTCCTATATATAGAGAACTAGTAGCCTAGGGTGTACAGAGATGAGTAAATGACATAAAAATCCACTTCCGGGCCCACTTGGTGTGTGCTTGGGCTGAGCATTGAAGCATTTTCGTGTAGAGACTCTTCTTGGAGTTAAACGCCAGCTTTTATGCCAGTTTGGGCGTTTAACTCCCACTTTGGTGCCAGTTCCGGCGTTTAACGCTGGGAATGCTGAGGGTGACTTTGAACGCCGGTTTGGGCCATCAAATCTTAAGCAAAGTATGGACTATCATATATTGCTGGAAAGCCCAGGATGTCTACTTTCCAACGCCGTTGAGAACGCGCCAATCGGGCTTCTGTAGCTCCAGAAAATCCACTTCGAGTGCAGGGAGGTCAGAATCCAACAGCATCTGCAGTCCTTTTCAGTCTCTGAATAAGATTTTTGCTCAGGTCCCTCAATTTCAGCCAGAAAATACCTGAAATCACAGAAAAACACACAAACTCATAGTAAAGTCCAGAAAAGTGAATTTTAACTAAAAACTAATAAAAATATACTAAAAACTAACTAGATCATACTAAAAACATACTAAAAACAATGCCAAAAAGCGTACAAATTATCCGCTCATCACAACACCAAACTTAAATTGTTGCTTGTCCTCAAGCAACTGAAAATCAAATAAGATAAAAAGAAGAGAATATACTATAGACTCCAAATTATCAATGAAACTTAGCTCCAAATTAGATGAGCGGGACTAGTAGCTTTTTGCCTCCGAACAGTTTTGGCATCTCACTTTATCCTTTGAAATTCAGAATGATTGGCTTCTTTAGGAACTCAGAATCCAGATAGTGTTATTGGTTCTCCTAGTTAAGTATGATGATTCTTGAACACAGCTACTTATTGAGTCTTGGCCGTGGCCCAAAGCACTCTGTCTTCCAGTATTACCACCGGATACATACATGCCACAGACACATAATTGGGTGAACCTTTTCAGATTGTGACTCAGCTTTGCTAAAGTCCCCAATTAGAGGTGTCCAGGGTTCTTAAGCACACTCTTTTTGCCTTGGATCACAACTTTATTTCTTTCTTTTTCTTTTCTTTTTCTCTTTCTCCTTTTCGTTTTTTTTTCTTTTCTCTTTTTTTTTGTATTCACTGCTTTTTCTTGCTTCAAGAATCATTTTTATGATTTTTCAGATCCTCAGTAACATGTCTCCTTTTTCATCATTCTTTCAAGAGCCAACAATTTTAACATTCATGAACAACAAATTCAAAAGACATATGCACTGTTCAAGCATACATTCAGAAAACAAAAAGTATTGTCACCACATCAAACTAATTAAGCTAGTTTTAAAGATGAATTCGAAATCCTATACTTCTTGTTCTTTTGTGATTAAAAACAGTTTTCATTTAAGAAAGGTGATGGATTCATAGGACATTCATAACTTTAAGGCATAGACACTAAGACACTAATGATCATAAGACACAAACATGGACAAACATAAGCATAAATTTTCGAAAAACAGAAAAATAAAGAACAAGGAGATTAAAGAACGGGTCCACCTTAGTGATGGCGGCTTGTTCTTCCTTTTGAAGGTCTTATGGAGTGCTTGAGCTCCTCAATGTCTCTTCCTTGCCTTTGTTGCTCCTCTCTCATGATTCTTTGATCTTCTCTAATTTCATGGAGGAGGATGGAATGTTCTTGGTGCTCCACCCTTAGTTGTCCCATGTTGGAACTCAATTCTCCTAGGGAGGTGTTGATTTGCTCCCAATAGTTTTGTGGAGGAAAGTGCATCCCTTGAGGCATCTCAGGGATTTCATGATGAGTGGGGTCTCTTGTTTGCTCCATCCTTTTCTTATTGATGGGCTTGAGGTCATGCCTTCTCAGTTGAACCGGCTTTCCTCTTGAATCTCTCTTCCATTGAGCGCCCTCTTCACAAATGTCTGTGAGGACTTGGTCCAACCTTTGATCAAATTTGACCCTTTTTGAGTTTGAAAGGGACCTCATGGATCACCTTCTTCATGGCCACAACTTCATAGAAGTGGTCTTGATGCACCCTTGAGATGAATCTCTCCATCTCCCATGACTCGGAGGTGGAAGCTTTTGCCTTCCCTTTCCTCTTTCTAGAGGTTTCTTCGGCCTTGGATGCCATAAATGGTTATGGAAAAACAAAAAGCAATGCTTTTACCACACCAAACTTAAAAGGTTTGTTCGTCCTCGAGCAAAAGAAGAAAGAGAGAGTAGAAGAAGAAGAAATGAGGAAGAAGGGAATGGCTTTGTGTTCGGCCAAACAGGGGGAGAAGTGGTGTTTAGGTTGTGTGAAAATGAAGGAGTGAAGAAGGGTTTATATAGGAGAGGGGGGCTCATGGTTCGGTCATATATGGGTGGGTTTGGGAGGGAAAGTGGTTTGAATTTGAAAGGTGAGGTAGGTGGGGTTTTATGAAGGATGGATGTGAGTGGTGAAGAGGTGTTGAGGTGGTTGGTGAATGGGTGAAGAAGAAAGAGGGTGGTGGGGTTGGTGGGGATCCTGTGGGGTCCACAGATCCTGAGGTGTCAAGGAAAAGTCATCCCTGCACCAAGTGGCAAGAAAATTTGCGTTTTGTGCCAAATCTGGCGTTAAACGCCGGGCTGGTGCCCATTTCTGGCGTTTAACGCCAGGTTCTTGCCCTTTTCTGGCGTTTAACGCCAGTCTGGTGCCCCTTTCTGGCGTTAAACGCCCAGAATGGTGCCAGACTGGGCGTTTAAACGCCCAACTGCTAGCCTTACTGGCGTTTAAACGCCAGCAACATCTTCCTCCAGGGTGTGCTGTTTTTCTTTCTATTTTTCATTCTGTTTTTGCTTTTTCAATTGATTTTGTGACTTCTCATGATCATCAACCTACAGAAAACATAAAATAACAAAGGGAAATAGATAAAATATAGTAAGATTGGGTTGCCTCCCAACAAGCGCTTCTTTAATGTCAATAGCTTGACAGTGGGCTCTCATGGAGCCTCACAGATGCTCAGAGCAATGTTGGAACCTCCCAACACCAAACTTAGAGCTTGACTGTGGGGGTTCAACACCAAACTTAGAGTTTGGTTGTGGCCTTCCAACACCAAACTTAGAGTTTGACTGTGGGGGCTCTGTTTGACTCTGTCTTGAGAGAAGCTCTTCATGCTTCCTTTCCATGGTGACAGAGGGATATCCTTGAGTCTTAAACACAAAGGACTCCTCATTCACTTGAATGATCAGTTCACCTCTATCAACATCAATCATAGCCTTTGCTGTGGCTAGGAAGGGTCTGCCAAGGATGATGGATTCATCCATGCACTTCCCAGTCTCTAGGACTATGAAATCAGCAGGGATGTAATGGTCTTCAATTTTCACCAGAACATCCTCTACAAGTCCATAAGCTTGTTTTCTTGAATTGTCTGCCATCTCTAGTGAGATTCTTGCAGCTTGCACCTCGAAGATCCCTAGCTTCTCCATTACAGAGAGAGGCATGAGGTTCACACTTGACCCTAGGTCACACAGAGCCTTCTTGAAGGTCATGGTGCCTATGGTGCAAGGTATTGAAAACTTCCTAGGATCTTGTCTCTTTTGAGGTAATTTCTGCCTAGACAAGTCTTCCAGTTCTTTGGTGAGCAAAGGGAGTTCATCCTCCCAAGTCTCATTACCAAATAACTTGTCATTTAGCTTCATGATTGCTCCAAGGTATTTAGCAACTTGCTCTTCAGTGACATACTCATCCTCTTCAGAGGAAGAATACTCATCAGAGCTCATGAATGGCAGAAGTAGGTCCAATGGAATCTCTATGGTCTCAATATGAGCCTCAGAGTCACATGGTTCCTCATTAGGGAACTCATTGGAGGCCAGTGGACGTCCATTGGGGTCTTCCTCAGTGGCGTTCACTGCCTCTCCTTCCTCTCCAAATTCGGCCATGTTGATGGCCTTGCACTCTCCTTTTGGATTTTCTTCTGTATTGCTTGGAAGAGTACTAGGAGAGAGTTCAGTAATTTTCTTGCTCAGCTGTCCCACTTGTGCCTCCAAATTCCTGATGGAGGACCTTGTTTCAGTCATGAAACTTTGAGTGGTTTTGATTAGATCAGAGACCATGGTTGCTAAGTCAGAGTGGCTCTGCTTAAAACTCTCTGTCTGTTGCTGAGAAGATGATGGAAAAGGCTTGCCATTGCTAAACCTGTTTCTTCCACCATTATTGTTGTTGAAACCTTGTTGAGGTCTCTATTGATCCTTCCATGAGAAATTTGGATGATTTCTCCATGAAGAATTATAGATGTTTCCATAGGGTTCTCCCAGGTAATTCACCTCTTCCATTGAAGGGTTCTCAGGATCATAAGCTTCTTCTTCAGATGAAGCATCCTTAGTACTGCCAGGTGCATTTTGCATTCCAGACAGACTTTGAGAAATCAAATTGACTTGCTGAGTCAATATCTTGTTCTGAGCCAATATGGCATTCAGAGTATCAATCTTAAGAACTCCTTTCTTCTGATTTGTCCCATTGTTCACAGGATTCCTTTCAGAAGTGTACATGAATTGGTTATTTGCAACCATTTCAATTAGTTCTTGAGCTTCTGTAGGCGTCTTCTTCAGATGAAGAGATCCTCCAGCAGAGCTATCCAAAGACATCTTGGATAGTTCAGAGAGACCATCATAGAAAATACCTATGATGCTCCATTCAGAAAGCATGTCAGAAGGACATTTTCTGATCAATTGTTTGTATCTTTCCCAAGCTTCATAGAGGGATTCTCCATCCTTCTGTCTGAAGGTTTGGACTTCCACTCTAAGCTTACTCAATTTTTGAGGTGGAAAGAACTTTGCCAAGAAGGCATTGACTAGCTTTTCCCATGAGTCCAGGCTTTCTTTAGGTTGTGAGTCCAACCATGTTCTAGCTCTGTCTCTTACAACAAAAGGGAATAGCATAAGTCTGTAGACCTCAGGGTCAACCCCATTAGTCTTGACAGTGTCACAGATTTGCAAGAATTCAGCTAAGAACTGATGAGGATCTTCCAATGGAAGTCCATGGAACTTGCAATTCTGTTGCATTAGAGAAACTAATTGAGGCTTAAGCTCAAAGTTGTTTGCTCCAATGGCAGGGATAGAGATGCTTCTCCCATAGAAGTTGGGAGTAGGTGCAGTAAAGTCACCAAGCACCTTCCTCGCATTGTTGGCATTGTTGTTGTTTTCGGCTGCCATGGGTTCTTTTTCTTTGAAGATTTCTGTTAGGTCCTCTACAGAGAGTTGTGCCTTAGCTTCTCTTAGCTTTCGCTTCAAGGTCCTTTTAGGTTCAGGGTCAGCTTCAACAAGAATGCCTTTGTCTTTGTTCCTGCTCATATGAAAGAGAAGAGAACAAGAAAATATGGAATCCTCTATGTCACAGTATAGAGATTCCTTGAGGTGTCAGAGGAAAAGAAAAATAGAAGGAAGAAGGAGAAGAATGCGAACTTAGTGAGATAGAGTTCGAATTGTGCATTGAGGAGGAGTGGTACTCCATAAATAGAAGGATGTGAGAAGAGGGGAAGAAATTTCGAAAATTAAATTAAAAAGATTTTAAAAACATTTTGAAAAACTTTAATTGATTTTCGAAAACCAAGAGTGGGAAAGAAATCAAGTAATTTTTGAAAAAGATTTTGAAATTAGAAATCAAAAAGATATGATTGAAAACTATTTTGAAAAAGATGTGATTAAAAAGATATGATTGAAAAGTTATGGTTTTAAAAAGATATGATTGAAAAGATATGATTTGAAAACAATTTTAAAAAGATTTGATTTTAAAAATTAATGACTTGCCTAACAAGAAAAGATATGATTCAAACATTAAACCTTTCTCAACAGAAAAGGCAACATACTTGAATTGTTCAATCAAATCATTAATTGTTAGCAAGTATCTTTGAAAAAAGAAAGAAATTGATTTTGAAAAAGATTTGATTGAAAAGATTTGATTTGAAAAAGATTTGATTTTGAAAAGCTTTGAAACTTGGAAAAAAAATTGATTTGAAAACAAAATCTTCCCTCTTGTGCCATCCTGGCGTTAAACGCCCAGAATGGTGCACATTCTGGTGTTTAACGCCCAATGCACTACCCTTTTGGGCGTTAAACGCCCAACCAGGCACCCTGGCTGGAGTTTAAACGCCAGTCTGTCCTTCTTCACTGGGCGTTTTGAACGCCCAGCTTTTTCTGTGTAATTCCTCTGCTGCATGTACTGAATCTTCAGTTTCCTGTACTATTGACTTGAAAATAGAACCAAGATCAAATAAACAATGCATGCAAGACACCAAACTTAAAATTAGACACTCGACTCAAACAAGAAACATAAAATATTTTTGGTTTTTTTATGATTTTGTAAATTTTTTTGTGCTTTTTCGAAAATTAAGTGGAAAAGAAAATAAAGGTATCAAAATTCTTAATGAGAATTTCCAGGAATCATGCAATGTTAGTCCAAAGCTTCAGTCTAAAGAAATTAGACATGGCTAGCCAAGCTTCAGCAGGACATTGCATTCAAGAGCTAAATTGATGAAAATCAATCAGCTTTGGTGATGATAAGAACATCACCTTGAAACACTAGAATTCATTCTTAAGGACTCTGAAGAAAAGTACCTAATCTAAGCAACAAGATGAACCGTCAGTTGTCCAAACTCGAACAATCCCCGGCAACGGCGCCAAAAACTTGGTGGACGAAATTGTGATCACTACAACTTCGCACAACTAACCAGCAAGTGCACTGGGTCGTCCAAGTAATAAACCTTACGCGAGTAAGGGTCGATCCCACGGAGATTGTTGGTATGAAGCAAGCTATTGTTGATGAGCGGATAATTTATACGCTTTTTGGCATTGTTTTTAGTATGTTTTTAGTAGTTTTAGTTGAGTTTTTAGTATATTTTTATTAGTTTTTACCTAAAATTCACTTTTCTGGACTTTACTATGAGTTTGTGTATTTTTCTGTGATTTCAGGTATTTTCTGGCTGAAATTGAGGGATCTGAGCAAAAATCTGATTCAGAGACTGAAAAGGACTGCAGATGCTGTTGGATTCTGACCTCCCTGCACTCGAAGTGAATTTTCTGGAGCTATAGAAGCCCAATTGGCGCGCTCTCAACGGCGTTGGAAAGTAGACATCCTGGGCTTTCCAGCAATATATGATAGTCCATATTTTGCCCAAGATTTGATGGCCCAAACCGGCGTTCAAAGTCACCCTCAGGAATTCCAGCGTTAAACGCCGGAACTGGCACCTAAATGGGAGTTAAACGCCCAAACTGGCATAAAAGCTGGCGTTTAACTCCAAGGAGAGTCTCTACACGAAAATGCTTCATTGCTCAGCCCAAGCACACACCAAGTGGGCCCGGAAGTGGATTTTTATGTCATTTACTCATCTTTGTACACCTTAGGCTACTAGTTTTCTATAAGTAGGACCTTTTACTATTGTATTAGACATCTTGAGATCTTTGAATCTTTTGATCACTGGGAGGCTGGCCTCACGGCCATGCCTAGACCTTGTTCTTATGTATTTTCAACGGTGGAGTTTCTACACACCATAGATTAAGGTGTGGAGCTCTGCTGTACCTCGAGTATTAATGCAATTACTATTGTTCTTCTATTCAATTCCGCTTGTTCTTGTTCCAAGATATCACCTGTTCTTCAACTTGATGAATGTGATGATCCGTGACACTCATCATCATTCTCACTTATGAACAAAGTGACTGACAACCACTCTTGTTCTACAAGCATACGAGGCTTAGTGAATATCTCTTGGATTCCTGATACACGATGCATGGTTGATCGCCTGACAACCGAGTGCTCGCCTGACAAACGAGCCAGCCATTCCGTGATATCAGAGTCTTCGTGGTATAGGCGAGAACTGATGGCAGCATTCAAGAGAATCCGGAAGGTCTAACCTTGTCTGTGGTATTCTGAGTAGGATTCAATGATTGAATGACTGTGACGTGCTTCAAACTCCTAGCAGGCGGGGCGTTAGTGACAGACGTAAAAGAATCAATGGATTCTATTCCGGCCTGACCGAGAACCGACAGATGATTATCCATGCTGTGACAGAGCATAGGCAACGTTTTCACTGAGAGGATGGGAGGTAGCCACTGACAACGGTGAAACCCTACATGAGCTTGCCATGGAAAGGAGTAAGAAGGATTGGATGAAGACAGTAGGAAAGCAGAGAGACGGAAGGGAAGGCATCTTCATACGCTTATCTGAAGCTCTCACAAATGATATACATAAGTATCCCTATCTTTATCTTTATGTTTTATTCATCATCTATACCCATTTGAGTCTGCCTGACTGAGATTTACAAGGTGACCATAGCTTGCTTCATACCAACAATCTCCGTGGGATCGACCCTTACTCACGTAAGGTATTACTTGGACGACCCAGTGCACTTGCTGGTTAGTTGTGCGAAGTTGTGCTTATGCCATGGTATTGTGCACCAAGTCTTTGGAGCCATTACCGGGGATTGTTTTGTGTAAAAGTAGTGATCACAATTTCGTGCACCAAGTTTTTGGCACCGTTGCCGGGGATTGTTTTTGAGTATGGACAACTGACGGTTCATCTTGTTGCTTAGATTAGGTATTATTTTTCTTCAGAGTTCTTAAGAATGAATTCTAGTGTTTCAAGGTGATGTTCTTATCATCACCAAAGCTGATTGATCATCATCAATTTAGCTCTTGAATGCAATGTCCTGCTGAAGCTTAGCTAGCTATGTCTAATTCCTTTAGACTAAAGCTTTAGACTAACATTGCATGATTCCTGGAATTCTCATTAAGAATTTTGATACCTTTATTTTCTTCTTCCACTTAATTTTCGAAAAATCCAAAAAAATTACAAAATCATAAAAACAAAAAAAAATATTTCTTGTTTAAGTCTAATGTCTCATTTTAAGTTTGGTGTCAATTGCATGTTTCTGTTCTTCTTGCATTTTTCAAATTTATGCATGTGTCTTCATTTATCTTCAAGTTGTTCTTGATGATTTCCTTGTTTTGATCTTTGAATTCTATTGACTTGAGTGTTTTGTTATTTCTTATGTGCATTCTCATTTTGTTAGTGTCAATAGTATACAAACTGCTAAGTTTGGTGTCTTGCATGCATTGTTATTTGATTTTAGTTGCATTTTGATTATTTCTCATTATTAAAAATCCAAAAATATTTTTAATTTGTGTCTTTTCAAGTCAATAATACAGAGAATTAAAGATTCAGAACATACTGCAGAGGAATTATACAGAAAAAGCTGGGCATTCAAAAATGCCCAGTGAAGAAGACAGACTGGCATTTAAACGCCAGCCAAGGTACCTGGCTGGGCGTTTAACGCCCAAAAGGGTAGAGTTTTGGGCGTTAAACGCCAGAATGTGCACCATTCTGGGCGTTTAACGCCAGGATGGCACAAGGGGGAGGATTTTGTTTTCAAAATCAATTTTTTTTCAAGTTTTCAAAGTTTTTCAAAATCAAATCTTTTTCAAATCAAATCTTTTCAATCAAATATTTTCAAAATCAATTTCTTTCCTTTTTCAAAGATACTTACTAACGATTAATGATTTAATTGAACATTTTAAGTATGTTGCCTTTTCTGTTGAGAAAGGTTTAATGTTTGAATCATATCTTTTCTTGTTAGGCAAGTCATTAATTTTTAAAATCAAATCTTTTTAAAATTGTTTTCAAAATCATATCTTTTCAATCATATCTTTTTTAAAACCATAACTTTTCAATCATATCTCTTTAATCACATCTTTTTCAAAATAGTTTTCAAATCATATCTTGTTGATTTCTAATTTCAAAAATCTTTTTCAAAAATTACTTGATTTCTTTCTCACTCTTGATTTTCGAAAATTAATTAATTTTTTTTTAATGTTTTCAAAATATTTCACTTGATTTTCGAAAATTTCTTCCTCTCTTCTCACATCCTTCTATTTATGGACTAACACTATTCCTTAATGCAAAATTCGAACTCCATCTTCTTTGATAAGTTCGAATTTTCTACCTCTGTCTTCCATTTTTCTTTTCCTCTGACACCTCAAGGAATCTCTATACTGTGACTTAGAGGATTCCATATTCTCTTGTTCTCTTCTCTTTCATATGAGCAGGAACAAAGACAAAGGCATTCTTGTTGAAGCTGACCCTGAACCTGAAAGGACCTTGAAGCGAAAGCTAAGAGAAGCTAAGGCACAATTCTCTGTAGAGGACCTGACCGAATTCTTCAAAGAAGAAGAACACATGGCAGCCGAAAACAACAACAATGCAAACAATGCAAGGAAGGTGCTGGGTGACTTTACTGCACCTACTCCCGACTTCTATGGGAGAAGCATCTCTATCCCTGCCATTGGAGCAAACAACTTTGAGCTTAAGCCTCAATTAGTTTCTCTAATGCAACAGAATTGCAAGTTCCATGGACTTCCATTGGAAGATCCTCATCAGTTTTTAGCTGAATTCTTGCAAATCTGTGACACAGTCAAGACTAATGGGGTTGACCCTGAGGTCTACAGACTGATGCTATTCCCTTTTGCTGTAAGAGACAGAGATAGAATATGGTTGGACTCTCAACCTAAGGAAAGCCTGGACTCTTGGGAAAAGCTAGTCAATGCCTTCTTGGCAAAGTTCTTTCCACCTCAAAAATTGAGTAAGCTTAGAGTGGAAGTCCAAACCTTCAGACAGAAGGAAGGAGAATCCCTCTATGAAGCTTGGGAAAGATACAAACAATTAATCAGAAAATGTCCATCTGACATGCTTTCTGAATGGAGCATCATAGGTATTTTCTATGATGGTCTCTCTGAACTGTCCAAGATGTCTTTGGATAGCTCTGTTGGAGGATCTCTTCATCTGAAGAAGACGCCTACAGAGGCTCAAGAACTCATTGAAATGGTTGCAAATAACCAATTCATGTACACTTCTAAAAGGAATCCTGTGAACAATGGGACAAGTCAGAAGAAAGGAGTTCTTGAGATTGATGCTCTGAATGCCATTTTGGCTCAGAACAAGATATTGACTCAACAAGTCAATTTGATTTCTCAAAGTCTGTCTGGAATGCAAAATGCACCAAGCAGTACTAAGGAGGCTTCAACTGAAGAAGAAGCTTATGATCCTGAGAACCCTTCAATGGAAGAGGTGAATTACCTAGGAGAACCCTATGGAAACACCTATAATTCTTCATGGAGAAATCACCCAAATTTCTCATGGAAGAATCAAGAGAAACCTCAACAAGGTTTCAACAACAACAATGGTGGAAGAAACAGGTTTAGCAATGGCAAGCCTTTTCCATCATCTTCTCAGCAACAGACAGAGAATGCTAAACAGAACCCCTCTGACTTAGCAACCATGGTCTCTGATCTAATCAAAACCACTCAAAGTTTCATGATTGAAACAAGGTCCTCCATTAGGAATTTGGAGGCACAAGTGGGACAGTTGAGCAAGAAAGTTACTAAACTCCCTCCTAGTACTCTCCCAAGTAATACAGAAGAAAATCCAAAAGGAGAGTGCAAAGCCATAACCATGGCCGAATCTGGAGAGGAAAGAGAGGAAGTAGACGCCACTGAGGAAGGCCTCAATGGGCGTGCACTAGCCTCCACAGAGTTCCCCAATGAGGAACCATGGGAATTTGAGGCTCAAAATGAGACCATAGAGATTCCATTGGACTTACTTCTGCCTTTCATGAGCTCTGATGAGTATTCTTCCTCTGAAGAGGATGAGTATGTCACTGAAGAGCAAGTTGCTAAATACCTTGGAGCAATCATGAAGCTAAATGACAAGTTATTTGGAAATGAGACTTGGGAGGATGAACCTCCTTTGCTCACCAAAGAACTGGATGACTTGTCTAGGCAGAAATTACCTCAAAAGAGACAAGATCCTGGAAAGTTTTCCATACCTTGCACCATAGGCACCATGACCTTCAAGAAGGCTCTGTGTGACTTAGGGTCAAGTGTAAACCTCATGCCTCTCTCTGTAATGGAGAAGCTAGGGATCTTTGAGGTACAAGCTGCAAGAATCTCACTAGAGATGGCAGACAACTCAAGAAAACAAGCTTATGGACTTGTAGAGGATGTTTTGGTGAAGATTGAAGACCATTACATCCCTGCTGATTTCATAGTCCTAGAGACTGGGAAGTGCATGGATGAAACCATCATCCTTGGCAGACCCTTCCTAGCCACAGCCAAGGCTGTGATTGATGTTGATAGAGGTGAACTGATCATTCAAGTGAATGAAGAATCCTTTGTGTTCAAGGCTCAAGGATATCCCTCTGTCACCATGGAGAGGAAGCATGAAGAGCTTCTCTCAACTCAGAGTCAAGCAGAGCCCCCACAGTCAAACTCTAAGTTTGGTGTTGGGAGGCCACAACCAAACTCTAAGTTTGGTGTTGAACCCCCACATTCAAACTCTAAGTTTGGTGTTGGGAGGTTCCAACATTGCTCTGAGAAAATATGAGGCTCCATGAGAGCCCTCTGTCAAGCTACTGACATTAAAGAAGCGCTTGTTGGGAGGCAACCCAATGTTATATTTTATCTATTTTCTTTTGCTATTTTATTTTATTTTGTAGGTTGATGATCATGAGAAGTCACATAATCAATTGAAAAAGCAAAAACAGAATGAAAAACAGGAAGAAAAACAGCACACCCTGGAGGAAGGCCTTGCTGGCGTTTAAACGCCAGTAAGAGTAGCAGTTGGGCGTTTAACGCCCAGTCTGGCACCATTCTGGGCGTTTAACGCCAGAAAGGGGCACCAGACTGGCGTTAAACGCCAGGAAAGGGCAAGAACCTGGCGTTAAACGCCAGAAATGGGCACCAGCCCGGCGTTTAACGCCAGGATTGGCTCAAAACACGTTTTTGCATGCCATTTGGTGCAGGGATGACTTTTCCTTGACACCTAAGGATCCGTGGACCTCACAGGATCCCCACCAACCCCACCACTCTCTCTTTTCTTCACCACTCACCTCCATCCTTCATAAAACCCCACCTACCTCACCATTCAACTTCACACCACTTCTCCCCCTCTTTGGCCGAACACAAAGCCATTCCCTTCTTCCTCATTTCTTCTTCTTCTACTCTCTTCTTTCTTCTTTTGCTCGAGGACGAGCAAACCTTCTAAGTTTGGTGTGGTAAAAGCGTTGCTTTTCGTTTTTCCATAACCATTTATGGCATCCAAGGCCGGAGAAACCTCTAGAAAGAGGAAAGGGATGGCAAAAGCTTCCACCTCCGAGTCATGGGAGATGGAGAGATTCATCTCAAGGGTGCATCAAGACCACTTCTATGAAGTTGTGGCCTTGAAGAAGGTGATCCATGAGGTCCCTTTCAAACTCAAAAAGGGTCAACTTTGATCAAAGGTTGGACTAAGTCTTCACAGACATTTGTGAAGAGGGCGCCCAATGGAAGAGAAATTCAAGAGGGAAGCCGGTTCAATTAAGAAGGCATGACCTCAAGCCCATCACTAAGAAAAGGATGGAGCAAATAAGAGATCCTCCTCCATGAAATTAGAGAAGATCAAAGAATCATGAGAGAGGAGAAACAAAGACAAGGAAGAGACATTGAGGAGCTCAAGCACTCCATAGGATCTTCAAGAGGAAGAACAAGCCGCCATCACTAAGGTGGACCCGTTCTTTAATTTCCTTGTTCTTTGTTTTTCTGTTTTTCGAAATTTTCATGCTTATGTTTATCTATGTTTGTGTCTTATGATCATTAGTGTCTTAGTGTCTATGCCTTAAAGTTATGAATGTCCTATGAATCCATCACCTTTCTTAAAAGAAAACTGTTTTTATCACAAAAGAACAAGAAGTACAGGATTTCAAATTCATCTTTAAAACTAGCTTAATTAGTTTGATGTGGTGACAATACTTTTTGTTTTCTGAATGTATGCTTGAACAGTGCATATGTCTTTTGAATTTGTTGTTCATGAATGTTAAAATTGTTGGCTCTTGAAAGAATGATGAAAAAGGAGACATGTTACTGAGGATCTGAAAAATCATAAAAATGATTCTTGAAGCAAGAAAAAGCAGTGAATACAAAAAAAAACGAAAAAAAAAGAAGGAAAAAGAGAAAAAGAGAGAAAAAGAGAGAAAAAGAAAGAAATAAAGTGTGATCCAAGGCAAAAAGAGTGTGCTTAAGAACCCTGGACACCTCTAATTGGGGACTCTAGCAAAGCTGAGTCACAATCTGAAAAGGTTCACCCAATTATGTGTATGTGGCATGTATGTATCCGGTGGTAATACTGGAAGACAGAGTGCTTTGGGCCACGGCCAAGACTCAATAAGTAGCTGTGTTCAAGAATCATCATACTTAACTAGGAGAATCAATAACACTATCTGGATTCTGAGTTCCTAAAGAAGCCAATCATTCTGAATTTCAAAGGATAGAGTGAGATGCCAAAACTGTTCGGAGGCAAAAAGCTACTAGTCCCGCTCATCTAATTTGGAGCTAAGTTTCATTGATAATTTGGAGTCTATAGTATATTCTCTTCTTTTTATCTTATTTGATTTTCAGTTGCTTGAGGACAAGCAACAATTTAAGTTTGGTGTTGTGATGAGCGGATAATTTATACGCTTTTTGGCATTGTTTTTAGTATGTTTTTAGTAGTTTTAGTTGAGTTTTTAGTATATTTTTATTAGTTTTTAGCTAAAATTCACTTTTTTGGACTTTACTATGAGTTTGTGTGTTTTTCTGTGATTTCAGGTATTTTCTGGCTGAAATTGAGGGATCTGAGCAAAAATCTGATTCAGAGACTGAAAAGGACTGCAGATGCTGTTGGATTCTGACCTCCCTGCACTCGAAGTGAATTTTCTGGAGCTGCAGAAGCCCAATTGGCGCGCTCTCAACGGCGTTAGAAAGTAGACATCCTGGGCTTTCCAGCAATATGTGATAGTCCATATTTTGCCCAAGATTTGATGGCCCAAACCGGCGTTCAAAGTCACCCTCAGGAATTCCAGCGTTAAACGCCGGAACTGGCACCTAAATGGGAGTTAAACGCCCAAACTGGCATAAAAGCTGGCGTTTAACTCCAAGGAGAGTCTCTACACGAAAATGCTTCATTGCTCAGCCCAAGCACACACCAAGTGGGCCCGGAAGTGGATTTTTATGTCATTTACTCATCTTTGTACACCTTAGGCTACTAGTTTTCTATAAGTAGGACCTTTTACTATTGTATTAGACATCTTGAGATCTTTGAATCTTTTGATCACTGGGAGGCTGGCCTCACGGCCATGCCTAGACCTTGTTCTTATGTATTTTCAACGGTGGAGTTTCTACACACCATAGATTAAGGTGTGGAGCTCTGCTGTACCTCGAGTATTAATGCAATTACTATTGTTCTTCTATTCAATTCCGCTTGTTCTTGTTCCAAGATATCACCTGTTCTTCAACTTGATAAATGTGATGATCCGTGACACTCATCATCATTCTCACTTATGAACAAAGTGACTGACAACCACTCTTGTTCTACAAGCATACGAGGCTTAGTGAATATCTCTTGGATTCCTGATACACGATGCATGGTTGATCGCCTGACAACCGAGTGCTCGCCTGACAAACGAGCCAGCCATTCCGTGAGATCAGAGTCTTCGTGGTATAGGCGAGAACTGATGGCAGCATTCAAGAGAATCCGGAAGGTCTAACCTTGTCTGTGGTATTCTGAGTAGGATTCAATGATTGAATGACTGTGACGTGCTTCAAACTCCTAGCAGGCGGGGCGTTAGTGACAGACGCAAAAGAATCAATGGATTCTATTCCGGCCTGACCGAGAACCGACAGATGATTATCCATGCTATGACAGAGCATAGGCAACGTTTTCACTGAGAGGATGGGAGGTAGCCACTGACAACGGTGAAACCCTACATGAGCTTGCCATGGAAAGGAGTAAGAAGGATTGGATGAAGACAGTAGGAAAGCAGAGAGACGGAAGGGAAGGCATCTTCATACGCTTATCTGAAGCTCTCACCAATGATATACATAAGTATCCCTATCTTTATCTTTATGTTTTATTCATCATCTATACCCATTTGAGTCTGCCTGACTGAGATTTACAAGGTGACCATAGCTTGCTTCATACCAACAATCTCCGTGGGATCGACCCTTACTCACGTAAGGTATTACTTGGACGACCCAGTGCACTTGCTGGTTAGTTGTGCGAAGTTGTGCTTATGCCATGGTATTGTGCACCAAGTCTTTGGAGCCATTACCGGGGATTGTTTTGTGTAAAAGTAGTGATCACAATTTCGTGCACCAATGGTCACCTTGTAAATCTTAGTCAGGCAGACTCAAATGGGTATAGATGATGAATAAAACATAAAGATAAAGATAGAGATACTTATGTATATCATTGGTGAGAGCTTCAGATAAGCGTATGAAGATGCTTTGTCCCTTCCGTCTCTCTGCTTTCCTACTGTCTTCATCCAATCCTTCTTACTCCTTTCCATGGCAAGCTTATGCAAGGGTTTCACCGTTGTCAGTGGCTACCTCCCATCCTCTCATTGGAAATGTTCAACGCACCCTGTCACGGCACGGCTATCCATCTGTCGGTTCTCAATCGGGCCGAAATAGAATCCAGTGATTCTTTTGCGTCTGTCACTAACGCCCCGCCCTCAGGAGTTTGAAGCATGTCACAGTCATTCAATCATTGAATCCTACTCAGAATACCACAGACAAGGTTAGACCTTCCAGATTCTCTTGAATGCCGCCATCAGTTCTTGTCTATACCACGAAGACTCTGATCTCACGGAATGGCTGGCTCGTTTGTCAGGCGAGCGCTCGGTTGTCAGGCGATCAACCATGCATCGTGTATCAGGAATCCAAGAGATATTCACCCAATCTAAGGTAGAACGGAGGTGGTTGTCAGTCACACGTTCATAGGTGAGAATGATGATGAGTGTCACAGATCATCACATTCATCAAGTTGAAGAACAAGTGATATCTTGGAACAAGAACAAGCGAAATTGAATAGAAGAACAATAGTAATTGCATTAATACTCGAGGTACAGCAGAGCTCCACACCTTAATCTATGGTGTGTAGAAACTCCACCGTTGAAAATACATAAGAACAAGGTCTAGGCATGGCCGTGAGGCCAGCCTCCCAAAGAGGGTTCAATCATAAAAACATGATCAAAAGATCCTAAGATTGAAAGATCAAAATACAATAGTAAAAGGTCCTATATATAGAGAACTAGTAGCCTAGGGTGTACAGAGATGAGTAAATGACATAAAAATCCACTTCCGGTCCCACTTGGTGTGTGCTTGGGCTGAGCATTGAAGCATTTTCGTGTAGAGACTCTTCTTGGAGTTAAACGCCAGCTTTTATGCCAGTTTGGGCGTTTAACTCCCACTTTGGTGCCAGTTCCGGCGTTTAACGCTGGGAATGCTGAGGGTGACTTTGAACGCCGGTTTGGGCCATCAAATCTTGGGCAAAATATGGACTATCATATATTGCTGGAAAGCCCAGGATGTCTACTTTCCAACGCCATTGAGAGCGCGCCAATTGGGCTTCTGTAGCTCCAGAAAATCTACTTCGAGTGCAGGGAGGTCAGAATCCAACAGCATCTGCAGTCCTTTTCAGTCTCTGAATCAAATTTTTGCTCAGGTCCCTCAATTTCAGCCAGAAAATACCTGAAATCACAGAAAAACACACAAACTCATAGTAAAGTCCAGAAAAGTGAATTTTAACTAAAAACTAATAAAAATATACTAAAAACTAACTAGATCATACTAAAAACATACTAAAAACAATGCCAAAAAGCGTACAAATTATCCGCTCATCAGTCAACTAGTCCTACAGTAAGAGAAAGAAAAATGGGTTACTAACCAAAACAGCTAGGGCAAATTAAGAAACCAGCTCGGACAAATATAGATACAACTCAAACTAAAGCATACAACAGCGAAAGGAGACCCCAGGACTCACACCAAGGTCCAGGGGCATCCTTTGGAGGTAGTAACAGAGTAAAGACTCAGGAAAAATCTACAAGTCTACGTCTCGACATCTCTCAACAAAGAAAATAACTCTTTTTCAACAAGCAACACTCCGAAAAGAAAGTCATGAATCAAAAAGTCATCAAAATCGACAAATCAAAGAGTTTATCAGCAAAAGGAACTATCGACATCAAACATACAAAGTGGAAATCATCAAAGACGCAACCTTTTTCAGAATCAAACAGGTTCACTACTTTAAGCTACAAACAGAAAAAGATCAAGATCCTTCTCTAACAAAATAACGATTCATCGAAGAAACCCTCAGAGCACACAGATGCACGACAAATGCAGAAAAGATTCAAGCTTTCTAAACTAAGCAAGATCAAAACTTTTCAAAGCATGAAATAGCGCGGAAAGAAAGAAGAAGAAAAAAGGACCAACCTGTAAAGTAATAAGGCGATGAAAAAAAACGCAAATGGTGAGCCCACACCAACGATCACTTCCGAAAGCAAGGAGAGCACGAAAACGTGAAAACTTGGAAGCAAGAGAAACGAAGAGTCACAGACAAAACATAGGAGCAAAGAGAAAGGGGGAAGTTACAGCAAGCAAGAGAAAGAGAAACAGAAAAGGGAAGCTTTGGTGAAATTCAAAATGAAATGAGAAAGTGGGAGGCAAAAGAAATGGTGAAAGGAGAAGTTAATGGGTTTTTAAACCCTCGCACGTTTCCAATAAAGTCCAAAATGCGCGCTATAAATAAAACGAAACGTTCCGCATTCAAAAGCTACTAATAGGAGTTCTACAAGCGGGCCCAACAAAGAATGCTTGAGCTCGGCTTCTCCAAGAAGAGATTAAAAGTCTGAAAGGACACAACCTCAAAGAAAAGACCACGCTCGAGCAGGGGCACTGTTCATGCGCTGGGTCGAGCTATATAACCTGGGCTGATTGACGACAAGGCGACCGACCTCTACAGGTCAGGATTATCCAACCTCTTCTCAAAGAGTTCGGCCAAAACACCAGAGGAGCCCAAAAAGGACCCAAATAGAGAAACACGACCCAAGTCCAAAGGCAGCCCAAGCCTAGGAAGATAAGGGCGGTTCCCTTAAAGATGAAGATAACTCTACTCAAAGATAAGATAAGATAACTATCTTATCTTCAGAAAGGTCACTCCACACCATTATAAATACACTAGAGCACCTAGGTATAACTCATACTCTGATTCTACTAAAAACCTGCTTAATACCCTTGCTAACTTAAGCATCAGAGTCCCTTGCAGGTACCACCACCCTCCGGTGACGAAAGATCAGCACCACTACCAAGTCCAACAAGTCGAACACGACGGCTCTGGCCACCATCATCAAGTCAGACTCAACAGCGCCGACCAGTACAGAAGATCTCATCCGAGATCGACCTACAGTCTCATGTAACCCTCGGAACATCCACTATGCTATGAAATGTGAAGCCTTGACTTCCCTTGTTTTCCAGGTCAATTCCCTCCCACCTTTTTTTATTCTATTGGGGCTTGAGGCATGCTTTTGATTGCTTCATAATAAATTTTTAGGGATTGATAGACTTGCTACGTAGCTGCCAAAAGATTCGACGATGAGCTTCTAGTTTTCAACACCTGGTCAGTGGAGGTTCTCTTGTTGGATTTGGGTACTCCTTGGCTTATCCTTTGTTGTAGGATTGGTTTTGTATGTTGTGCATCATAATCAAAATGAAGAAGAGGACAAATATCTTTTTGGAAAGATATTACGATGCACATTCTCTGTTTAATAATTTGTTTGTTATGTTTTGGTGATGAGTTTTTTAAATTTTTAGAGTTTCATTATGACGAGGTTTGTTGTTGGTGCTTAGTTTCATTGTTAACTTAGTGTGTATTGTGTTATTATTTCTTCATTTTGCAAATAATTAAATTCATGATATTTTTCTCACTTCCAATAAATTGTGCTTCAAAATAGGTAGTATTGATAATAGAAAAATAACAATTGGTACCTATTGAAATTTTTGGAGCAATTAGAAAGTTTGTTGTATGAAATGGTCCAATTTATAAATATTTTACGTGAGACCGGTTTTACCAGTTCAACCAGTGATTTATTGGTTGAACCAGTGAACCAATAAATCAATAGTTTGATTGGTTTGATTATCAGTTCGATTCTTACAACTATGCTCTAGTATTGTAATTCTTTGTTCATAGATGAATGGTTTATGATGCAAAACCTCCAACTAGGTTTGTAAGTTACTGAAATTGTATAAACTTAAATAGATATAACATTTGAGAGATATACATACTCATGTTAGTGAATTACTTGGAATCTTAATGTGCCATGATATGTTAACTAAGTCTTTATTCATAGATGAATAGTTTATGATGCAAAACCTCCAACTAGGTTTGTATGTTATTGAAATTGTATAAACTTAAATAGATATACCATTTGAGAGATATACATATTCATGTTAGTGAATTACTTAAAATCTTAATGTGTCATGATATGTTGATTGATTATTTGTGAATTTGTCCTGTTTGTCTATAACTTACATTCCCTTTGTATAATTAATTTGTCCCATTTATAGATAAACATGGATTACTTATAATCTTAATTTGTCCCATTTGTACAATTAATTTTTTCTTTCAAAATTTTATTGTCTAGAGAGATCTAGCTATACAATTTACTTAACCACTATGAGGTATCTTGTTTTTTTATATCAAACCTTGTGTAAGTTCATCTTTTCTGGATTCAGAGTATGGTTTATAGTGCTAACTTTTTTATTACACGAATAATTATTATTTTTTTCTTTAGTCTTAAATTTTAATGTGTGAACTTGTTTGTGAACTTTTAATAAATAATTATAGACACGTTATCATAGAAAATTATAAAATGTTAAATTTTTTTAGTTTAAAAATTATTGAATTTAAACATTTAAAATTATATATTGAATGTTTAAACAAATTAAAAAAAGAAAATTTAAGTTACCGTTGGATTTATTGAAGAACAAATCCGACGGTAGCAAGCTCTAAAATTTCGCCAATTAAAAGTTAATATTCGCCGCTAAATCTACTGGTAAATAACGGCGGATGAAAAAATCTGCCGATAAATAATTACCAGCGAAATTTATAATGTCGAATTTATTCCGTCGTGAAATCCAATAATAAACAGATTACTAACAATTTTTTTTATAAATATGCCAATAAATTTAACGATATCTAACGAATTTTTTGTAGTGTAAATTTGTATAAGATTGATCCTCCATAGTTCGGACCATAAAATGACAAAAATTCAGCTTTTCAAATTTTAATGGCTTGTTGATTTGGTTAAAAATATAACACCCTAACTATCAAAACGTCACGCTTCCGGCTGCGCCACTCTAATAGCTCGGGTATTACGACTATTCTTAAAATTATTTAATACTAAAATATGAGCCTGTTAAAACTTAAACCGTGTAATCGCTCAAAAGACTTTTTAATAATAACATACATCCATACTTACCATGCAAAAACAATACTTACAAAGGGTACCTATACATACATACATAATATTAATTTTATAAGCATTACACAATCAAATTCCTATCCCTCTTATAAAAACTCGTAAAGATAAATGCGAGGGAAAAAGTAACTAATACAACATAAACATCGTTTAAAATAGAAAAAGAGTAAATAAGCTCTTCCAAACTTCGTCGCCCATAACCTGAAAAAGAAAAGACCTGTAGGGGAGTGAGAACACCGTCCTCGCATGTTCTCACTATGGGTTAGAGAATTACTATAATAGGATACGTGAAATAAAACTTTTTAAAATACAGTGATTAATAATTGCCTTATGCATCCTTTCAAAACCAAGATTTAATATTCAAAAATCCGAAATCTTTTCTAAAAGAAAAGCTGTTATTTTCTCAAAAATCCAAAAGCCTTTTTAAAAGTTTTTCCTAGACAGCATAAATGACCAAACTGTTCTAAGCATAGGTTCATTAAGTCTATACTGAACCAGTTTAGTTTTCATAATTTTCTAAACCAAAACACAAACCAAGCACGGCCTTCGGCCCATCTCATAACCAACCACGGCCCTAGACCCAAACAATTCAAACAACAGCCAATCCAATCAATTTTCAATCACAAACACAAGTTGGAATGTTCAAGCACACTCAAGTAGTTACATCAAAGAGATGTCCCCCAACGCGCATCTCCAAGAGTCTATGCATAGCATTTCCTCAAATATATAGAATTTCTCAATGGGGATCAATATTCTCGGGAATTTAGAATGCCTGGTCACATCTTACATCGTAGGGTCAATAGAGTATCGAGTTTCGACCTGGAACACATGGTGGCAAGCCATGGTACTTTACCCAGGGAATCTCGTATCTTAGATAAAATAAGTGCAACGGCCACATATTCATTTATTCATCATCATTTCCTTACTTCATTAACAATTTATATTAAATCAATCATCATTCAAGATAAGTCACTTTTTCTCAAATCTCTTTACTTTGAAACCAAAATCAATCCATTTCAGTCTTCACTTTAAAATCCTCAATTTCTCAAATCATTTTAAGCTTATAATCCAATTCTCTTTCAAAACTTAGTCACTATATGTGACATTTCTTAAAACTTCCAAAAGACTTTCAAATATCACCTCAAAAGGAAATTTTATTGAAAAGACTCAATCCTTCAATTTTAAATCATTCATTTGACTATTTTAAATCAGAGCTATTAATTAACAACTTTGGCAAAGACTCAAGACTCTAGGGAAGAATAACCTACTTCATTTCTTAAACTCTTTAGAAATCCTCGGAGTCATATTTACTTAAATTAAAATAAAGATTAGAATTCAACACCAAAGAATGTAAGCCAAAAGTTTCGAGCCACTTTCAAAACCAACTTATTTAAGCCTAAAAACCAATTTCATTTCACCCTTAAATCGGAAACTTTTCCAAGGCTCGAAATTGTTTAGTCATGCTAAGTCAAAATTTAAAGAATACTTCAAAAGAAAAACGAACTTAATTAATCAAAGTTTAATTTCTTTTAAAATCCACTAAAACTCCTCCAAAAGTACTTCTTTAATCACACTTCAAAATATAGGTTCTTTCATATTTAAATCAATATTAAAACATGAACTTTCCATAAACAAATTAAACTCGAAACATCTATTTCTTAATAAATCAAGAACCAAGTAATAGAACCTCTCAAATTCATTCCTTTTCTAAATCACATTTTAAAACGGAATCTTAAATTTCATGAAAATTCAGTAGCATTTCCCCTAAAACCTAAACTTTGTCACCCTTTTCAAATCCCAACCAAACCATTCTGTAGCCCTTTCCACGGTTCAAAGCCAAATCAGTTCAAAATTAAGTTGAATTCAAAAGTGTATACCATTTTCATATTTCAAGAAACCCAACTCAAACTAAAATCAATCTCTAATAGATTAAACTCGATTTCAAAACTTTAGAAGAGATAACTTCAAAGAAACACTCTAAAATAATTCGTTTCACAAAACCAAATAATCATCCAATCAAACAAGCATTCACATCCATCCAAGACAACTGGTGCACGGAATTGTGATTTACACGTTTCACAACTCCGGTGCCACTAACCAGCAAGTGCACTGGGTCGTCCAAGTAATACCTTACATGAGTAAAGGTCGATCCCACGGAGATTGCCGGCTTGAAGCAAGCTATGGTTATCTTGTAACTCTAAGTCAGGATATCAATAATAATTCTTAGTTTTATTTGTAAAAAGTTAAAGAACATGAAATAAATAATACTTGTTATGCAGTAATGGAGAACATGTTGAGGTTTCAGAGATGCTCTACCCTCTGAGTTTTTACTTTCCTACTATGGCAAGCTTTATATTGGGGGATCACTGTTGTCAATGGCTACCATCCGTCCTCCCAGTGAAAACATGTCCGCTACGGTTTCTCGCATGGCTAATCATATGTTGGTTCTCACTTGTGTTGGAATAAGATCCATTGATCTTTTTGCACACTGTCACTGCGCCCAACAGTCGCGAGTTTGAAGCTCGTCACAGTCATCCCTTCCTAGATCCTACTCAGAATACCACATACAAGGTTTAGACTTTCCGGATCTCAGGAATGCCGCCAATTGATTCTAGCCTATACCACGAAGGTTCTGATCTCACTGAATTGAATGCTCTGTTGTCAGGAGAGACAATCAAACTCGTGAATCAAAAGCCCAAGAGATACACACTCAAGCTGTTGCAAGTAGAATGGAAGTGGTTGTCAGGCACGCGTTCATAAGTTGAGAATGGTGATGAGTATCACGGATCATCACATTCATCACATTGAAGTACGAGTGAATATCTTAGAACAAAAGCAAGCGCGATTGAATAGAAAATAATAGTAATTGCATTAATTCATCGAGACATAGTAGAGTTCCTCACCCCCAACCATGGAGTTTAGAGACTCATGCCGTCAAAGGTACAATAAGGAATGTAAAAAATGTCATGAGATACAAAATGAATCTCTAAAAGTAGTTTTTATACTCAACTAGTAACCTAGGTTTACAAAAAATAAGTAACTAAGTGCAGATAGTGCAGAAATCCACTTCCGGGGACCACTTGGTGTGTGTTTGGGCTGAGCATTAAAGCTTCCACGTGCATAGGCCATTCTTGGAGTTAAACGCCAGCTTTGGTGCCAGTTTGGGCGTTTAACTCCAGTTTTGGTGCCAGTTCTGGCGTTTTATGCCAGAAAAGAGTCTCTAACCGGCGTTTGGACGCCAATTTGGGCCATCAAATCTCGAGCAAAGTATGGACTATTATACATTGCTGGAAAGCCCAAGATGTCTACTTTCCAATGCAATTGAGAACGCGCCAATTATGCTTCTGTAGCTCCAGAAAATTCACTTCGAGTGCAGGAGGGTCAGAATCCAACCGCATCTGCAGTCCGTTCTCAGCCTCTGAATCAAATTTTTGCTCAGGTCCCTCAATTTCAGCAAGAAAATACCTGAAATTTCAAAAAAACACAAAAACTCATAGTAAAGTCCAGAAAAGTGAATTTTAACTAAAAAATAATAAAAATATAATAAAAACTAACTAAAACATACTAAAAACATACTAAAAACAATGCCAAAAAGCGTATAAATTATCCGCTCATCACAACACCAAACTTAAATTGTTGCTTGTCCCCAAACAACTGAAAACAAAATAGGATGAAAAGAAGATAATATACAATAAATTCCAAAACATCAATGAAGCTTAGTTCTACTTAGATGAGCGGGGCTGGTAGCTTTTTGCTTCTGAACAGTTTTGGCATCTCACTTTATCCTTTGAAGTTCAGAATGATTGGCATCTATAGGAACTCAGAATTCAGATAGTGTTATTGATTCTCCTATTTCAGTATGATGATTCTTGAACACAGCTACTTATGAGTCTTGGTCGTGACCCTAAGCATCTTGTTTTCCAGTATTACCACCAGATACATAAATGCCACAGACACATGACTGGGTGAACCTTTTCAGATTATGACTCAACTTTGCTAGAGTCCCCAGTTAGAGGTGTCCAGAGTTCTTAAGCAAACTCTTTTGCTTTGGATCACGACTTTAACCACTCAGTCTCAAGCTTTTCACTTGGACCTTCATGACACAAGCACATGGTTAGGGACAGCTTGATTTAGCTGCTTAGGCCATAATTTTGTTCCCTTGGGCCCTCCTATCCATTAATGCTCAAAACCTTGGATCCTTTTTACCCTTGCCTTTTGGTTTAAGGAGCTATTGGCTTTTTCGGCTTGCTTATTTCTTTTTCTTTCTTTCTTTCTTTATTTTTTTGCCATTTTTTCACTGCTTTTTCTTGCTTCAAGAATCAATTTTATGATTTTTTAGATTATCAATAACATTTCTCTTTGTTCATCATTCTTTCAAGAGCCAATAATTTTAACATTCATAAACATTACTATAAAAAATATGCAATGTTCAAGAATTCATTCAGAAGCAAAAAGTATTGCCACCACATCAAAATAATTAAACTAATTTCAAGATAGAATTCAAAATTCATATACTTCTTGTTCTTTTGTAATTAGGAACATTTTTCATTTAAGAAAGGTGGAGGATTCATGGGACACTCATAGCTTCAAGGCATAGACACTAGGCACTAATGATCATGTAATAAAGACACAAACATAGAAAAAACATAAAGCATATAAACCGAAAATCAAAAAAAATAAGAGCAAGGAAATTAAAGAACGGGTCCACCTTAGTGATGGCGGCTAGTTCTTCCTCTTGAAGATCCTATGGAGTGTTTGAGCTCCCTAATATCTCTTCCTTGTCTTTGTTGCTTGGTAGGCGAAATTGTTATCACCAGGCATGGCTCCAAAAACTTGATGCACAATACCATGATTCACACGTCTCTTCACAACTTCGCACAGCTAACTAGCAAGTGCACTAGGTCGTCCAAGTAATACCTTACGTGAGTAAGGGTCGATCCCACAGAGATTGTCGGCTTGAAGCAAGCTATGGTCATCTTGTAAATCTCACTCAGGTGGATTCAAATGTTTATGGAATTTTGATAATTAAAAGATAAATAAACATAAAATAAAGATAGAGATACTTATGTAATTCATTTGTGGGAATTTCAGATAAGCGTATGGAGATGCATTATTCCTTCTGAATCTTTACTTTCCTACTGTCTTCATTCAATCATTCATACTCTTTTTCATGACAAGCTGTATGTTGGGGATCACCGTTGTCAATGGCTACCTCCCGTTCTCTCAGTGAAAATGGTCCTCTACGATTTCTGTACGGCTAATCAACTGTCAGATTTCTCGTCTTGGATGAAAAATACTAGGCACAGCTACCGCATGGCTAATCAGCTGTCGATTCTCGATCATGTTAGAATAAGATCCAATGATCCTTTTGCGTCTGTCACTATGCTCCATAGTCGCGAGTTTGAAGCTTGTCACAGTCATTCCTTCCCAGATCCTACTCGAAATACCATAGACAAGGTTTAGACTTTCTGGATCTCAGGAATGCTGCCAAATGTTTCTAGCCTATACCACGAAGGTTCTAATCTCAGATTCAGATGCCCAATTGTCAGAGGGGAGTCAATGTGAATTGTTGATTAGAAACCCAAGAGATACACACTCTAGCTTTCGCAGGTAGAACGGAAGTGGTTGTTAGGCACGCGTTCATGAGTGAGAATGGTGATGAGTGTCACGGGTCATCACATTCATCAGGTTGAAGTGCGAGTGCATATCTTAGAATAAGAACAAGCTTGAATTGAATAGAAGAACAATAGTACTTTGCATTAATACTCTAGGAATAGCAGAGCTCTACACCTTAATCTATGAGGTGTAGAAACTCCACCGTTGAAAATACATAAGTGAAAATAGTCTAGGCATGGCCGAATGGCCAGCCTCAAAGTCTAAGAAAAAATGTTCCAAAGATGATCTAAGGATAATCCAAAGATGTCAAAGATCCAAAGATTAAAATAAAATAGTGAAAGGTCCTATTTATAATAGACTAGTTATTAGGGTTTACAGAAATAAGTAAATGATGCAGAAATCCACTTCCGGACACACTTGGTGTGTGCTTGGGTTGAGCACTGAAGCTTTCATGTGTAGAGATTTTTCTTGGAGTTAAACGCCAGCTTTTATGCCAATTTGGGCGTTTAACTCCAGCTTGTATCCTGTTTCTGGCGTTTAACGCCAGAATAGGGCAAGAAGTTGGCGTTTGAATGCCAGTTTGCATCATCAAAACTCGAGCAAAGTATGGACTATTATATATTGCTGGAAATCTCTGGATGTCTACTTTCCAACGCAATTAAGAGCACGTCATTTTGGCTTCTATAGCTTCAGAAAATTCATTTCGAGTGCAGGGAGGTCAAAATCCAACAACATCAGCAGTCCTTTTTCAGCCTCTGAATCAGATTTTTGCCAGGTCCCTCAATTTCAGCCAGAAAATACCTGAAATCACAGAAAAACACACAAACTCATAGTAAAGTCCAGAAATGTGAATTTTGCTTAAAAACTAATAAAAATATACTAAAAAGTAGCTAGATCCTACTAAAAACTACCTAAAAACAATGCCAAAAAGCGTATAAATTATCCGCCCATCATTGCTCCTCCCTTATGGCTCTTTGGTCCTCTTTGATTTCATGGAGGATAATGGAGTGCTTTTGGTGCTCCATCCTTAGTTGCTCCCAATAGTTGTGTGGAGGAAAATGTATCCCTTAAGGCATCTCAGGGATTTTTTGATGAGGGAATTCCTCATGTTTTTGTTGAGGTCCATGAGTGGGCTCTCTTGTTTGCTCCATTTTCTTTCTAGTGATGGGCTTTTGAGATGAATCTCTCCATCTCTCATGACTCAGAGTTAGAAGCAACTGCCTTCCCTTTTCCTTTTCCTAAAGGTTTCTCCGGCCTTAGGTGCCATTAATGGTTATGAAAAATAGAAAAGCAATGCTTTTTCCACACCAAACTTAAAAAGTTTGTTCATTCCCGAGCAAAAGAAGATAGAAAGGAGGAGAAGAAGAAGAAATGGAGGAGATGGAGGTGTATGGGAATTCGGCCAATGGGGTTAAGTGTTGGAGATGTGTAAAGTGGAAGGTGGTAAGGAGGGTTATTTATAGGGTAAGGGAGAGAGGGTAACTGTGTGGAGAATGGGTGGGTTAGGGAGGGAAATGGTTTGAATGTGAATGGTGAGGTAGGTGGGTGTTGGGGAATAGTGTTATAGAAAGGTGTGGAGAAGAGGGAGAGTGAGGTGGGGTAGGTGGGGATCCTGTGTGATCCACAGATCCTGAGGTGTCAAGAAATTCTCATCCCTGCACCTTCCAGGTATTTAAACGCCCATTGTGTGCCAAATCTGGCATTAAACGCCAGTTCTGCTACCTTTCCTGGTGTTAAACGCCAGGCTGGTACCCCTTTCTGGCGTTTAACGCTAGCCAGACACCAAACAGCCATTTTTCGCGTTAAACGCCACTCTGGCTGCCAATTCTGGCGTTTAACACCCAGAATGCTGCCCGACATGGCGTTAAACACCCATTCTGCTATCCTTACTGGCGTTTAAACGCCAGTAATCCTGTCCTCCAGAGTGTGCTATTTTTGATGCTATTTTTTATTCCGCTTTAATTCTGCAGCTATTTTTATGACTCCACATGATCCTCAACCTAAGGAAAACATAAAATAACAATGGAAAATAAAATGAAAAAGTAATTAACATAGATAAATAACATTGGGTTGCCTCCCAATAAGCGCTTCTTTACTATCAATAGCTTGACATTACTGAGCTTTATAGTTTGCAATGTCTGCAAACCACGGAGCTTCCTGAATGGCAAACAATTACTCATCCGGAAAGGTTTCAGAGATCTCAGTAGGAGGGAGGGACGCTCCTGCTACTGGTTCTATCCGGGACAGGTGATCAGCTACTTAGTTTTCGGTCCCTTTTCTGTCTCTTATTTCTATATCAAACTCTTGCAGAAGCAACACCCATCTTATGCGTCTGGGTTTTGAATCCTGCTTTGTGAGGAGATATTTTAGAGCAGCATGGTCAGTGTACACAATCACTTTTGATCCTACTAAATAGGATCTGAACTTGTCAATGGCATAAACCACTGCAAGCAACTCCTTTTCTGTGGTTGTGTAATTCTTCTGTGCGTCATTTAAAACATGGTTAGCATAATAAATGACATGCAGAAGCTTGTCATATCTTTGTCCCAATACTGCACCAATGGCATGGTCACTAGCATCACATATTAGTTCGAATGGTGACGTCCAGTCTGGTGCAGAAATGACTGGTGCTGTGACCAGCTTAGCTTTCAGAGTCTCAAATGCCTACAGACACTCTATGTCAAAGACAAATGACGTGTCAACAGCTAGCAGATTGCTCAGAGGTTTTGCAATTTTTGAAAAATCCTTTATAAACCTCCTATAGAATCCTACGTGCCTAGAAAGCTTCTGATTGCCTTAACATTAGCAGGTGATGGTAATTTTTCAATTACTTCTACTATAGCTTGATCCACCTCTATTTCCTTGTTCGAAATTTTGTGCCCATGGAAAATTCCTTCAATCACCATGAAGTGACATTTCTCCCAGTTTAAAACCAGGTTAGTCTCTTGGCACCTTTTCAGAACAAGTGCTAGATGGTTAAGACAGGAGCTGAATGAGTCTCCAAACACTAAGAAGTCATCCATGAAAACTTCTAGAAATTTTTCTACCATATCAGAAAAGATGGAGAGCATGCACCTCTGAAAGGTTGCAAGTGCATTGCACAGACCAAATGGCATCCTTCTGTAGGCGAATACTCTTGAGGATCTACTGCAATTTGGTTGTAACCTGAATAGCCATCTAAAAAGCAATAGTATTCATGACCTGCTAGTCTCTCTAGCATCTGGTCTATGAATGGTAAAGAAAAATGATCCTTTCTGGTGGCTTTATTGAGCCTTCTGTACTCAATACACATACGCCACCCTGTAATTGTTCTTGTAGGAACCAGTTCATTCTTTTCATTATGAACCACTGTCATTCCTCCCTTCTTGGGGACAACTTGGACAGGGCTCACCCAGGGACTATCAGAAATAGGATAAATAATCCCAGCCTCTAGTAACTTAGTGACCTCTTTCTGCACCACCTCCTTCATGGCTTAACATCATCCTCCAATAGGATCTTGTGCATGCATCTGGCTGGGCTAATGCCCTTAAGATCACTTATGGACCACCCAAGAGCTGTCTTATGTGTCCTTAGCACTTGAATTAGTGCTTTCTCTTCCTGTGGCTCTAAAGCAGAGCTTATGATCACGGGAAAAGTGTCATCCACTACTAGAAATACATATTTCAGGGATGGTGGTAGTGGTTTGAGCTCGGGTTTAGGAGGCTTCTCCTCTTCCTGAGGAGTTTTCAGAGGTTCTTTTGTTTTCTCTGGTTCCTCCAGATCAGGTTGAACATCTTTAAAAATGTCCTGTAGCTCTGATTCGAGGCTCTCAGTCATATTGACCTCTTCCACCAGAGAATCAATAATATCAACGTTCATGCAGTCGTTTGGGGTGTCTAGATACTGCATAGCTTTGACAACATTGATAAACCCATATTTTATGATATAATTTGTGCTGAATTTAGGTGTTTTATTCAATCCTTCACCCACATATGCATGTGAAATTGCATGGTTTTACCTTCCCTTCCTTATTATGAGATGAATGTGAAAGACATGTTTTCTAGTCTTTAAAAGTATTAATTTTAATTATCTTTTATTGCCATTCGATGTCGTGATTCGTGTGTTGAGTAATTTCAGGTCTTCTAAGGCAGGAATGACTTAAAGGATGAAAAGGAAACATGCGAAAATGGAAGGAAAGCATAAAACAGAGTTTTTGAAGAAACTGGCAGCGACGCGATCGCATGGGCGACGTGGCCGCATGCCAGCGCGAAATGGCAATGACGCAATCGCATAATTGATGCGATCGCGCGCCACAAGTGAAACGCATATGATGCGGACGCATGACTGAAGCGACCGCGTGACAAGGAGAATTCCACATGATGCGACCGCGTGACCCACGCGGACGCGTGACAGAGGCCACACACCAGAAATTACAGAAAGCGATCCCAGCGATTTCTGAAGCCCTTTTTGGCCCAAATCCAAGTCCAGAAAGCACAGACCAGAGGTTATGAAGTGGAGGAATGCATTCGAAAGGAAAGGGAGCTAGCCAATTAGTTACTTTTCATAGTTTAGATGTAGTTTTAGTGAGAGAGGTTCTCTCCTCTCTCTTAGGATTTAGAAATTAGGATTTTTTAGAAATTAAGGATTTAACTCAACTCTTCATATCAGGTTCAATATTCCTTTATTTTGACCTCTCTTCTACTTTGAGATACTTTAATGCTTTTATTTATGTTTGATTTAGGTTGCCCAATTGGCTTATGAATATTTTCCATGTTAGATTTGACTGCTTTGAATGAATGTTATTTGAGGTATTCCAGATATTTATGATTTTAATTTAGCTTTCTACATTCCTGGCTTTGGTTAAGAAATCAGTAACTCTTGAGTTATCAAACTCAACGTGATCGATAATCGCTATCTTTGCTAATTAGCTTGAACTTCTATAATCCCAATCTTCTTCTAGGAATTAACTAGGATTTGAAGATCAAACTAATTAGCCACTTAACCTTCCTTCGCACCAGCAGAGGTTAACTGAGTGGAATTAAGATTCAATTTTCATCATCATTGATAAGGATAACTAGGATAGGACTTCCAATTTCTCATATCTTGCCAAGAGTTTATTTTACAGTCATTTATTTATTTTATTTGTCATTTATCATATTTGTTCCTCATTCTCAAAATCCCCAATTTACAAAACTCATAACCAATAATAAGAACACACCTCCCTGCAATTCCTTGAGAAAATGACCCGAGGTTTAAATACTTCGGTTATCAATTTATTTAGGGGTTTGTTACTTGTGACAACCAAAACGTTTGTACGAAGGGATTTCTGTTGGTTCAGAATCTATACTTACAACGCGACTTTATAAAATTCTTTACTAGCAAAAATCCAGACGTCAAAATGGCGCCGTTGCCGGGGAATTGCAAATGTGTGCCTTATTATTGGTTATTGTAAATATTTTTCTTTTACTCGTTTAATTGTTTCTTCTTTTCCCCCTTATTTCTGATAACTACTATGAATTCTCACCCCTCTCGCTTTGAGTTTGGTTCTACTTTTGTTGCAAGGAATGGAAGCTATAACAAGACTATGCATCACAGTCTAAGCAATCAAAGATGGATGGAGCCACGAGGATCTGATCACCCCTTTAGGCAACAACACCCTCCTAGATATCATGGACAGAGACCATTCAACAATGCATACCCAACTGATAGATTTGGTGGACCCCCTTGTAGCTACCAATAAGCCCCACCCTATGCTCAGAGACCATCCTTTCAACACAACCTCAATCTACCATTGTAAGACCCAGAATATTTGAAAAGTCTCTTTATGAGTAAGTCTCAAATCATATAGTTGTTTATAGCCTTAATTTCAGAAATTATTTTATTAAAGATAATTAAGGCAAGTTTTGATTTATTGGATTTGAGATAAGTTATGATTTTTATCCAATTTTGCAATTGTTGGATTATTTTCTATATTCAAATCTATAAAGTTGGTAGTTATGAAATAATAAGGATTTTATAAGATTTGGATTAGATAAGTAATATTTTAAATATTATTACTGCTATTTTGGAAAATAGAGAAATTAAGTATACTATTTCTAATTTTCAGATTTGGGCATTTTATTGAAAGGAATTTGTAAAAAATTGATGAGCAAATAGTATTTTCTATATATATAACTAATGTTGGATTTAATTTGGGTTTCAATTATTATATTATACCCAATTTTATTTGAAATTACCAAATTACCCCTAACCCTAATTTTTGAAAATGAATCCTAACCCTGAAAAACCCTACCCGGTTCCCCTGAAACCAACACACACACACGCCTAACTCTACAGCAGCAACAACTGCTACCAGGAGAAGCAAAAGAGAGAAAAGGGCTAGGAGAAAATGGGGGAACGCAGAGGGAGGCAGGGGAGGAAGAGAGGCGCGGGCTAGCGCCGGCGGGCCTCGCCGTCACCACCGAGCAGCTTACCGCTCGCCGCCATCACGAGGAGGACCAGAATCGAGAATGGGGAAGAAGCCACGCGGCAGAGGAGAGAAGAAGGGGAGCTCACGGCGTCGCCGCCATCCATGGAGCCGCGAGCTGCGCCCAGTCGCTGTCGGGGTCACCGCGTCGTCGTCCCGTTCCTGGAGCCAGCAGTTGCGCTTCTGTCGCGCGAGGAGGAGCGCGACCCACCACGCAGAGCTGCGCCGCTGTGTGCTATCGCCGTCGCGTCAGGCGCAAGGGTGGCCACCGTCGCTGCAGAGAGGCCGCACTGCCACCATTGCATCCCTGCCGCCGCCGTTGGAGTCACGAGTAGGAGCGGGAGAAGAAGATGCGAGCCAAGGCCGAGGCGGAGGAGGCGCCGTGCCTGGTAACCGCCATCCCGTCACCGTCGTCTACCTCCGTCTTTGTTGATCTGCAACTCCGCGGTGCTTAGCTAGAGCTTCTGCTACTGTCGCCGGAGTTTTGTGGCCATCGGGGCCGCCGCCGAAGCTTTTGACCGTTTCTGTCGCCGGAGAACCTCGCTGTCGTCGCCGGAGAACTCCTCCGGTAAGGGTTTTAATTGAGGTTTCTGCCTTTTTGGATTTTGAAAAGGTTTTAATGTTGCGCGGTTTTTATAGTTGATCCACCAGAGATTCAGGCCGCCGCCGGAGCTGTTGCCGGGGCTGGTTCAAAATTGTAGCTGCCTCATTGTGTTATTTCGGTAAGAAATTATGTTTCGAAAAGCCTCGCGTTAGTGTTCTGTTGTGTTCAGTTAATGAATATGAGTTTTGATAACGTGGGGTCGAGTCCTGATTATATATTGCGATTAGTGTTCCTATGGTTATTGCGAAAGTGGCTGGGAGCTGAGGTTTTGGTTGCCGGTGATTTCGGGTTGAGGCGGAAAGAACTTATGAGGCGTTTGGGTTATGGAATTTGCGTTTTGAGGTAGGGGTGCTTTCTAAAAACTATGTTTTATGTATTGGAATTATTACATATGGATACTGATGTGAGATATTGTGTATTTGGTGATTGTATCTGCCTTATGTATTATTTGATTGACTTGAATGATTATGGATGTTGGTTTGGCTGAGTTGTTGTGCGGCTTTGTGAAATATGATGTTTTGAAGTTGATTCTTTAAAGATTTGAAATATGATTTTAAACCGTTGAGGATTGGTTTGAATTGAGTCAATTATTTCAATGATGTGAAAAGTCGAATGCACTTTCGAATTCAGCCTGGTTTATTTTAATTGATTTGGTTTTGGACAAATGATTTGTTATTGAACCGTTTCTTTAAAGCTTTGGAAATAAGTTACATCGATCGATATTGAGTTGATTTTGAAATGGTATCCTTGAGATACGCCACTGAGGCGATTGTTGGATTTAGCTTGCTTTAAATTGATTTCTGGTTTTGAGCTGTTGAAAAGGAATGAGAAATGGTTTAGTTGGGACCCGAACCGGGTGGCAAAAGTCCAAGTTTTAGGGGAGGTGCTGCCGAAATTTCTACAAAATCCTACACTTTTTTGTAAGGTTATTTAAAAAGGGTTGGATTTGAGAAATTGTATTATTGATTTATTAAAAGGATATTTATGTTTTCAAGCTTAATTTATTTGATGAGCCTTATACGTTGAGTTCGGCTTATTTAGAATTGAACTATTTCTACCATTTGAATCACTGAAGGAAAGAATGATGCTTTAATATTGGTTTCAATATAAAACGGAGTTTTTAGTGATTTTTAAAGGAACCTAGACTTTTGATTGAGTAATCAAGTTTGAGGCATTTTGGAAGAGTTGGAAAAATGGGTTCCAAAAAGAAATCTGAAAGTGGTTTGATTCAAATGAATCGGTTCCGTTTCAAATGAGTTGATTTTTGGACCGGGTTGGAACTTGTGATTTTGCATGATCGGTTTTATGATAAATTCATTTTTATTTACTTGAACCGAGGATTTATGATTTTAAGAGTTTCAATGAATTTTAAGGAATTTATATAAGTTGACCTTCCCTAAAGACTTGGGATTCTGCCGAGAAACTTTTGTTATAAAATCCCATTGTTGGATGGGTGATTTTGAATGCTTTGAAATAAATCCTTAACTTGCCATGGTTTTGGAAGTTTTGGAAAGAGAATGCCGAGAGTGGCTTTGTTTTAAAAAGGGAACTCACTTTGAGTAAAATTTGGCTTATGAGCCTGAGATGATTTGAGAAATGAGATCTTTAAAGCCAAGGCTGAAAAGAGTTGAAACTTGATTTCAAAGTGAAATGATTTGAGAAAAAGTGATTTATGGCTTAAATGCCGATTTATGAATTTGATGATGTTGGATGGTGGGAGTGCTATTTTGATATGAGCCGGAATGGTTGTGTATGCTATTGAACTATGGCTGATTGCCGAATGAGTTATGAGCCGTATGGCTAATTATGAATTATGAATTTAAGCCGAAGGGCTGTATTTATTGATAAGTTGATTGGTTCTGGATTGAACCGTGAGCCGGATGGCCGAGATGGAAGGTGATCCATGGTTGAATATATGTGCATGTATGCAATTGAATGATTTGTGAATTTAAGCCGAATGGCTGAGATGAAAGTTGTAAGCGAGTATGCTTGTGTTTTCTCTCTAGTTGTAAGGGTGACAGGGCACCGATACCCTCTAATGGCGACAGGGCGCATATACCCTCTAATGGCGACAGGGCGCAGATACCCTCTAATGATAATAATGCGCAACAGAGAGACTGTATCCGGGTTAGCTACCGGACACGTCGGGTTGGCTTGGTAACCGACAGATGATATCATCAGCCACTAGGAACAGTCATGCATCATATGCATCTATGTGACTTTGTTTGGGTATGCATATTGTACTTGGTTTGCCTATGTGATTAACTGCTAATTGTTCTACTTGCAATAACTGTTTGGTTGTGTTTGCATCTTCCTACTTGTGTTTGTATCTGGAACTCTGTTGGATTGAGGTGGATTGGTTGTGGTTGGATTGTTTGGGCCTAGGGCCGTGGTTGAATGAGATGGACCGATGGTTGATTTCGGTTTTGTGGTTCTGGTTTGGAATAAGATATAAAAGGTTATTTTGGTTCAGTATAGATAAACCTTTTTGAAATGCCTTGATGTTTTGAGAATTGAACAGTTCCTCTTTCAGAAAAGATTTCTGACTTTACTTTCATTGTAAACTGTTGTTTTTGAAAAGAGGCATAAGATGGTTATTAATCACTGGTACGGTTTATCTTCATGTATCCTATTACAGTAATTCCCAAAAACCCTCTACTGAGAACCCTTTCGAGGATGATGTTCTCACCCCCTACATTTTTCCCCTTTCAGGATTTGGGCGCAGAAGTTACGAAGAGCTTATTTAATTGTTGTTGTGATGCTCTGTATTGTTTTAGTTATGGTTTATTGTACCCTCGCCTTTATCTTGATATAATCTGTAAGAGGGATAGGGATTGTATTGGATTACGTTTGTAATATTACCTATATATATGTATGTATATATATGGATGTATTCTTTATGAGTTTCTGTAAGTTGTATGGTATGTATGGATGTACGTTGTATAGCAAAAGTATTTTTGGGAGCGGTTTTGCGGTTTAAAGTTTTAAACAGGCTCATATTTTAGTATTAAATAGTATAAGAGTCGTCGTAATGTCCGAGCTATCAGAGTAGCGCAGCCGGAAGCGTGAGCTTTGGTAGTTAGGGTATTACATTATGGTATCAGAGCAGTTCTTCCTGTAGAGCCTGAGGAATGGACTCACTATGCTTCAATTGCATGCTCTGAGCGTTTGTCATGTATTAGGTCTTGTCGAATGATGAGAATTAGAGCTTTATGCACATGATGGTCTATTGATTAACGCCGTTAGTCTTGCATTGCATAATTCTTGGTATTAAGTTTGGCCGGCTTAATACTAGTGAATTATGTCTATGAAAGCACTAATGGGTTATCATAGATGAAATCCGAGTTTTGAGTAAAGCGAATCGCGGGTTTTGGGAACGTTGGAAACTATTTCTCGAGGCTATTCAGTTGTGTGTTTTGGATTTTGTTCGAGTCGACCTGTTCTTTCATGTCCTAACTTGAAATTCTTATTTGCTACTCCTTTTGAAAAGTAGTTTGATATTTCTACTCTATTCCCTTATTCATATGCATTCTTGTTTGATCCTAAGTGCATATGCTTGTTTGAGGTCCTTGTTGTATCTATCTTTCTCTGTTTGAGTTCTTTTTGATTCACGTATCCTTTGATATAGCTTTGAACTTGTCTTAATGCACTGTGCCTTTTTAAGTCCGGATTCCGAGTCCATTCTTATAGAAATTGTTGATTCGGTTTTTTCTCTTACTTGACAGTGATCACAACCAATTTTGAGATTTTATAAATTGCTGTTGATTAGATATATACTTTTCTATATATGAGACTTTGAAATTATTTATACAGTTTAACAACTATTTCTTGCTAATATCTTGCCTGTACTTTTACTGGTTTACACAATTGCACTTACTTTAAAAGTAAATTTGACTTTCTAGTAATTTTACTATAGTTCCAATGGATATCTTTAATTGATTGTGTATTTGGATATTTTTCGAAATTCTGGAAAGAAAGGATTTTTTTTTTGCTTTTATTCCGGTTGAGTTTCGTTTGATAAACTTCACTTAATTCATTTTGATTTGAGTTTGGTTTAGCATACTACATGGTTTATGCCACTGTTGTTCTTTTGAAAATGTTGGACTCATAGCTTTCTTCTTATGAACGGACTAAATTCTTTGTTAAACCTATCATCTCTATGAATGTCATACTTGACTTTGTTTTTAACTAATTTCTTACATCTTGTGAGCATTACCATTGATCTTGGTTTATCCAATCTTGTGAATCTCATTCTTATGTGAGTTAGTTTGATTCGTTTCAAAATAGTGCATCATTTATATATCCTCTCATTATCTTTACAAAGGTTTTAGTTAAAGATTTATCCTTGAGAATTACTAATGATTGAGTTGTCTTTTCCTTATGACTTCTGTATTCTTTTGGATCAATTGAAAGCTTGTTTGATGACTCATGCCTAGTGAATCTTGTTTGAACTACTTTGGTTTAAGATCCTTTCTTGTATGGCTTGACTCCTTTTCAAGTACATCCTAATATCCTTGAATATCCTTTTGAAATGGTGATTTCAACTATACTTTTGGAGTCTTGTTTTAAACTTTTAAGGAAGTTTTGAATTCGCTGAGTAAATTCTAAACGGAATTTATTTTCTGTTGCTTGATTAAGATTGAAACCATTGTTCAATTTTGACGAAAATAATTTAAAGTTGGCATGCGCTATTTTAAACGAAGTTCTGAAAAGTTTCCTTGCTTATTGAAAACCGGTTCGTTTGTAACGCACCACTTATCTCCTTTATCAAATTGTAAGCAAATTGGTGCCTCGAAGTTTCTTTTCTAAAAAGAGTTTAACTCATCTTTTGTCCTTGCTATAAATGTCATACACGCTTGTTTGAATATGGACTTTGGAAAATTTTGAACAAGCATTTGATTTTTCTTCCAAGCCTTCTGAACTACTTTTGGCTGAGTTTGTGCACCTGACTATCTTTCTAAGATACTTGAGGAAATATTTTAGCTTTTAGCCAAACTTGCGTGCATTTTGTTTTTAAAACTCTACATGATATACTTCAACATAAACTTGTATTAAAGCAAAGCCACATTTATGCTTTTGTTACTCTTTTGAAGGATGTTGTTACTTAACCTTTCTTCTAAATTGCAAAGTGATTTTTCCGCAAGTTTTCGATTCTTTTGTGAACAATGCATTCGGAAGTATTTTGAATCATGCTCTTGAGTTCTGTGAGTTTTAGCTTGGGTTTGAGATATTCTTTTCTGTAAACCTCTTATTTCTTCGACTCAGCTTGAGTTTGTTTCAAACTGATGCGTTGGTCTTCTTATCGATCCTATTGGATTTCTTTGATTCAAGAGTTATCTTTGAAGTTGTCAATTGATTTATTTTTAGCAAACTTCATTGCTTGAGCGTCTTTGTTTATCTAGAAATTGGATGCATCCTCTCAAATCTATTACTGCCATCCTTGACATTTGACTCCCCTTTCCAAATCGTGTGTCCTTCTGAGTAGGCTCGAGAATTGTTTTGATGTCACGTGCGACTTATAGACGTAGTGACGCGATGTGTTAGTTCTTTAAGACGTGATATGTGTATATGGAAGTTGAAACGGTAGGTGTGCAGCGTTACGAGTGGTGGGTGTTTTGTTCCTTGCGAACGGGTTTGTGGTTGCCAGGCTTGTGATTGAATTTGGGGTTTGTAAAGTGCTTGATGGAGTTGGAAAGTTGAAACTTTGAGGTTGATATGAGATTAGTGTGCGGAGGTTAAGCACGTCGTTTTAACTCCGTCCTGTTTGATAGCCTTTGATGCCTTGCCCTTCTATCACATGATTGACCCATGTTATCTTTTGCATTAAACCTACCTTGAAACGTTTGCTTTGCAATCACACTCCTACCTTTACATCCTTATGCTTATGACAATCAAAGTATTTGAAAATCGTATATATGATTATATTTTGAGATATTTTTGCTTCGTCCGTAAATGGGTTCAAGTGTGAACTGTTATGGAATTTCTTTCATTTTGTATCAATTTTCGAGGGCAAAAATTTTTATAAGGTGGGTAGAATGTAAGACCCAGAATATTTGAAAAGTCTCTTTATGAGTAAGTCTCAAATCATATAGTTGTTTATAGCCTTAATTTCAGAAATTATTTTATTAAAGATAATTAAGGCAAGTTTTGATTTATTGGATTTGAGATAAGTTATGATTTTTATCCAATTTCGCAATTGTTGGATTATTTTCTATATTCAAATCTATAAAGTTGGTAGTTATGAAATAATAAGGATTTTATAAGATTTGGATTAGATAAGTAATATTTTAAATATTATTACTGCTATTTTGGAAAATAGAGAAATTAAGTATACTATTTCTAATTTTCAGATTTGGGCATTTTATTGAAAGGAATTTGTAAAAAATTGATGAGCAAATAGTATTTTCTATATATATAACTAATGTTGGATTTAATTTGGGTTTCAATTATTATATTATACCCAATTTTATTTGAAATTACCAAATTACCCCTAACCCTAATTTTTGAAAATGAATCCTAACCCTGAAAAACCCTACCCGGTTCCCCTGAAACCAACACACACACACGCCTAACTCTACAGCAGCAACAACTGCTACCAGGAGAAGCAAAAGAGAGAAAAGGGCTAGGAGAAAATGGGGGAACGCAGAGGGAGGCAGGGGAGGAAGAGAGGCGCGGGCTAGCGCCGGCGGGCCTCGCCGTCACCACCGAGCAGCTTGCCGCTCGCCGCCATCACGAGGAGGACCAGAATCGAGAATGGGGAAGAAGCCACGCGGCAGAGGAGAGAAGAAGGGGAGCTCACGGCGTCGCCGCCATCCATGGAGCCGCGAGCTGCGCCCAGTCGCTGTCGGGGTCACCGCGTCGTCGTCCCGTTCCTGGAGCCAGCAGTTGCGCTTCTGTCGCGCGAGGAGGAGCGCGACCCACCACGCAGAGCTGCGCCGCCGTGTGCTATCACCGTCGCGTCAGGCGCAAGGGTGGCCACCGTCGCTGCAGAGAGGCCGCACTGCCACCATCGCATCCCTGCCGCCGCCGTTGGAGTCACGAGTAGGAGCGGGAGAAGAAGATGCGAGCCAAGGCCGAGGCGGAGGAGGCGCCGTGCCTGGTAACCGCCATCCCGTCACCGTCGTCTACCTCCGTCTTTGTTGATCTGCAACTCCGCGGTGCTTAGCTAGAGCTTCTGCTACTGTCGCCGGAGTTTTGTGGCCATCGGGGCCGCCGCCGAAGCTTTTGACCGTTTCTGTCGCCGGAGAACCTCGCTGTCGTCGCCGGAGAACTCCTCCGGTAAGGGTTTTAATTGAGGTTTCTGCCTTTTTGGATTTTGAAAAGGTTTTAATGTTGCGCGGTTTTTATAGTTGATCCACCAGAGATTCAGGCCGCCGCCGGAGCTGTTGCCGGGGCTGGTTCAAAATTGTAGCTGCCTCATTGTGTTATTTCGGTAAGAAATTATGTTTCGAAAAGCCTCGCGTTAGTGTTCTGTTGTGTTCAGTTAATGAATATGAGTTTTGATAACGTGGGGTCGAGTCCTGATTATTATATATTGCGATTAGTGTTCCTATGGTTATTGCGAAAGTGGCTGGGAGCTGAGGTTTTGGTTGCCGGTGATTTCGGGTTGAGGCGGAAAGAACTTATGAGGCGTTTGGGTTATGGAATTTGCGTTTTGAGGTAGGGGTGCTTTCTAAAAACTATGTTTTATGTATTGGAATTATTACATATGGATACTGATGTGAGATATTGTGTATTTGGTGATTGTATCTGCCTTATGTATTATTTGATTGACTTGAATGATTATGGATATTGGTTTGGCTGAGTTGTTGTGCGGCTTTGTGAAATATGATGTTTTGAAGTTGATTCTTTAAAGATTTGAAATATGATTTTAAACCGTTGAGGATTGGTTTGAATTGAGTCAATTATTTCAATGATGTGAAAAGTCGAATGCACTTTCGAATTCAGCCTGGTTTATTTTAATTGATTTGGTTTTGGACAAATGATTTGTTATTGAACCGTTTCTTTAAAGCTTTGGAAATAAGTTACATCGATCGATATTGAGTTGATTTTGAAATGGTATCCTTGAGATACGCCACTGAGGCGATTGTTGGATTTAGCTTGCTTTAAATTGATTTCTGGTTTTGAGCTGTTGAAAAGGAATGAGAAATGGTTTAGTTGGGACCTGAACCGGGTGGCAAAAGTCCAAGTTTTAGGGGAGGTGCTGCCGAAATTTCTACAAAATCCTACACTTTTTTGTAAGGTTATTTAAAAAGGGTTGGATTTGAGAAATTGTATTATTGATTTATTAAAAGGATATTTATGTTTTCAAGCTTAATTTATTTGATGAGCCTTATACGTTGAGTTCGGCTTATTTAGAATTGAACTATTTCTACCATTTGAATCACTGAAGGAAAGAATGATGCTTTAATATTGGTTTCAATATAAAACGGAGTTTTTAGTGATTTTTAAAGGAACCTAGACTTTTGATTGAGTAATCAAGTTTGAGGCATTTTGGAAGAGTTGGAAAAATGGGTTCCAAAAAGAAATCTGAAAGTGGTTTGATTCAAATGAATCGGTTCCGTTTCAAATGAGTTGATTTTTGGACCGGCTTGGAACTTGTGATTTTGCATGATCGGTTTTATGATAAATTCATTTTTATTTACTTGAACCGAGGATTTATGATTTTAAGAGTTTCAATGAATTTTAAGGAATTTATATAAGTTGACCTTCCCTAAAGACTTGGGATTCTGCCGAGAAACTTTTGTTATAAAATCCCATTGTTGGATGGGTGATTTTGAATGCTTTGAAATAAATCCTTAACTTGCCATGGTTTTGGAAGTTTTGGAAAGAGAATGCCGAGAGTGGCTTTGTTTTAAAAAGGGAACTCACTTTGAGTAAAATTTGGCTTATGAGCCTGAGATGATTTGAGAAATGAGATCTTTAAAGCCAAGGCTGAAAAGAGTTGAAACTTGATTTCAAAGTGAAATGATTTGAGAAAAAGTGATTTATGGCTTAAATGCCGATTTATGAATTTGATGATGTTGGATGGTGGGAGTGCTATTTTGATATGAGCCGGAATGGTTGTGTATGCTATTGAACTATGGCTGATTGCCGAATGAGTTATGAGCCGTATGGCTAATTATGAATTATGAATTTAAGCCGAAGGGCTGTATTTATTGATAAGTTGATTGGTTCTGGATTGAACCGTGAGCCGGATGGCCGAGATGGAAGGTGATCCATGGTTGAATATATGTGCATGTATGCAATTGAATGACTTGTGAATTTAAGCCGAATGGCTGAGATGAAAGTTGTAAGCGAGTATGCTTGTGTTTTCTCTCTAGTTGTAAGGGTGACAGGGCACCGATACCCTCTAATGGCGACAGGGCGCATATACCCTCTAATGGCGACAGGGCGCAGATACCCTCTAATGATAATAATGCGCAACAGAGAGACTGTATCCGGGTTAGCTACCGGACACGTCGGGTTGGCTTGGTAACCGACAGATGATATCATCAGCCACTAGGAACAGGCATGCATCATATGCATCTATGTGACTTTGTTTGGGTATGCATATTGTACTTGGTTTGCCTATGTGATTAACTGCTAATTGTTCTACTTGCAATAACTGTTTGGTTGTGTTTGCATCTTCCTACTTGTGTTTGTATCTGGAACTCTGTTGGATTGAGGTGGATTGGTTGTGGTTGGATTGTTTGGGCCTAGGGCCGTGGTTGAATGAGATGGACCGATGGTTGATTTCGGTTTTGTGGTTCTGGTTTGGAATAAGATATAAAAGGTTATTTTGGTTCAGTATAGATAAACCTTTTTGAAATGCCTTGATGTTTTGAGAATTGAACAGTTCCTCTTTCAGAAAAGATTTCTGACTTTACTTTCATTGTAAACTGTTGTTTTTGAAAAGAGGCATAAGATGGTTATTAATCACTGGTACGGTTTATCTTCATGTATCCTATTACAGTAATTCCCAAAAACCCTCTACTGAGAACCCTTTCGAGGATGATGTTCTCATCCCCTACATTTTTCCCCTTTCAGGATTTGGGCGCAGAAGTTACGAAGAGCTTATTTAATTGTTGTTGTGATGCTCTGTATTGTTTTAGTTATGGTTTATTGTACCCTCGCCTTTATCTTGATATAATCTGTAAGAGGGATAGGGATTGTATTGGATTACGTTTGTAATATTACCTATATATATGTATGTATATATATGGATGTATTCTTTATGAGTTTCTGTAAGTTGTATGGTATGTATGGATGTACGTTGTATAGCAAAAGTATTTTTGGGAGCGGTTTTACGGTTTAAAGTTTTAAACAGGCTCATATTTTAGTATTAAATAGTATAAGAGTCGTCGTAATGTCCGAGCTATCAGAGTAGCGCAGCCGGAAGCGTGAGCTTTGGTAGTTAGGGTATTACAACCATACTCACAAGCTCTTTTTCACCATTCACTACCACATGATCCTTATCTACCCCAACGCCAATCCAATTACTCCCAAGAACCACCACTCCCCTATACACTATGTTCACATTCATCGAGCCAAGAATCACAGGTTCGCTTCGAAGAATCAGTAAACCAATTTAATGCAACCCTTCATCAACTGGAGGAAGCAATAAATCAATTATCTTCCAGACGTTCAGACACTCAACAGACTCCCATGACTTTATTTGGGGAATCTAATGAAGAACGCAGCACGAAAAAGATACTAGAAGCTCCAGTGGACAACATAGAGCATAACTTCGTACTGGAACAAATAGAGAAAGCTGTCATTGTAGAAGAAGAAGAGTTGGTTGAAGATTTAGGAGATGCCGAACCGCCACCTGAATCCAGAGTTGTGGAGAATTCCGTCAAGGATGTTGCAATTGATGCTAAAGAGGATGTTGCGCAGCCCCCAATGCAGATATCTTATGAAGAACTGGACGAAATAACCCAAGATACAAGTTTCCTTGATGATGATGATCACAAGCTAAGTTCTCTTAGTAACGAACTTGCATTCGCAAGTGAATTCTTTGAGACAGAAGAATCTTTCCCAAGTGAATACGAAGATGATGCAGAGGTCGACTTTTCTCAACCTCCCAATTATGACTCAAGTGATGAAGAAGATATTGGTGACATTGATCAAGACATGGTTGAATTGGAAGAAGATTGCCTAAAAGTGGAGGAATTCACTGAAGACCACAAGGGAGTAGAGCTTGCAGAACCACTGGAAACACCTATCCCAAGGCCATTACCGCCCAACACAGATTTCAAGTGGGTAAAATCCTTGATTTTCACTTTTATTTTTCCACTTGAATATGGTTTACTTGAGACAGATGGCCAGCTTAGAGCTCTTTGCGGCTTTAAAAGCAAACGGGAAATGACCCGCACTCAGAGCTGGTGCACAAGACTCAATAAGGTTTTACACTTCAATTTGAGGTGCAAGAATTGGTGTCAAGCTCAATTGGAAGGATCTCGAAGGCTGTTTGGTCACTGCAGTGAGGATTCAGATCACTCATCACCCGGCTGGAAAGATGCAGATCAAGACAAAAACGAGTGTAAAAGTAGAATTTGGGATCCTGGAATCTATTCCGACAGTCGTCACCCCGGGAGCCTGAGAATATGTTTGAAGCTGCTCAGAAGCTTTACATGCCTAGTTTGGGACCCCGAAGGATGCTGGCATTCCAAACACTGGTGGAGATTCCTGGACGAATTCAAGCACAAGCGACCCTAGTAGGAAGCTCATCAAATGTCCAACTTAAGGACTTTAACTAAAAGTGCTAGATGGGAGACAACCCACCATGGTATGATCGTTCCTTTTTCAGTTTTTATTATTAGTCTGTTTTGTTCATTTTTGAATTTTATTTGAACCTGAATTTGTGCATAACATTCACTGCATTCTACATTCTGCAAACTGCATAAAAAAATCTGGTGAGAGCATGCGACGCGACAGCGTCGCTGACGCGTCCGCGTCACAAGCGCTTCAAAAGAATAGGAAAGTGAACAGAGAGTCACGCTGAAGCGTGGCTGAAGGCGTGCCCGTAACACAACTGTACCATGCGACCGCATGCCACCATGCGATCGCGTCACTTGCGAAACAACCTCCCACGCGTCCGCGTCACTCACGCGAACGCGTGAGCTAGATATCGACGTAAAGATCCAACGCCCAGAAAGTTGGGCTGGAATCGTGCGGCTATTACGCGTTTAGCACCAACACGCCACGCGAACGCGTTCCCGACGTGAACACGTCACTTACACAACACCCATCCCACGCGAAGGCGTGAGCGACGCGATTGCGTCGCACGGATATTTTGAACCCCAAACCAAACAGAGAGTTGCGCTGAAACGAGGCAAGAATTGTGCGTTTAGCACAATTTCTATCGACACGATCGTGTGCCTCATGCGACCGCGTCACTCGTCCCTTTTACCCATTCCATGCGATCGCGTCCTCCACGCGATCGCGTCAACCCTTTTGCATCTATGTCACGCGATCGCGCACCTCACGCATTCGCGTGGACTCACGATCACTAACCCCAAGTCACGCGAACCCTACCCTTCGCGCGACCCAAACCCTACCCCTCTCTCTCTCTAACCTCTACAACTCTCTCTCTCAACCCACCACTTCCGCCACCACCCATGACCACCGCCGCACCTCCGACGACCACCCCGACTCAACCGAACCACCCCCTTCTCTCTTTTCCTTCTCTTTCTTCTTTTCCCCTTCTCTCACTCTCACCCACCCCCATACCCCACCGCCGCACAACCTCCGCCGCCACTACCTCCCACCGCCACTGCCTCACCCGCCAATCCCCCAACCTTCTTTTCTTTTTCCCCCTCTTCTTTCTTTTCCCTCTCTTTCTCTCCTCCGCGTCTGCCTCCCACCCCCGCGAGCTCCCCATCGCCTCCAACGACCACTGCCCCACCGGCGCACCGCCGTGCACCGCCAAGCACCGCCACCCTTCCGCTCTTATCACTGCCCCATCTCATCCCTCTTTACGCACCAGGTTCCGCCATACGGCGATCCATCCCTACGACTCTTTCGTTCATTTTTCAATTTCTATTCCGAATAGGCTAGGTAGAGATGCATGTTTGTAGTGGATTCTAGGTGGTTAGGTAGCTAGGATCTGGATAGTGGATTTAGGCCTGATAATTACACTGTTCCTGTTATCTGTTACCTGTTTTGCAATTTTATTCTGGCTGTGTTATTCGTACTGTTCATCTGATATGTTCATGCTGTTAAACTATTCTTTAATATTCCTACTATTTGTGACTGTTTGCAGCATCTGTTAATCTCATTTGAACTTGTTTTTCTTGATATCTGTTTTTCGGGAACGTTCAATTTTAGCCGGAATGCTGCCCAATTTTCTGCAAATTAATTTTGTCCTTTTACATTCAGATATTGGTTTTGGCATTTCTCATTTTTGCCTTGCTCTATGAATACCAAACCAATTCTTGAATGACAGGGCCATCATTCTTATTATTTTTATTTTCTTGATCATTAATATAGACTCTTCATGATGTAATTCTACTCTTTACTACTTCTATATCTATGTAAATCATCATCCATACCCTGTTATCCATGCTTGAATATGAGTTGCCTGTTGCTTCAAATTGTGTAATTCTGTTACTTAGACACCAATCTTCATGCCACTTACTCTAACTTCCTTTTTACTAACTCACTGATTTTTAACTTTCTCACTTTCCATTTCTCCTTTTCAACTAATTTCACTCATGACATGATTATTGTTTTTCTATTTAACAAGCTTTCCACTTCTAACATATTTTGGAATGCGATTTCTCATCTTAGCTTTTTAACTCCAAAACATTCCAAAAATATGCATCTACTTAACTCATTTCATTTTTCTACTGTTCCTTTGCCACTTACTGCTTATCTTGTTATTTGCCTTCTTATTTTCCTGCTTTTACTCCTCAATTATATCTTAGATATTCTATTTTTCAGGATGTCTGACTCTCAAGGCAGGGGAAAGGGCAAAGTTACCACTGGCAAACGGAAAAGAAATGAATCCTTTGGTTCCATCCTGGGCATTTTACATGATGATTCCTGGTGGAAAAAGAACTTTACCCCGCAGGAAAAGGCTGATCAGTTTGTACCTTCAGCTAACCCGATAAAATTTACAAACAAATACTGTGAGGTGAAATACCCAACCTTTGCCACCGGCATGAACCTACACCTGGAAAGGACCCTCAAAATTCCAGAAGAACTTCAGCAGTACACCTCAGATCAGATCAAACAGAGAGGCTGGTTCTTCCTGGAGAGGAACCTAACTGAGGTCAATTCATCCTGGATTAGAGAATTCTACAGTAATTACTTTCTCTCTTCCCTGGATGCAGTCCAGCTCAGAGGCAAACAGATTCTGGTTACTGAGGAAGCAATTGAAGAAATCCTCCATCTTCCACCTAAATCAGATCAGCCAGATGGTTACCAGAGAGCTGAGGAAGATATGAGATCTTTGAGGTTTGATTGGGATGCAGTGAAGAAGGACATCACCCTTGATCCTACTGTTCCTTGGGTTATGGGAACAAGCACATTGGTACCAAAGGGAATCAGGCTTATATATCTGAATGATGAGACTCGTCTATGGCAACAGATTCTGAGCAACTATGTGATGCCGAGTACTCATGAGACAGAGGTGCCAGCTGCCATGATTACCCTCATCTGGTGTGTGATGACGGGTAAGGACCTTTATCTACCTCGCTTCATCCGGCATTACATGGCCAGTGCCCATGTTAGAGGCACCCTCTCTTTTCCTTACCTGATTACTCAGTTGGGTCGCCAAGCTGAGGTACCTTGGGAGGCTGTTGATGAAAAGCCACCTGCCGCAGAGTGCTGAAAGATCATCCCTCACAGTCGGAAGTTCCTGGCTTTCGGCTACCGTCCTCCATTTCTCACTGACACTACTAAGGCCGCCACTTCTTCAGCTACCCCTTCTGCCCCTACTGGCCCAGCACCACCCACTGCACCCCCACCTGCTCTTGAGCCCGTCTACTGTTTAGTGCGCCGCCTCTTTGACCGCCTAGATCAGATGGAGCGCCATCACCAGCAGCAGATTGAGAGATCTAACCGCCACACCAGGCGACTTTTTGAGAGGTCTGAGCGTCACCACAAGTGATGCTATGAGCACCTCAAGCTGATGATCCGCTCTAGTGGTGACATTCCCTCCGAGCCCGACACGCCCTCCGACACTTCTGAGGAGGAGGTGAGCGATCATGAGGAAGCACCTACCCAGGCTGAGCAGGGAGGTCCTAGCCACACTGCACCACATCGTGAGGAGCACCACCAGCTACAGACTGCAGATCCAGAGATTCCTCTACGGACAGAGCCCCCGCTTCAGCAGACCACTCCTCCGATCCTCACAGTGACTGCAGACCCTTAGCCTATCATCGAGACACCAGCAGCCCATCCTTCCGGAGATGACACTCCTTCACACCCAGCTTGAGTAAGCATCAAGGACGATGCTATTATTTAAGTGTGGGGAGGTTGCCATCTTTGGCATATATTTATTTTGGTGAACCACTACAAACTCTCTTCTTATTTTGTTCATTTTCTATATTTTTGCATATTTTTTTCTTTTTTCTTTTTATTGTACTTTTTGCATTATGCACTTTGAGCTATATGTATACTATCTTGGATATTTTAGCTTGAGTTGCACATTAGTTTACTAGTTATATTTTAAGTGGATTAATTAGTATAGTTTACCCTTTTTAGCATATGATAGTTGATTTGATTGAAAATAAAAAGAAAGTAAGCTAGAAACTTTAACAGAATAAAAACAATCCACACCTTGTGTATATAGCATTACATGTTAGTTAATTAACAACATTTCATCAAGAAGGAACACTGAAAGTTTAAAGCCATCCAATATATATTTTACATTGAGAATAATGGGAACTCTTGATTTCTACCTGCATGACATATATAAGTGATATATGATTTTTGAGTTAAAGAACACACAGCCTGTGAGTTTTGAGCTTAATTGGACGCGTGACAGAGGCCACACACCAGAAATTACAGAAAGCGATCTCAGCGATTTCTGAAGCCCTTTTTGGCCCAAATCCAAGTCCAGAAAGCACAGACCAGAGGTTATGAAGTGGAGGAATGCATCCAAAAGGAAGGGGAGCTAGCTAATTAGTTACTTTTCATAGTTTAGATGTAGTTTTAGTGAGAAAGGTTCTCTCCTCTCTCTTAGGATTTAGAAATTATGATTTTTTAGAAATTAAGGATTTAATTCAACTCTTCATATCAGGTTCAACATTCCTTTATTTTGACCTCTCTTCTACTTTGAGATACTTTAATGCTTTTATTTATGTTTGATTTATGTTGCCCAATTGGCTTATGAATATTTTCCATGTTAGATTTGACTACTTTGAATGAATGTTATTTGAGGTATTCCAGATATTTATGATTTTAATTTAGCTTTCTACATTCTTGGCTTTGGTTAAGAAATCAGTAACTCTTGAGTTATCAAACTCAACGTGATCGATAATCGCTATCTTTGCTAATTAGCTTGAACTTCTATAATCCCAATCTTCTTCTAGGAATTAACTATGATTTGAAGATCAAACTAATTAGCCACTTGACCTTCCTTCGCACCAGCAGAGGTTAACTGAGTGGAATTAAGATTCAATTTTCATCATCATTGATAAGGATAACTAGGATATGACTTCCAATTTCTCATATCTTGCCAAGAGTTTATTTTACAGTCATTTATTTATTTTATTTGTCATTTATCATATTTGTTCCTCATTCTCAAAACCCCCAATTTACAAAACTCATAACCAATAATAAGAACACACCTCCCTGCAATTCCTTGAGAAGACGACCCGAGGTTTAAATACTTCGGTTATCAATTTATTTAGGGGTTTGTTACTTGTGACAACCAAAACGTTTGTACGAAAGGATTTCTGTTGGTTCAGAATCTATACTTACAACGCGACTTTATAAAATTCTTTACTAGCAAAAATTCCGACGTCAAACATCCAACTTAAACTCATCCTCATTGATTCTCATGGTCACCTCCCCTTTTTGGACATCAATGAGGGTTCGTCCAGTTGCTAGGAAAGGTCTTCCTAGAATGAGAGTTGCACTCTTGTGTTCCTCCATTTTCATCACCACAAAGTCAGTGGAAAAGGCAAATGGCCTAACCTTGACAATCATGTCCTCAATTATGCCTGATGGAATTTTAGTGGAGCCATCAGCAAGTTGGAGGCATATTCGAGTTGGTTTGACTTCTTCAGTCAACCCAAGCTTCCTGATAGTGGATGCAGGTATTAGGTTGATACTTGCCCCAAGATCGCATAGAGCTGTCTTGGTACAAGCACCCTCTAATGTGCATGGTATCATAAAGCTTCCAGGATCTTTAAGCTTCTTTGGTAAGCTTTTTAAGATGACTGCATTGCATTCTTCAGTGATGAAAACTTTTTTATTTTTCCTCCAATCTTTCTTATGACTTAAGATATCTTTCATGAACATAGCATAAGAGGGTATTTGCTCAAGTGCCTCTGCAAACAGAATCTTTATTTCAAGAGTCCTGCGATAGTCTGCAAAGCGGACAAATTGTTTATCCTATTGCGCTTGGCAGAGTTTCTGAGGATAAGGCATCTTAGCTTTGTATTCTTCAACCTTAGTTGCTGTAGGTTTATGTCCTACAGAAGTGGTTGGAGAAGCTTGCTTAAGGGAGTTGCTATCAGCACTTGTAGGTGTCTGACCCCTTGCTGGCGTTTGAACACCAGAACTGACAGCTGAATGGGCATTTAACGCCAGATTGCTGCCCTTTTTTGGTGTTTGAACGCCAGAATTGGATGCAGAGTGGGCATTTAATGCCAGGTTACTGCCCTTTTTTGGCGTTTGAATGCCAGAATTGGCAACTGAATGGGCGTTTAACGCCATGTTGCTGCCCTTTTCTGACATTTGAACGCCAAAATCATTCCTCTCTGGGCTCTTACTGTCCTCAGAGGGATTTTGGGCAGTGAATTGGTCATCCTCTGTTAGGTGTTCCTTTCTTGGCTTTCTGCTACTTTGAGTTGAGGTATTCAATGTCTTTTCACTCTTTAGTTGAATAGCTTGGCACTCTTCTATTATTTGTTTAGATAACTGTTGTCTTGTCTGATCCAATTGTGCCTCTATATTTTTGTTACCATTTTTAGTATCTTGTAACATTTCTTTGAATTCTGCTAATTGTTTTGTTAGAAGGAGTATTTGCTGGTTAAGTTCAGCAACCTATTCTGAAGGATTAAATTCAGTGGATACTACTTTAGCTTCTTCTTTCATAGAGAATTCACTATTTAAATATAGATGCTGATTTTTGGCAACTGTATCAATGAGCTCTTGAGCCTCTTCAATTATTTTTCTCATGTGTATAGATCTACCAGCTGAGTGGTCTAGAGATATCTGAGCTTTTTCTGTAAGCCCATAGTAGAAGATGTCTAATTGTACCCATTCTGAGAACATTTCAGATGGGCATTTTCTTAGCATCTCTCTGTACCTCTCCCAGGCGTCATAAAGAGATTCATTATCCCCTTGTTTAAAGCCTTGGATGTCCAGCCTTAGCTGTGTCATCCTTTTTAGAGAGAAATATTGATTCAGGAATTTATCTGATAACTGTTTTCATGTTCGTATGCTTGCTCTGGGTTGGTTATTTAACCACCTTTTAGCTTGATCTTTTACAGCAAATGGAAGCAGTAGTAATCTGTAGACATCCTGATCTACTTCCCTATCACGTACTGTGTCAGTAATTTGTAAGAATTATGCCAGAAACTCAGTAGGTTCTTCCTGTGGAAGACCGGAATACTGGCAATTTTGTTGCACCATGATAATGAGCTGAGGGTTTAGCTCAAAGTTACTAGCTTTAATGGGGGGTATACAGATACTACCCCCATATGAAGCAGCAGTGGGGTTAGCATATTGTAACAACCCTAGTTTTTGAAAATCAAATAATTAGTTATTTGTGATTTATTTTAAGAAAATTATTTTACTAATGATAATTAAATAGAGTTTCACGATAATTGAAGTTTAAATTAATTAGAATTTTTATATAAATTTTATTAGATATTTGGTATAATTGAAGTTATAATTTTGGTAACTGAAAAAAAAGAAGAATTGTATAATTTAATTTAAATAAATTCTATTTTGAATGAATTATGTTTAAGTCAGTTAATATTTATGCATAATTTTTATCATAATTAGTTATTTTATAAATTGAAATTTAAGTTTCGGTGATAGAAAAATAATGAGAAGTTATATCATTTAATTTGAATAATTAATATTGAGTTTGAACTATATTTTATAACTATATGATTAATATGTTTATTTTATAATTTAAATTAGAAATAATAGATTGAACCTAGCAATATGTTGATAAATAATGTTTCTAAATATTTTTAATAGAGTACATTTGATTTTAAAATTACTCTACCCTCCAATTTTATCAAAATATCTATTCATATCTATCCATATTCTTTTATGAAATCCCTAATTCCTAAACCTAAATTCCCAAATCCCAGAAACCCTAACCCTAATGTTTCCCTTTCCTCAGCTTCTGAACGCAGCCTCCACCCCCCTTTCTTCCAAAACGCAATACACACACAAAACAAAGAAAGAAACGGAAACAAAGAGGAAAGAGAGAGGGAAGAGCTGCTGCCCTATTGCCGCCGCAAGGAGCCCGTGCCACCATCGTCGTCATCCTCGTGAACTGCAGCGTCGCCGTTCAACCTCGTCCCACTGTCACCACCATTGCCCTGGAGCTCGCCCGCCGTTGTCGTTGAGGGGCCAGCAGAGAGAGAGAACGAACACGGGTCAGGGTCGCCACCAAGGAGAGGAGCTGTGCTCCACGCTGCCGTCGCCGCTAGTCCACAACCACCACCGCGAGGGTTTCGTCGCCGTCATTCCAGTGTCGCCGTTCGTGCCCTTCGTAGCCGTCGCCGTCGCCGAGCCGTTGCATCGCCAGACATCATCGCTGGAGGACCGAATGGAGTAGCTAGCCGGTTCTACTTCTGCCTCTGGTTTCTGAAATCCGAGAAGACGCAACCGCCGCTGCTGGAACTGTTATTGTTGGCATGGCCCTGTTTTGGCTCTACTCTGAATTGTTACTGCTGCTGTTTGGCTGATGCTGAAGCTTTCAACCATTACTGGAGCTGCTCAAAACCACCATGGTTGCTACCCAGGAAACAAAATGAGTGCTGGAAATTGTTACTGAAGCTGCCCAAGAACACTGTGTCTGCTGCCAAGGGGACAAAACGGATGTTAGAACTGCCAACGGAGCTGCTGGGTTTAGTGATTTCTGTGAGTTTCGACTTTGAGGTAGGGGATTTAACGTTTTTAATTTAGAATGCCTAGAAAGTTATTGGATAAGTGCAAATGGTTAACAATGGTTAAGAATTTCTTAATTAACATGAATGACTTGAAATGCTTTTAAAATTAGTTAGTCATTGTGAATATTCTGAGCTGTGATTGAACTTAGATGCTGTTGTGAATAATTATTAATTTAGTGTAATTTATTAAACTAAAATATGCCGAGTTAATTGTTGAACAGCTGTTGAATGGATAATTGATGAATTTAGTTTGGATTGCTGCTGTGAATGCAATTGGTTCTGTTGTTATGAGAGACTAATTGATAGAAATAAGCTTGGTTTAAGATTGTGAAATTTGGATTATTGAATTCAGGTTATGGATGTGAATGTCTTTGGGCTTTGTTGTGAGTGTTTGAATTTGTAATTGATATTGTTTTCTCTGATTTTGATGGAATTGTTGAAAAGTTATGGTTCTACGTGATTATACTGAATTAGTTGAGTTGTGTGGCTGAATTCTGGATATTGAGAGTAAGTGCTTCTTGTTGTTTTTGGTTATCTGATGTATCGGAATGGCTGTGAAATTAACTTGTGACTGATTGGAATTGGCTTTGATGATTGTTAAAGTTGAGTCGTGATTAATTAGAATTAAGATTGAAAACTGTTAAAAGATTGAAGTTTGATTACCAAATAATTCTCTTCAAGTCTGACTTTTAAAACAAAATAGTAACTTTGCTAAAGAGTAAATGGCATTAATTAAAATTATGAAAGGCTGATTTTTGGGATTACTAGTTGATTGTGTTTAATTATGAAAGGATTTTATGATAAGTGAAAAGTAAGTATGAAATGGTGAGATTGGATTAATGGATTAGCAGAAATTGTGGAGTATGATTGATTTGCTAATTATTATGAAATAAGAATATCTGATTGATTGAGAATTGTCTGTTTGAAAATTATTGAAAAAAAAGGGCTGTGATTTGTTGAGAAAGAGGGAACCCGTAAGGGTGGCTAAGCCCGAGTTTTAGGGGAGGTGCTGCCGGAATTTTGTAAAATCTGAGGTTTTACTTGAAAAAGTTATTTTAGAAGGTTTGAATTTGGAAAGTTATGTTATTTAAGTTTTATCTATTGATTAAAGTATTATGTATGGGCTGAATTTATTATGAAAACAATTTTATTTAGGTAAGAAAAGAATTATACTATTTTGAATTTGAATTACCAAGGTTTATGTTCAAGTTTGAATTATTTATAAAAGAAGTTATGTTTTGAGATTTATTTAATATGAAGAGAGTTATGCTTGGGGTTTGAAATAAAGGATTACTTTTTAGAAGTTTAATGAATATATATATAATATTTGAATTTGAATGGTAAAGAGAGATGGTTTTTTAGTCTTTGGGAAGTTAGTAAACTTGAAAAAGAGTTTTATATGGTTACTTTTAGTAAGAGGGTGATGTTTTGAAAAGTATTTAGCGAATCTAAAATAAATGATTTTCTTGAGTCTTTTGAAAGAAAATTAAACTAGAAAGTGGTTTTAAAATTGGTTTGAGTTAAGAGGTTGCAAAAGTGGAAGTCGTAAGGTTTGTACAACATGAGTGAATAAAGAAAGAGAGAGATATTGTGTAAGAATATGTAACTAGAAATGAATAATGAGAATGATAACTTATGATGATAATTACACTAATTCTTTTGAGGAAAGATATTCAGTTTATGAAATTATTGGCAAGGGCGTGGGTTTTGTCCCGCTTGCGTATTTATGATTTTAAAAGAGAATAAAAGTAGAGGACCTGTTGAAAGGTCATTTGTTGCTTGAAGCAACCCAAGAGATATTCATTTGTTGCATTATGGCAACTCCTGAGAATGATTATGTGATGATCTGCTGCGTGAAGGCAGTCAGATAGATGGTGGTACGACCACTGAGAACGCTTTCCTGGGATACCTTGCTATAATGCTTTGCTGTAAGACAGAGGTTGCTTACAGAGGTATCAAGATGAATGTGCTCCTGTAAGACAGAGGTTGCTTACAGTGAGTGTGTTGTTGCTCCTGTAAGACAGAGGTTGCTTACAGTGAGTATGTTGTTGCTCCTGTAAGACAGAGGTTGCTTACAGTGAGTCTGTTGGGCGTATATCGGCTAATAAGTTTCGCCCTGCAAGACAAAGGTTGCTTGCAGTGGATACCCTGCAAGACAAAGGTTGCTTGCAGTGGATATTGCCAACAGGAAAAGCCTTATCCAGACAGAGCTTGCTGGGTAGCATCGGGAGCGGGTATGTAACCGACAGATGAGCTCATTACCTGCACTAGGGCTAGACATGCATCATCCTTGTGTGTGCCTTTGCATTTGATTTGGTTTACTCGTTGTACTTCTCTGTGATTGTGCTGTCTGCCTTACTGTGACTTGTTTGTGTGTTGAATTGAATCTCTTGTTAGTGCTATTAGTTGGTGAATGTATGATGATGATTAAGAATTGACGTTGTGATTGAAAATTAACTATGTGGTTGAAAAATGTTTAAAGTGACCAGTTTTATATTTTGGAATTTGTTTTGAGCTTAGATTTTTGAAAGAGGTAAATAATTAGTAAAGTAAAACCAAAAGAATAGTATTTTCAAAAAGAGTTTGACAAAAATATAGTTTCCTTGAGTATATTAATTATTTGCATTCTATTTCATTACTTTTACGGCATTCCCATTCCCTACTGAGAACGTGTGGTTTGTTCTCACCCCAAAATCCTCCACCTTTTCAGTGACGCAGGTTTGAAGACCCAGTTTGAAGCTGCGGGAGATTATAGAATTTACTTATGAGTTAAGTTACTTTCATAGAAGTTCTCTCGCTCTTATTGCTTAACATTTTTATTTTATACAGAGGGATAGGATTTGTATGTGAGTTTTATTTGAAATCTTTTGTATGACAGATATTATTATTAACAATTATGTGATTATTATTACTTGGTGATGCTTGCTATATGATTTGATAAATAAAAACAAAATTTTCTGGTATTTTTACTAAAACTGGATCGCAATATCGAACTAGAGGCTCAATAGTAAATAGTTAATAAAGGAAAGCAGGTTGGTAACGCCTTACTTTCGGTACGATCATGACGTTCTGGAAGTTGGGTCGTTACACATATGACCCCAGAGTCCTTCTGGACTGTTCATTTCCACTTAGGTCCATGATGGAGAAAGGGAGGTGATGAGAATTGTGAATAAAATTTTATTTTATTTTATTTTAATATATTTTTATTTTTTTCAGATGAAATAAATAAAAAAATGGGAAACTAAAATAATGAATTATTTAAAAAGATTTGAAAATTTTTATGAGGATTTTCGAAAAAAAATTGAAGAGAGAGTGGTGCGCGAAATTGTGATTCACTACACAACTTTGCACAACTAACCAGCAAGTGCACTGGGTCGTCCAAGTAATACCTTACGCGAGTAAGGGTCGATCCCACGGAGATTGTTGGTATGAAGCAAGCTATGGTCACCTTGTAAATCTTAGTCAGGCAGACTCAAATGGGTATAGATGATGAATAAAACATAAAGATAAAGATAGAGATACTTATGTATATCATTGGTGAGAGCTTCAGATAAGCGTATGAAGATGCCTTCCCTTCCGTCTCTCTGCTTTCCTACTGTCTTCATCCAATCCTTCTTACTCCTTTCCATGGCAAGCTTATGCAAGGGTTTCACCGTTGTCAGTGGCTACCTCCCATCCTCTCAGTGAAAATGTTCCTATGCTCTGTCACAGCATATGGCTAATCAGCTGTCGGTTCTCGGTCAGGCCGGAATAGAATCCAGCGATTCTTTTGCGTCTGTCACTAACGCCCCGCCTGCTAGGAGTTTGAAGCACGTCACAGTCATTCAATCATTGAATCCTACTCAGAATACCACAGACAAGGTTAGACCTTCCGGATTCTCTTGAATGCCGCCATCAGTTCTCGCCTATACCACGAAGATTCCGGTTAAAGAATCCAAGAGATATTCACTAGAGCCTCGTATGCTTGTAGAACAAGAGTGGTTGTCAGTCACTTTGTTCATAAGTGAGAATGATGATGAGTGTCACGGATCATCACATTCATCAAGTTGAAGAACAAGTGATATCTTGGACAAAGAACAAGCGGAATTGAATAGAAGAACAATAGTAATTGCATTAATACTCGAGGTACAGCAGAGCTCCACACCTTAATCTATGGTGTGTAGAAACTCCACCGTTGAAAATACATAAGAACAAGAGTGATCATTGGTTTCGGCCCCAGAGAGGAAACCAGAAGAACCAAGATGAAAATACAATAGTAAAAGGTCCTATATATAGAGAACTAGTAGCCTAGGGTGTACAGAGATGAGTAAATGACATAAAAATCCACTTCCGGGCCCACTTGGTGTGTGCTTGGGCTGAGCAATGAAGCATTTTTCGTGTAGAGACCCTTCTTGGAGTTAAACGCCAGCTTTGGTGCCAGTTTGGGCGTTTAACTCCCATTTTGGTGCCAGTTCCGGCGTTTAACGCTGGAAATTCTGTAGGTGACTTTGAACGCCGGTTTGGGCCATCAAATCTTGGGCAAAGTATGGACTATCATATATTGCTGGAAAGCCCAGGATGTCTACTTCCCAACGCCGTTGAGAGCGCGCCAATTGGGTCTCTATAGCTCCAGAAAATCCACTTCGAGTGCAGGGAGGTCAGAATCCAACAGCATCTGCAGTCCTTTTCAGTCTCTGAATCAGATTTTTGCTCAGGTCCCTCAATTTCAGCCAGAAAATACCTGAAATCACAGAAAAACACACAAACTCATAGTGAAGTCCAGAAAAGTGAATTTTAACTAAAAACTAATAAAAATATACTAAAAACTAACTAGATCATTCTAAAAACATACTAAAAACAATGCCAAAAAGCGTATAAATTATCCGCTCATGAGAGAGAAGGTGGTTATGATGTTTTGAAAAATATATGATTTTAAGAACTTTAAAAGATATGATTTTAAAAATTTTGACAAAGTCAACCCAAGGGATTTGAAAATAATGAGTAAATAATGGAGTATATATTTTTGAAATTAATGAGGAAAGAGAAAAACAGTAAAATGACACCAAATTTAAAATTTTTAGATCAAAACAAAGAAAGACGAACAAGAAAACTTGAATGTCAAGATGAGCACCAAGAACACCTCGAAGATCAAGATGAACACCAAGAACAAATTTTGAAAATTTTTAAGAAAAATAAAAACACAAAGGACACCAAACTTAAAAATTTTTATATCTTGGACAGTAAAAAATTTGAAAATGTATAAGACAAAAAGCAACAAAAGACACCAAACTTAGAACATGAAACTAAACTCAAAGAAAAATAAAAAAGAGAAATTAGTAAAGAAAAATAAGATTTTTGAAAAATATTTTGAAAAGACAATAGAAGATGCAATTTTAGTGACTCTAAACCAGTAAAAATAAATTATTCCTAATCTAAGCAACAAGATAAACCTTCAGTTGTCCAAACTCGAACAATCCCCGGCAACGGCGCCAAAAACTTGCTGCATAGAATTGTGATTTACACGTTTCACAACTCCGGTGCCACTAACCAGCAAGTGCACTGTGTCGTCCAACTAATACCTTACTTGAGTAAGGGTCGATCCCATGGAGATTGTCGGCTTGAAGCAAGCTATGGTTATCTTGTAACTCTTAGTCAGAATATCAATAATAATTCTTAGTTTTATTTGTAAAAAGTAAAAGAACATGAAATAAATAATACTTGTTATGCAGTAATAGAGAACAGGTTGAGGTTTCGGAGATGCTCTACCCTCTGAGGTTTTGCTTTCCCTACTGCCTTCTTCTTCAAACACGCCTGACTCCTTCTATGGCAAGCTTTATGTTGGTGGATTGATAAACCACTATTTCATGGTTTATCTTGTGCTCAATTGAATGATTTTTATCAACTCTTTACCCACTTATTCATACTATTTGCATGGTTTTACTTTTTCCTTCCGGATTTTGTGCTATGATTGAAAAAATACTTCTTTGGGATTTTAATTTTGCTATGTTTAATCCTCTCTTATTACTATTCGATGCCTTGATATGTGTGTTAAGTGATTTCAGGGATTAAAGGGCAGGAATGGCTTAGAGGATGGAAAGGAAGCATGCAAAAGTGGAAGGAATACAAGAAGTTGAAGAAATTGCTAAGCTGTCCAGCCTGACCTCTTCACACTCAAACGGTCATAACTTGAGCTATAGAGATCCAAATGATGTGGTTCTAGTTGCGTTGGAAAGCTAAGATCTGGGGCTTCAAAATGATATATAATTCATTATAGTGGCCGTACAGAAAAATGATGCGTACGCGTGAATCACGCGGATGCATCGTTTTGCAGAAAAATCAGCGACCTGCACGTGGCAAAATTCGGCCCCAGCAATTTCTGGGCTGTTTCTGGCCCAGTTTTCAGCCCAAAAAATACATATTAGAGACTATAAAGTGGGAGAATTCATTCATTCATTGATACAACATTCATAATTTACAATTTTAGGTTTTAGATTTAGTTTTCTAGAGAGAGATGCTCTCTCCTCTCTCAGGTTTTAGGATTAGGATTTCTCTTAGTTTATGGTTACTTCTCAATTCCAGGTTCAATGTTCCTTTACTTTAATTTCTCTTCTACTTTTATTTATTCTATTATTTTATTTTAGTTTGTTAATATTGGTTTATGAACTCCATGTTAAAATTGATTTCTTTATTTAATATAATTTGAGGTATTTCAGATCTAAAGATTAATTTCTTCAAATTCATGTTATTAATACTTTTAGTTTAATTTAGATTTTTCCCCCTTTGCTTTGGTTAAGTAATTGGTGATACTTGAGTTGTCAAACTCAGCTGCTGATTGAAAATTGGAAATCGCTGATTGATTTGGATCCCTCTAAAGCTAGTCTTTCCATAGGAGTTGACTAGGACTTGAGGAATTAAATTAATTAGTCTACTTGACTTTCCTTTATTTAGTAAGGGTTAACTAAGTGGGAGCAATAAACAATTTTCATCACACCTGATAAGAATAACTAGGATGGGATTTCCAGTTCTCATACCTTGCCAAGAGTTTTCCTAATTATTAATTTATTTTTCTTGTCATTTAAATTACTTGTTCCCTATTTCAAAAACCCAAAACAAAATATACTTTTTCCATAACCAATAATAAATACACCTCCCTGCAATTCCTTGAGAGACGACCCGAGGTTTAAATACTTCGATTATAAATTTTATTGGGTTTTGTTACTTGTGACAACCAAACTTTTGTACGAAAGGATTTTCTGTTAGTTTAGAAACTATACTTACAACAAGAGCTTATTTGTAAAATTCTAAACCACGCAAGAATCTGTTCGTCATGGATCACCGTTGTCAATGGCTACCATCTGTCCTCCCAGTGAAAACATGTCCGCTACGGTTTCCCGCATGGCTAATCATCTGTCGATTCTCACTTGTGTTGGAATAAGATCCATTGATCTTTTTGCACACTGTCATTGCGCCTAATAGTCGCGAGTTTGAAGCTCATTATAGTCATCCCTTCCTAGATCCTACTCGGAATACCACAGACAAGGTGACTTTTTGGATCTCAGGAATGCCACTAATTGATTCTAGCCTATACCACGAAGGTTCTGATCTCACTGAATTGAATGCTCTGTTGTCAGGAGAGACAATCAAACTTGTGAATCAGGAGCCCAAGAGATACACACTCAAGCTGTTGCAGGTAGAACGAAAGTGGTTGTCAGGCACGCATTCATAAGTTGAGAATGGTGATGAGTGTCACGGATCATCACATTCATCACATTGAAGTACGAGTGAATATCTTAGAATAGAAGCAAGCGCGATTGAATAGAAAATAGTAGTAATTGCATTAATTCATCGAGACACAGCAGAGCTCCTCACCCCCCAACAATGGGGTTTAGAGACTCATGCCATCAAAGGTACAATAAGGAATGTAAAAAATGTCATGAGATACAAAATGAATCTCTAAAAGTAGTTTTTATACTCAACTTGTAACCTAGGTTTACAGAAAATAAGTAACTAAGTGCAGATAGTGCAGAAATCCACTTCCGGAGCCCAGTTGGTGTGTGCTTGGGCTGAGCATTAAAGCTTCCACGTGCATAGGCCATTCTTGGAGTTAAATGCCAGCTTTGGTGCCAGTTTGGACATTTAACTCCAGTTTTGGTACCAGTGCTGGCAATTTACGCCAGAAAAGGGTCTCTGACTGGCGTTTGGACGCCAGTTTGGGCCATCAAATCTCGGATAAAGTATGGACTATTATATATTTCTGAAAAGCCAAAGATGTCTACTTTCCAACTCAATTGAGAGCACACCAGTTGGGCTTCTATAGCTTCAGAAAATTTACTTCGAGTGCAGAAGGGTCAGAATCCAACCGCATCTCGAGTCCGTTCTCAGTCTTTGAATCAGATTTTTGCTCAAGTCCCTCAATTTCAGCTAGAAAATTATAGAAAAATACACAAACTCATAGTAAAGTCCAGAAATTTGATTTTTGCATAAAAACTAATAAAAATATTATAAAAAGTAACTAAAACATACTAAAAACTATGTAAAAACAATGCCAAAAAGCATATAAATTATCCGCTCATCAACAACCAAACAACACATAAGACTTATACAATCACCAAAGATACATTTTCTCACATTAATATCCATATATAATAATTCCAATTTATAAAGTATAGTTTTTTGAAAAGGCCCCTACCATGACAAGCCGAACCCAAACCCCAAACGTTGTCAACGAAACCCTTTTCTCTTGGCACGCACTCCGCCACAGCTGCAACCACAGCAACTTTAATCATGGCACGTAAGAATCGAACTCAAATCTAAAGCATTAACATTGGAAGGACCTTATAAACATATCACAGAATAGCAACTATAAGAAATCGGAACAAGAAAAAGCTTACTGAACCTACGAATATCTGAGAAAATGGAACGGCGGCGACTCTGTTGACGACACGGTAGCTTGATGTCGCATGCACGACTACTGAACTCGGCATGCACGAACCACAACTCGACCTGTAACGAGGAAGAATAGCTTAACTGAACGGTAATAGCTCCGGTGGTGGCTCCAACGGCAAAAACTCGCGATAAATAAACTCCTAACACAAACAACCTCAGCAACAACTCTCATGGTAATAACGAACTTAACGGATAAGGAAGATCTGAAGCAAGGTTAGAGCTTACCAAGACAGAAGCTTCAGTGGCGGTTTCCGATGGCAAAGGCTCAGCCACCAACCTCTAGGAGCGGTGACGGCAGCTGGATGCGGTGGTGGTGCCAGAACCGGCTCCCTCTCTCTTCGCGCACTCTCTCTCTTTGGCTTATCCCATGGATGACGGTGGCGTGGTGAGGACGACGGCGGTGACACGTGTGCAGTGGCAGCGCGGCTCCTCTGCTCCCTCAACTTCGCCCTCTTTTTCACTCTCAGATCTCCTCTGGTCTCTCGACGGCGCGGTGACAGTGATGCCTGCCGGTGCCATCCTCCCCCTCTTCTCTTCTCCCCCGTTGTAGCTCTCCCCCTTCTTTTTCTCACTTTCTTTCTTTTCCTTTTCTTCTTTCTTTCTTTCAGCTACTATGTTAGGTTTGTGTTTAGTGTGTGTGTTGTGTGTGGATCTGTGACCGAGTGAGGGATTCAGCGTGTGTGTGGGTCAGAGTGGGAGAAAGTGAGTGAGTGTAATTAGGGTTTGGAATGGTATGGGTTAGTTTAGATATTTTTTTATTAAAAATAGGTGTAGTAGTATAATTTTTATGAAATAAATAAAAGGTAGGATAATAATAAAAATTAATTTAAGTATAAAGTATTCATCCTTTAAAAATACCTTTTAATTTTTAATCTTTAAATAATTTTTAATTAAATACCAATTTAATAAAAATTAGTGATAAATAAATTAATTCTATTTTACTTATAAAATAAGGTTAAAATTTTAAATATTTAAAATTAAAGTATATAAAATATTTACTATTTTTTAATTATACGAACTCTAAATAATAAATAAAAATATACTTAACTTATATATAAAAATCTCTAAAATTATAATAAATTTTAAATAATTTATTAATAACATTTTAAAATTAGGGGTGTTATAAAAACCACCTACTATAATATTTGAAAATCAAGTTCTAAACATTATAAAACATTTTAACATTGTTTTTGTAAAAGATAATTGAAATATGTGATTTTTAAAATATTTTAACTTAGTTTAAGATCTTTTTTAATTTGAGAAATAAAATTGTTTTTACCTCTGGATAAAAATCTAAAATCATACGACTAATATGCTAAACCCATAGATATTTGTCTCGACCGAATAAGGGCACATTACATACCTGTAGATACAGGCCGGGTTCTACTGCCATCTCTTGGAATTACTACAAAACCCATATTCTATAGTTACATGAAAGCTCAATGTGGTTTTTTTAGCAATAAAATTCTACATTATCCAAGTTATTAAAATAACTAACTCTAATTAAATTATTATAATCTAATTACTCGTCATTACTTCTAACACCTTTTTTACTTAACCCACCATTATATATAACTACTTTTTTATGCGAATTTTGTATTTTTTTAAAAAAAATTTTAATATTTTTTACATTTTCTATTTCTCTTTTTTTTTTATGTTCTTTGCGTTCTCTTTTTTCTCTGTGTTTTTTTCATTTTCTTCATTCTCTTCATTCACGATCAATTCTCTTTGATCTGATTTAAAGATTTAGATCATTTTTTTAAATCAAACTGTGAAATCAGGTTTGAACAAATATTCCATTTTCGAAGACAATAAATAATACAAGTTCACACTATCAGTTGAACCAGGGCGAATTGAATTACTATTTTGAAACGCGTCAAGTGGATGAAGTTTAGTTCAAACCTCGTTAATGTAGTTCGTTAGTATTTGATGCTCCTGTAGTTGAATATATAATTGGGTAGTGCTAGGGAGCCAATGGCTTAAGTGTACAATGTGTACAATGGGCTAAATCTGGATACCAAGGATAATAAACATCTCAATAAAAAATTAAATTGATTTTAGGGTTCACCAAGGATCGAACTCTTGACCTTTTGAATCTAGAACTCTAATACCATATCTGAAACCACTCATCCCAAAAGCGTAACCTGACAGGATAATGTAACACTAATGGTCATATCTCTAATACTTCTTAAACCTCCATTGTACACATTGTACGCTTAGGCCATTGGCTCCCTATACTTTCTCTATATAATTTCATTTTTGTGTTGTGAACATTGATGTTCATAGTTGAAGGTTTGAATTTGAATGTAATGTAAGATTTTGAAATTTTTTTCATTGAATCTATTTTTGTTCTTAGTTTTTGGTGCATTTGAAAAGACATTTTGGTTTAATCAGAAATAATTTTTGGTGTTTTTTCAGTTTCTCTATGATGTTGATGAGCAGTTTGTGTCAAAAATTGGGATGACTTTTAACACATTTGAAGAAGAAGAAGCTTCTGCTGCTGCTTTTTCTTCTCCTTCTCTTTCTTCCTCATTTTTCTCTTTCATTATTGTTATTGTCATTATTGTTGTCTTCTTTTTATATGTGTAACAGTTCAAATCCAGAATGCACTGAAATTCTTTAATAATGACGACAAAAACAAACTCAGCTTAAAACAATTTTATATTAAAAGTACACTTTATTTAAATCTAGAATGCACCACAATTACTTAATGATGACGATACACAAATAAACTCAGTTCAAAACAAGTTTAGACCAAAAGTGCACCTTATTTAAATCCAGAATAATACACCAAAATTTAAAATCAGAATGCACAAAAATTACTTAGTGATGATGACATACAAACAAACTCAATTCAAAACAAGCACAGACCAAAAGTTCACCTTATTTAAATCCAGAATGCACTAAAATTACTTAATGATAACTCAAAACTATTCCTCTTTCTTCTTCTTCTTCATTATTATCACTGTTCTGAGAACCGGACCGGACCGGCCGATTCAACCGGAAAAACCGGGAACCAGTCATCTGGCCGGTCCGGTTAAGCTATAAAACCGTCCTGCAAAAAACCGAACCAAAAACCGGTCGAACCGGTGGTTAACCGGTGAACCGATAGAACCGGACCGGTTTTTTATAAGGTCGGTTCACTTCTCCAAATCAAAACGGTGCCGTTTACATCAAAAAAAAAAAAAAAATGAAAACCCAGCGCATAACACCTCCCACCCCACCCCTTTCTCTCTCTCACCCAGCGCATAACACCTCCCCCCACCCTACCCTCACCCAGCAGAAAACCCTAATCCTCTTGAATTCGAAGAACCTCTTGAATCGAAGAACAGCCACCACCCATAATCCTCTCTTCTCCTTGAAGAATAGCCACTACCCACCATTCCACTTCAGAGCTAAAAGCCTAGCCTCCACCCCACCTTGTGCCTCTATTGCCGCCGTGCCCGTCCGCACTGACCGCTGTTCGGTCTCAGACTCACCAGTCGCAGGCACGTGTTTCTTCCTGAGCGTCCGTCGTCTTCCTCTCCCCTGGAGCTGCTGCATGCCTGCATACGAAGGAGGGACCTGAATCGAAACCGACGCCGGAGCTAGGGCCACTCACCGTTGCGGGTCACTCATCGTCGTGGGTCACTCACCGTCGCGGGTAAGACGGTAAGTTCTGGGTTTCTAGCATTGTTTTCAACTTTTCATTTTTTTTTCTCTGGATTGTTTTCAACTTTTCATTTTTTTTCTGGCCTTCTGTTCTTCAGACTTAAGTTCAGTTCCTCTGTTCGTCTTTTTTTTTTTAATTTTGTTTTGAATAAATTTGTTGTATGTTGAATAAATTTGTTGTTTGTTAAATTTGTTGTATGTTGAATTTGTCTGTTCAATTCTGCTATGTTCAATTTTTTGATTTTTTAATTATGCTCTGTTGAATGTGAGGAATAAATTTGTGTATGTTAAATTTGTATGTTCAATTCTGCTATGTTCAATTTTTTTATTTTTTTCAATTATGCTCTGTTGAATGCCTGAAGAATAAATTTGTTGTATGTTAAATTTGTTGTATGTGAATTTGTATGTTCAATTCTGCTATGTTCAATTTTTTTTTATTTTTTCAATTATGCTCTGTTGAATGCCTGAATGCTAAATGAATTGTATGAACTATGAACTATGAATTAATATTTGTTGGATTTGGATTGGTGGCATTCTGAATTTAGATGGCACTCTGTCTTCGAGCCATCTCTCTCTTTTCAATTTGTTGTATGTTTAATTTTATAATGCTGAACAGAATGATATAATTTTAGATTTTGAATTGTAATTCTGAATTTTGCTATAATGGCTGAGGTTTTATTTTGCTGTAATGGCTGAAACATGAAGTTGGGTTTTAAGGGGGCAGGGGATAGTTTGTTTATACATCTGAAATGTTGTAATTCGAAATGTTGCTGTTGAGATTGGTCCATAGCTATTTCTAGTTAGTAATTTGGCATTAATTGAGTGAGTTTTGTCTAATTTAAGTAATTATTTATATTATTATTGATTGTTGGTGATTGTTGATTGAATATGGATATAGTATTTTATGCCATGATTTCTTTTAGTTATAAATTGTAATCTTTGAATTTGAATGTAGAATATTAATGATGAGACGAGATATAGTTTAGTTAGTAGGTGGGTTATGAAATTTTAAATTTTATTATTATATGAATGATTGAAAAAATTTAGAAGAAATACCGAATATAGAATTCACATGTGGAACTAAATATGATGTATTCTTAAATTTATGATTGTAGTATTTATTTTAATACTTTTATTTACTTCTTATTACTTTTAAAAAGAATACAAACAAAAAAAATCAAATAAAGAATAAAAAGAAATGCATAATGATACAAAATTACTAAGAAGAGGAGGAGGAAAAGAAGAAAATGCAACAACTACAATAAAAGAACGACGATGAGAAAAAAAAATACAAAAAGAAAAAGAAAGAACCCGAAGAAAAAGGAGGAAGAACGCGAAGAAAAAGGAAGAGAAACGTGAAGAAAAAAAAGAAAAAAGAGGAGGAGAGAAATACAAAAATATTCATGTAGTTGAAGCGTGTATTCATATTTTACTAATAAAATTAATTTTTGTAGAATTTAGACTAACTTAATTGAATTTAGTTATAAAAAAACTTATATGTTTAACATAATTGTTTTTTTTTATTTTTTTTATTTTTTTTATTACCAGTGATCATATATACGGCCAGCATGCAGAAGAGGCCATGGTGTTTCTTAATAGTTTATTCTTTAATATATTAACTTTCTTGTTATATATTGTAATACTAATTTCTTAACTAAATTTTTAGTCTTTAGTTAGTTTTGTATAAAACTGTATAAATACATGATAAAATCTTGACTTGTATGAATATTCAGGGAAAAAAGTTAAAATTTCTACTTTTTTTTAATTATTTATTTTTAATAAATAAAAACCATGTTAACACATTTTACTCATCATCAACTCACAGAAATCAAGCTAAACCGATATATATATTTTTTTATCTCGTTAAAATTCAATTTTTTAAGCCAGAAACCTGCCTGTTTCACAGTTCAAATAAAAATATCTTATCTTCTTGGATCCTAACGAAGAAAAAACTTACTTCAAACCCTAAATATACTAGAATCTGCAATTCAATAATCAAATGTATAAAAAACCCATTAGTTTTAGTCTTTTAGGGCAATACTCCGGCTGATTCACGTATACAAAGAAAAAAAATAAATTTTTTTAAAAAATATTATAAAAATATGATATTTGAGAATTGTGCGACTATAAATTATAAAGAAGTGTCATGTAGTGTTCTAAGTTTTTAATATGGAAAAGTACAGGTAGACAATGAAAATATTAAATAATGTGAACAATTACTAAAAAAAAGAAGTTAAAATGGCATTTATATTATGGTAGTTTTGAAGAACCGCCATAATCTTTGGATATTCCGGTGTTTCCCATCGCTGCCATAATTGATTTTTGGATTTGTGGCGGTTTTGATAATTAGGGCGGTTTTGAACCACCATTATCAATAGATATAAAAGAATGATTATCAATCCCTAGTTTCAGAAACTCTTACTTGATTGAAACACTAAGCCGTGACGCTGTTGCTCCTGGATGGCCTGTGCGATGATCTCTGATCTTCTTGCGTTCTCCGACGATCTTCTCTGGTAACATCTCCTCTAGTAACGACCTCCTTCAGCGACATCTTCTACAGTGGCGATTTCCTCCAGTGACGTCTCCTCCAGCTTCCACTCCTTGTCGCCCTCTGTATCTTCTCCGCCAAAATCGTCAATGCCTTACTCTTCGACGATCCAGGTCAGCTTCATTTCCTTCTTTCTTTCCTTCCTTTCCTCTCCTTTCCTTCCTCTGTGATGAGTCTCTCCTTTTAGGCCGTTTGCGAGGATTCATCGCGAGTGGAGAAGTCAGTTCCGCAGGTTGTGCCGCCGACAACGTTCCTCCGTAATTTGTGTTTGACTGCTCTGGCTGCGATGCCATCGCGGACGTTCCTCCACTCCTCTTCTTCATGCCTTTGCCGCCGTTCTTTTCTCTTCCAAAGGTCTCATTTGTGTTTCGTTTATGTTAGGGATTGTATTTTCCGTTTCAGTTTTTATCCATTTGTAACATTAAACATACAAAATTGCTGTGGTTTCCTATTTCTAGTAGCACCTCATCAAGCACCGAGCCTCTCGATAAAGATACAAAGAACCTAGATTGTGAGTTTGCAGTTTCATTCGGACTAATTTGTTGTGATTTCCTGCTTTGGAATTTTTGCATGGAGTTTTGATTGGGTTTCGAGATTCTAAATATGCTAGCATTGATGGGATCATGTTTCCACTATTTCTCTGGATAGTTGAATTTTAAGTTGAAGGCAGTTGAAATTAAAGATATGCTTTGTTACTATATCTGTAAATTTACTTACCATGGCAGAGTTCTAACTGTTGGAGATTAGGAATATCATAAAATGTGTCTTGGAATTATTTTATTGCTTTTACATAATTACTTGGAAAAGTCATATTTCTATATTTGCTCGAGTTTGACATAGATTTACGTAATACTTAAATCTAAGTACATTGCTTAAAACTGAGGTCATGATGATAGATCTTTAACCTGTTAGATCTTCCTACAAATTGATATCATCTTGCCACTGCAACTATAAATTTGATAGTCTACAACTCAAGGCTTTTACTTTTGCTTAGTTAAAGTGTTGCAAGACTCATGTAGTAGTATATTCTTAAAGATTAATGTGTTATGGAATCACAGCTGTGTAGTCTCAGTTTAAAGTTTTTTACACCAAAATAAATTGCTTGCTTTGTTTTCCCTATTTTTAGTCTTTTGATTGTTGGCATCTCTTCCAAGCAAGTACTGCTCTGGTATCATCAGTCTTATGTATAATGCTTTGGCTTTAATATTTTTTTCCTTCGTTTGCTCTTGAAAATAAACATGGAATTTTTATTTGTGTAGGCTTGCTATTCAAAGGCTTGAGATTGCAAAAATTGATTTGCAGCACAGAATTGCAAAGGAGGTAGTGATGAGCGGATAATTTTTACGCTTTTTGGCATTATTTTTAGGTAATTTTTAGTAGGATCTAGCTACTTTTTAGTATATTTTTATTAGTTTCTAAGCAAAATTCACATTTCTGGACTTTACTATGAGTTTGTGTATTTTTCTGTGATTTCAGGTATTTTCTGGCTGAAATTGAGAGACCTGAGCAAAAATCTGATTCAGAGGCTAAAAAAGGACTACAGATGCTGTTGGATTCTGACCTCCCTGCACTCGAAATGGATTTTTTGGAGCTAAAGAACCCAATTGGCGCGCTCTCAACTACGTTGGAAAGTAGACATCCAGGGCTTTTCAGCAATATATAATAGTCCATACTTTGCCCGAGTTTTGACGACGCAAACTGGCGTTCAAACGTCAACTTCCTGCCCTATTCTGGCGTTAAACGCCAGAAACAGGATACAAGCTGGAGTTAAACGCCCAAACTGGCATAAAAGCTGGCGTTTAACTCCAAGAAAAGTCTCTACACATGAAAGCTTCAATGCTCAGCCCAAGCACATACCAAGTGGGCCCGGAAGTGGATTTCTGCATCATTTACTTATTTCTGTAAACCATAGTAACTAATCTAGTATAAATAGGACCTTTTACTATTGTACTCACATCTTTGGATCTTTGACATCTTTGGATTATCTTTTGATCATCTTTTGATCTCTTGATCATGTTTTGGGGGCTGGCCATTCGGCCATGCCTAGACCTTCATCACTTATGTATTTCCAACGGTGGAATTTCTACATACTATAGAGTAAAGTGTGGAGCTCTGCTATTCCTCGAGTATTAATGCAAAGTACTATTGTTCTTCTATTCAATTCAAGCTTATTCTTATTCTAAGATATTCACTCTCACTTCAACCTGATGAATGTGATGACCCGTGACACTCATCACCATTCTCACTCATGAACGCGTGCCTGACAACCACTTCCGTTCTACCTGCGAAAGCTAGAGTGTGTATCTCTTGGGATTCTAATCAACGATTCACATCAACTCCCCTCTGACAATGGGGCATCTGAATCTGAGATTAGAACCTTCGTGGTATAGGCTATAAATAATTGGCAGCATTCCTGAGATCTGAAAAGTCTAAACCTTGTCTGTGGTATTCCGAGTAGGATCTGGGAAGGGATAACTGTGACGAGCTTCAAATTCGCGACTTGGGGTGTAGTGACAGACGCAAAAGGATCATTGGATCTTATTTTGACACGATCGAGAACCGACAGCTGATTAGCCATGCGGTAGCTGAGCCTAGTATTTTTCATCCGAGACGAGAATTCCGACAGTTGATTAGCTGTACAGAAACCATAGAGTACCATTTTCACTGAGAGGATGGGAGGTAGCCATTGACAACAGTGATCCCCAACATACAGCTTGCCATGGAAAGGAGTATGAATGATTGAATGAAGGCAGTAGGATAGTAGAGATTCAGAAGGAATAACGCATCTCCATACGCTTATCTGAAATTCCCACCAATGAATTACATAAGTATCTCTATCTTTGTTTTATGTTTATTTATCTTTTAATTATAAATATCCCATAACCATTTGAATCCACCTGACTGAGATTTACAAGATGACTATAACTTGCTTCAAGCTGACAATCTACGTGGGATCGACCCTTACTCACGTAAGGTATTACTTAGACAACCCAGTGCACTTGCTGGTCAGCTGTGCGAAGTTGTGAAGAGACGTGTGAATCATGGTATTGTGCACCAAGTTTTTGGAGCCATGCCTGGTGATAACAATTTTGCCTACCAGTAGGTTTTTTTGTGGTTCATTTTGTGCAGTATTTTATAGTTGTTTTTATCTTAATGGAGTTGTTCTTTCATTTCAGGCTAGAGGCAATGCTATTTTACAAGCAAGCTTAGAAAGAAGGAAGCAAGCTCTGCACGAGCAGCGATTGGCACTTGAACAAGATGTAATCATTTATTTTTCAATATATGGTCTTATATACTGATATTTCTTCCTTTTGTATTTATTTTCTTTTGATTTTGTTTGCTAGTTCTATTCTTATCTTCCTTAACCATCATATCATGCATTGACATTACCACATCATTCTTATTTTTTGACATTAATAAAGTCTGCGTGATATTTATTATTAAGATTTCAAGATTGCAAGAACAATTGCAAGCTGAGAGGGATTTTAGAGCGGCATTGGAAGTTGGATTGAGTATGTCTTCAGGACAGTTTTCCAGTTCACGCGGCATGGATTCCAAGGTTCTTTCATTTCTAGCAAAACTTGATATTCTTTTTCCATTCTGATTTCTTTCCCTATATACACAATCTTACAAAATCGACTTATGCGAAGACAAAGGCCGAGCTGGAAGAGATTGCACTTACTGAAGCTGATGTTGCCAGGTTGAAGCAGAAAGTTGCGGAACTTCACCGTCAACTTAACTAGCAGCAACAGCATCACTATGGTTCACTTACTGATGTGGGTGATCGATACCAACATGCCCAAAACCATCCTTAACAGTAAGTATGCCCAAGCAATGCTGAAACCAAGTTCTAAATCGCGTTTCTTTAATTTATAAGGATTTGCTTTTTGTTTCAAAATTGGGATCTCGAGTCGAATACCCTATGTAACTTGATCTGATTTATGCAGGAGATTTCTTCAGCAAGATTTTGATTCAACTCTTGCCTTTTGTTATCATGAAAGGAAACAAAGGACTGAGGTAATTTTTGTTCATGAAAACTTGTTCCGCCCACCATTAACCTCATAGCTCGAGGGCCGCTATTTTCTCAGCTGAAGGCCAATCTTTTATTTTGTATTTTTTATTTATTATGATAAAATCTGGCCATTGTTATGGATTTAAGGTTTTCATAGCTTAAAATTACATGGCTATGCATTTTTTCTTTCATTTTCCTTAGGAGGGCTTGTTGGGCACAGATTGGAGAAATCTCAAAGGACAAGTATTGGCAACCAGTAATGGCAATTGACAACCTACTCGAAAGCAATTTATGGACTCAATTCCTAGTGATTCAAAAAGTATCGAGGCATCGACAAGCATGTCTGTAGATGATCTTGGTGTCGTTGACTCCACTGCTATGCCCTCCACCTCAAGGGCTGTAGAGGTAAGAATTTAGTTCTCAAGAATTGTGCCTTGGAAAGTGCCTCTTATTCAAAATTCCATTAACATGTAGAACTATGAAAAACTAAGTGTGTCTGTAGTCAATGCTTCTGACTTAATCTTTGTTCCAATCATAATATCACATGTCTATCTAGGACTATTTTGGCAGTATATATAGTATGATGCAGATTAAGCATTGTTTTACTCAATGAATAAATGTTCATGTGAGCTGAAAACCATTTCCAGAAGATGGTTCTATTTTTACATAGGTTGAATTATTGTGAACGACAATTGTCTTGGAAATTATTTGACTTTCAAAATTTGAACCCCCCTTTAAATGTTATACATAATTTAGCAGTGACTATATGTACCTCCTCACAATCCTCATAATTTAGCAATCACAATTATTGAAAGCTTGTTTGAAATGATTTGAATAACATGAATGAGATTGGAACTAGAAAAAGGGTAGTGGTGTACTGGTGTGGGCGTCTTCATTTGATGATTCTTTTATAGGGAAAAATAAAATGATACGTGTTTTATTGTTTGAAAGCTTAAAGGATAGAAAGAGGTATTAAAATGGTAATTTTATATTAACTAAGTTTTAAATTCTAAAATTGATTTATATTAACTAACTAAAAGTTAGTTCTTTTTATATTTTTCTATTTTATTTACTGATAATGTATGTATACACAGAACTTGATTGGAGAAAAGGGATAGAGAAATATGAGTTCATTGAGAAACAGCCATGGCTGATATTTCTTGCACATAGAGTACTTGGTTATTCTTCTGCCGGGTTCTATGTAAGATATATTGAGTAACTTTTTTTATTGTTTTTGAGAACATAGGAATCTTGCTCACAATCAGTTCCAGCAAGGATTGAACGTTAACTTCATGAAGCTTTCTACCCTCTCTTCATTGTGAGACTTCTTCCTCCTGTGAACTGTATAGAAATGTAATCTTGATGGCTGTCAAGTTATTGTTCATGTGCAGTCTAAAAGTTTTATGGTATTGCTTCGGTTGCATGTTAAGAGATTTTTCACTGTCATCTGTCAAATTTCATATATACTATTGCACTCTCTCTTTCATATCATATGGTACTCTTTACTACTGAGGCTATATTTGGTTTTTCTGATTATTTAGGACCAAGATGATAAAACAAATTCTTTTAACTTTTTGCAGGGATCTCTCCTTCAATTTATTGACAAGTGACCTTCCACAGACGTTGAGCTCACTTTCAGGCATTACCAGTATGTGAGAATCTAGATTATCAATATTCTTTCTATTAATACTTTACATCATATTGATTATATTCCAAGTTGACTTGTTTATATTTGTGCAGGTATTTGCAGAACAACCAGTTTACAGGCACTATTGATGTCCTTGCTAATCTGCCTCATTGTGATATCATTGGTTTGTAAGAGATGAGTTTGGATAATAAAGTTGGAGTGTTGGAGAAAGAAACAAAAATGTTGGAGCAAGTCCCCGGGATGAAACTCACACAAGAGACCAAGAAACTAAGGCAGGCTTGTTTTAAAGTTAATTATAAAAGGAGGAAACTTTTGGCCTCCAAATCTTATTCATCATCACTTAGCTAAGCTACTTGTCTTGTATATTCATATTCTAAGCAGTAAAAACAACACTTATTAGATGGTTTAAATACATTATTAGATATTAACATAGTTTAGGGAATTGGATGGTAGATTTGACTGATTAGTGTTTATTGCAAGGCTTGTATTTTGGTAAGTTTAGTAAGACAAAGTTTTGTATATGAGTTATTGTAACACCCTAACTATCAAAATTGTCACACTTTAGGCTGCGCCACTCTGATAGCTTGGGTATTACGACTCTTAAAATATTTAATACTAAAATATAAGCCTGTTTAAATCTTAAACCAAATTCTCAAAACATACATCCATACTTTTCAATACAATCTATAATACCTACAAATAATATAAATATATACATCATACCAATATATAAACTTCACATAACAAAACTCCTGTCCCTCTTGCAAAAGTTATAATATTAATGGCGAGGGAAAATTAATAATAACTACACTGTAACATCTTCTATCGCATAAGCCAAACTCAGCTATTCTTCATAAGCTTTTTCGTCCATTTCCTAAAAAGAAAAGTCTGTAGGGGGTGAGAACCTAACCACATGGTCTCACTACAGATTTTTAGAGTTATTATAAGAAGATATTCAGTAAGGAAACTATTTTCAAATTCAATTATTACCGTTCTCTTATGAATCTTTTAATAACCAACGGATAATCACTCAAAACCTTTTCAAGGAAACAAAATTTAATTTGTCAGAAATCCATAACCTTTCTTTTCTTATAAGAAAATCTTAATCAGTTTTCTAGGTGGTATGAATAGCTAACCTGTTTCAAGCATAGGTTCATTAAGTCTATGCTGAACCAGCTTGATTTTTCATACCTTACTAATCTCTCAATCAAAAAACAATCAAACCAAAAACTAATTTCGACCTTTAGCCATCACATAATCAATCAACACAATCATCATCTCATCATCAATACTCGATCTCAGGAGTACTACATCAGGAACAAACATAGGCAAAACAAACAAGAAAAATACAGGTATAGATAACAGTTACCGCAAATAGATCAGATAGCAGTTAATAACAATTTAGCAATTAGGCAAACCAAAACAAATTCAAACCCAAACAAAGCATACAAATGCATATGATGAATGCCTATCCTACTAGCCGTGAGCTCACGTGTCGGTTACTTTGCCAAAATCCGACACATCTGGTAGCTAACCCAGACATTGGTCTCTAGGTTGCGCATCTCCAGGAGGATCTTAAACGAAGGAGAGTGCCTTTCCACATCGAAGGAATGTGCCTTTCCACCTTGTAACTAGAGAAGAACGTGGGGGATACAATACGAAGGAGAGTGCCTTTCCACCTTCCCCACATCTACATCATGACAAGAGAGAGAACTTCCGTCCTCAACTTGCCATCCAAACATATTTTCAATTTAATACGCAAGCGGGATCACACCCAGACCTTGCCATCTCGACCTTTTCGGCCACATACACATCTCGACCATTCCGACCACATATAGTCATCCCAAAAATCAAATTATAGAATCCTTGAAAATCTAAGTCTTTCTAAATAACCATTTTTAAACAAAGTCTCCAATTTTTACAAAAATTTGGGCAGCATCTCCTCTAAAATTTGAACTATGCCACCCTTTCTGGGTCCTAACAAAACCATTTCTCAAACTCCTTTCAGCTCAATTTCAAAATCAGAACAAGTTCAATATCTCAAACTATTTTCAATATAAATTCATTTTTCAACAAATCAAGCTCATTTCTAATATTATAATCCTTTCCAGATTCCAATTCATTTCCAACAAAGTCAACTAACATTTTCTCAAACTCTTTCCAATGATTTCAAACCCAAGTCATTCACAAATCTCAATTTGTTTTCCAAAATCAAACTAATTCTAACATTAAATCATTTTCGAATTCTCGAATTATACTTGATAAATATTTGAATCATATTTTCAAATTAATCTTTCATTCACTATCTCAATACCAACTCAATATACAGAACTAGCCACATTCAAGTAAGCAATCACATTCATTCAAAGCAATTCAGTTCAATTCATAAGACTTCATAATCACCGAAGATATTTATTTGCCTAAATATCAATTTATAACAATTGTTAAGAATAAAAATAAGTTTTAATGAAAACGCCCTTACCTCGACAAGTTGAATCCATAACCCAAACGCGTCAAGGAATTTCTTTCCTCTCGACCCAAAATCAATGGCAACTTCAATTCACAGCTCCGCACACTTCGTAACAGCATAAACAACTCTAAATCACAACATGCAACCTCGATTACTAAATTCTAAGAACATTAACGTCGCGAAAATCTTAAAACACATAGAGGAATACTAATGGCGAGGGTTCCGAGATAGAGACACTTACTGGAATGAAAGAACAACGCGGTAGCCACTTCGAACTTATCTGGCAGCAGCTCTGATAGTGACCAGAAGCTCTGGGTGGTTCAGCAACAACCTCAATTTCAACATGCAAACACATAAAATTAATCCTACAACATCCATGCATCAAAACCCTTAACCACAGATAACGAAAACGATTACAGTAAGAGCTTCAGAGCGCGAGCAACTTACTGTGAAAAGGAGAATGACGGAAGTGGAGCAACGATTCCGACGGCAACCTTCGACAGCGGCGACAGAGATAGCTTCACGGACGGCGACGCGGTTAGGTGACAGGTTGGGCTGTGCAGACCGGCGGCGACAGGTCAGGCGCGTGTCTCCTCCCTCGTGGCTGAGCTCCTGCACGATTCCGTCTCCTCTCATGCGCGCCCTTCTCTCTTGACAGAATAGTGGCAGCGACGACGTGGGTACTGCATCAGCAGTGACGGGCTTCACGGTGAGGGCGACGGTAGTGACACGAGCCTTGCGAAGACGACGACAGATGCGAGGGCAATGGCGACTTCGCAGTGAAATGGCACAGTCTCCCTCACTCCTCGCGATTCTGCTTCGACAGTGGCTCTAAGGTGGAACAGCGGCGACGGCGAGCTAGGTGGTGGCGCGATGAGCTCCCCCTCTCCTCCTCTCCTTCTCCGCGGCCCCGAACCTTTTCCCCTTTCTTCTTTTCTTTCTTTCTTTCTTTCTTTGTTTCCTTTTTAGTTCAGTATGTGTGCGCGTTGTGTGTGTACTGTGGGTGAGGGATGGGGTGGCTGTGATGTTGGGGTGAGTGTGGTTTAGTTAGGGTTAGGGGGTAAATTAGGAAATTTTAATAAAAATAGAGGATAATGATGTAATTTTTATAAAAATAAATAAAAGAGAGAATAATAGTTAAAAACCCAAATTAAATATAAAATATCCGTCTTTAAAATATCTTTCAATTATCAATTTGTAAATTATTTTTAGTTAAATACTAATTTAATAAAAATTAGAGATAAGTAAATTAATTCTTCTTTATTAATAAGATAAGGTTAAAAATCTAAATAAATTAGGTCATATAAAATATTCACTATTTTTCAATTATAAGAACTCTAAATAATAAATAAAATTTACTCAACTTTTATATATAAATATCTAAAATATAGTCTTAAATAAATATAATACATCATAATAATTTATTAATAATTTTTTTAAAATTAGGGATCTTACAGTTATTATTTTTTTATTTTCAATAATAAATAATTATATATTATATTAATATTTTGTGTATGAGTTATGTTCATACCCTGACCGAGGTCCTCCAACTCGGCAAGTTCGCAAGAGGTCCGACCTTATCCTAAAGCTCACACCTAAAGGTCGGACCTCGGACAAAGAGCAAGGAAGGCCCATCAAAAGGAACGCAGCCCAAACCTAAAGGCCGAAAAGGCCTGGGAAAGGCGGTTCCACAAAGATAAAAGATAAAACTCCCAAAGATAAGATAAGATAAGAATATCTTATCCAGGGAAGATCACTGCCAACTACTATAAATACACTGGAGCACCCAGGTATGGCATTCATTCCAAATCTACACATATCTGCTTGGACCCCTGCTAACTTAAGCATCGGAGTGTCATTGCAGGTACAACCGCCCACCATTCTGCATATCAAGCTCGGGTCACCGAACCCCCACCTCGGGCCTTTCCAAACGACCGAGCTGCACGTTTCAGGCAAACCCTCGGAACATTGGCGCCGTTGCTGGGGACCTGGAAGTCATCCCTCTACCATGGCGGACAACCCTCTCAACGATGAGCACGCTGCATCCGAACAAGAGGACGAAATTGACACCGGAGAACGACCGGACAGCCCTCTATCACCACGTACTCCAGGAGGAAACAAACAAAATCGCCCAAAAACGTCACTCCCAAACAAGGATCCACAAAATTCCGAAAGAGCGAAGAGCTCGGAAATTCTAGAAGCAGTCCAGGCACAACAAGACCGACTAAAACAACTCGAAAAGGACATAAAGAAGCAGAAAGAAACTGAACAAGATCTGAGAAGAGAAACTCGAAAGCGCAGAGAATTAGAAGAAAAACTGCGGAAAATAGAGGCCAACCTGAAAGACCGAACAGAACGCGGCACCACCACCGAGGGCAACCACGATCCCTTCACGCAAGAGATCATGAAGGAGAAGGTACCGCGAAACTTCAAACCACCCGATATGGACCTCTACGACGGCACCACCGATCCAAGTCATCACCTCAGCAACTTCAGAAGCAGAATGTACCTAGTCGACGCCTCCGACGCAATTCGGTGCAAAGCCTTCCCCACCACTCTCACCAAGTCAGCCATGAAGTGGTTCGACAACCTGCCATCAAGATCAATCACCAGCTTCGAAGACCTAACCAAAAAATTCCTAACAAGATTCTCTATTCAAAAGGACAAAACAAAACATGCCCCCAGTCTACTCGGGATCAAACAAGGTGACCAAGAAACTCTCCGAAAATACATGGAGCGATTCAACAAAGCCTGCCTGGACATACAACACTTGCCCACTGAAGCAGCCATCATGGGACTAGCAAACGGCCTAAAAGAAGGACCGTTTAGCCAATCCCTATCCAAACGATACCCGACCTCCCTATACGAGGTGCAGAGCGAGCGGAAAAATATATCAACATGGAGGAAACCTCCCAGCTAAGAGACTCTTCTAGGAAGGAATCAACCTACCCACTCCGAGATCGGGATCGGGAACAGAAAAAGAAAGAAGAACCCAACTCGGACAAACCACGGAAGTACCACAGCTACACCCCCCTCCGAGTCTCCTTGGTAGACGTCTACAGAGAAGTATGCCACACCGAAAAGATCCCACCGCCCCGACCGCTAAAACACAAGAAAGCAGGGAGAGATCGGTCCGAATACTGTGAATATCACAAGCTCTACGGTCATTCTACTAACGACTGCTACGACCTGAAAAATGTTATAGAAAAGCTAGCCAGAGAAGGAAAACTCGACAGATACATAGCAGAGAAAGAAGAAGAGATCAGGAAGAGAAGGCGGGGGGACAATGGAGATCGGGCCGAACAAACTCCGCGAACACCTGAAAGACATGTTCACATGATAAATGGAGGTTTTGCAGGCGGAGGAACATCCAAATCCTCACGAAAAAGACACCTCAAAGAAGTCTATCACATCCGAGAAGACAGTCCCCTGCCCGAATTACCTACTATTTCATTCACCCGAGAAGATGCTCAAGGGATAATTCCCGGACACGACGATCCAATGGTAATCACCATTATCCTAGCAAACGCCAACTTACATCGAACCCTGATTGACCAGGGAAGCTCAGCAGATATCCTGTTCAAAACGGCCTTTGACAAACTCGGGCTTGAAGAAAAAGAACTAAAGGCCTACCCCACCGACCTATTCGGACTAGGAGATACCCCGATCCATCCCTTAGGATACATCTCGCTACACACTACCTTTGGAAGAGGCGAGCAATCTAAAACATTAAGCATCGACTACATTATAGTCGACGTCACTTCAGCATACAACGCCCTCATTGGGTGACCAACCCTAAACAGACTGGCAGCTATAGTCTCGACCCCACACCTCTGTATGAAGTTCCCTACCGCAAAGGGAATCGCTACCCTAAAAGGCGACCAAAAACTAGCACGGCGATGCTACAACGAAAGCCTGAGCCTAAAAGGGAAAGAGGTCAACACGATAGAACTCGGACGAGTTCAATCCCGAGAAGATCTCCGGCCGCAGCCAGAGGGAGAAATCGAAGAAGTCCAGATTGGGAACACACCTGAAAAAATAACAAGCATAGGAGTAAACCTCGACACAGGCCTAAAAGAGGAACTCATAACCCTCTTAAGGGAGAATTCCGACCTCTTCGCCTGGAAAGCCTCCGACATGCCGGGCATAAGTCCCGACCTGATGTGCCATAAGCTATCGGTTTACCCGGGATCCCGGCCTGTCCAACAAAGACGCCGGAAGCTCGGACCCGAGCGCATGCAAGCAATAGAAGAACAAGTACAAGCACTGCTAGATGCAGGGTTCATTAGGGAAGTAAATACCCCCTATGGCTCGCAAACGTGGTCCTGGTAAAAAGCCCAACGGAAAATGGAGGATGTGCGTCGATTACACAGATCTCAACAAAGCCTGCCCCAAAGACCCATATCCACTACCAAACATCGACACATTAGTAGACGCAGCCTCAGGCTATAGATATCTCTCCTTCATGGACGCATACTCGGGATACAATCAAATCCCAATGTACGGACCCGACCAAGAAAAGACTTCGTTCATAACCCCAAGGGCAAACTACTGCTACGTAGTAATGCCCTTCGGGCTAAAGAACGCAGGGGCAACCTACCAGAGGCTAATGAACAAAGTGTTCTCAGAGCACATCGGACTACAGCTGGAGGTGTACGTCGACGACATGCTGGTAAAGACACAAGAAGACAGAAACTTGCTGACCGACCTCGCCAGTGTTTTCGGCACCCTCAGAAAACACAACATGAGACTTAACCCGACAAAGTGCACCTTCGCCGCAGAAGCCGGAAAGTTCCTAGGCTTCATGCTGACTCAAAGGGGCATCGAAGCAAACCCGGACAAATGCCAAGCGATACTCAATATGAAGAGCCCGACGTGTGTCAAAGAAGTACAACAACTAAATGGAAGGCTGGCCGCCCTATCAAGATTCTTGGCGGGATCAGCAATAAAGTCACTACCTCTCTACTCACTCCTAAAGAAAGGGAAACCCTTCTCATGGACCCCGGAGTGCGAAAAGGCCTTTCAAGACTTCAAGGAATTCCTCGGGCAGCCACCAATCCTAACCCGACCTCTAAAAGGAGAAGAACTCGTACTATACCTCTCGGTTGGAAATCGAGCAGTCGCTTCAGCGTTAATACGAGAAAATGACCAGGGACAACACCCCATATACTTTGTAAGCAAGGCACTACAAGGGGCCGAATTAAACTATCAGAAAATAGAAAAATTCGCCTACGCCCTAGTGTTCACAGCTCGGCGGCTCCGTCCCTACTTTCAAGCCCACACCATCAAAGTCCGGACAAACCAACCAATGAGACACATCCTCCAAAAAACAGATCTGGCAGGACGAATACTGCAATGGGCGGTGGAACTGTCCGAGTTCGACCTCCACTATGAAACCCGGACTGCCATAAAATCCCAGTATCTAGCCGACTTCATAGCAGAATACACTGAGACCCCTGGAACCCCACTCTCGTGGAACCTGTATGTCGATGGGTCCTCAAACAAAACAGGAAGCGGAGCTGGAGTTATACTCGAAAGCGACCAAGGAACGCGGATAGAACTATCCCTAAAATTCGAGTTCCAGGCTTCGAACAACCAAGCCGAATACGAGGCCCTACTAGCAGGTCTAAAGCTAGCCGGAGAAGTCGGAGCCCAAAAAATTACGATCTTCAGCGACTCCCAGGTCGTCACATCACAAGTAAATGGAAGCTACCAGGCCAAAGACCCCACTATGAAAAAATACCTGGACCAAACACAGGCACAACTGCGCCACTTTTCAGAGATACAGATTCAGCACATACCTCGGGAACAAAACGCCCGGGCGGACGCCCTCTCAAAACTTGCCAGCACCAAGCCCGGAGGCAACAACAGAAGTCTCCTCCAGGAAACCTTACAATCTCCCTCCGTGCTAAGAGAGGAAGAAGCGCTAAATATATCCAACCAACAGCAAGGATGGATGACCCCCATACTCAACTACCTGAAGTCGGGAACTCTCCCCGCCGAAAGAAAGGAAGCTAGAAGACTCACGAAAGACGCCCAGAATTATACACTAATTCACGACATATTACACAGAAGAGGATTCTCAAACCCCCTCCTTAGGTGTGTCCCGACCTCAGAAACAAAGAGCGTCCTCGAAGAAGTCCACGAAGGCATGTGTGGGAACCACCTCGGAGCTCGAGCATTATCCAAGAAAGTAGTCCGAGCCGGATTCTACTGGCCGACCTTGCAAAGAGACGCAACGGAATTTGTGAAAATATGCCCCCCTGCCAAAAACACGCCAATTTTCACAAAGCACCACCTGAAGACCTCATCAGCATCACCGCACCATGGCCCTTCGCAAAGTGGGGGCTTGACCTACTCGGCCCGTTTCCCCAAGGACCGGGGAAAGTCAAATACCTCATAGTAGGGGTCGACTACTTCACAAAGTGGATCGAAGCTGAACCCTTAGCCACCATCACGGCTCAGAAAAGCCGCAAATTCCTATACAAAAACATCGTCACAAGGTTCGGAGTCCCCTACTCCATCACCACAGACAATGGAACACAGTTCACAGACACAAGTTTTCAGAACTTGGCGGCCGAGCTAAAAATCAAACAGCAATTCACCTCAGTCGAGCACCCACAAGCCAATGGACAAGCGGAGGCCGCAAATAAAGTCATCTTGGCTGGGTTAAAACGAAGACTCCAAGAAGCCAAAGGGGCATGGGCCGAGGAGCTCCCCCAGGTGCTATGGGCATATCGGACAACCCCACACTCTACAACGGGAGAATCACCATTCCGACTAGCTTACAGGATAGAGGCAATGATTCCTATCGAAATAGGTGAAGGGTCACCCCGAGTCATCTTCTACAACGAAGAAGGTAACCCACAGGCACAAAGGGAAGAACTCGACCTCCTCCCCGAGGTCCGAGAAAAAGCCCGGATCCGAGAGGAAGCCTTAAAACGGCGAACGGCCCTCAGATACAATCAGAAAGTAATAAAACGAAGCTTCTCAATTCACGACCTGATTCTGATCCGAAACGACATCGGAACACAAAAGTCGGGAGAAGGGAAACTAGCTGCAAATTGGAAAGGACCCTACAAGGTAACAGAAATCTTAGGAAAAGGTTATTACAAAATATCCGACCTAGAAGGCAATGAGTTGCCCAGGGCCTGGCACGCCTGTAATTTAAGACGATACTACAGCTAGAAAAACTTGACCCGGGATGTACTCTTTTTCCCTACAAGGGTTTTTTTTTAATGAGACACCCGGACAAGAAAAGCACCCGACCTAGCCAAGGGTAAACACTCTGTAAATACTCTTTCCTTTTTAATACTAATCGAATTTTTCTCTTTTCCTTCTCCTTCTTCTTCCTCATGATGAAACAAATTCTGGAAAGTACCCCACCAAGGCGCATTAATTTATGCTCGGCAAAACGCAAAAAATCATTGCCAAGAGACCACACAAGGTCGGCAAAGATAAAGCGACGAGGTTCAGATTAATGTGAGAAGTTATAAAGCAAACTCTGAAAAGGCTCAAAAAGCCAAATAAAAGAGGTTACAAAAATAACTTAAAAGGCCGACCAACAATAAGGCCGGACCCAACGAAGGGAAGTACTCAACCGCCCCCCCCCCCCCCCCCCCCCCGAGGTCCGAGAAATTTCGAAAACGCTTACTAAAAAGTTGCTATACAAAAGCAACTAAAAAGTACAAGCAAAGAAACGAAATCGAAGGGAAAGGATAAAACAAAGTTTCAAAAAAAAAAAACGCTTACTAAAAAGTTGCTATACAAAAACAACTAAAAAGTACAAGCGAAGAAACGAAATCAAAGGGAAGGATAAAACGAAGTTTCAAAAAGCGCTAGCTAAAAAGTTGTTATACAAAAACAACTAAAAAGCATAAAGCGGAACCAAAAGTCAAAACGCGAACAAACACCACATAAATAAGCTAAAAAGTTACTACAAGTAGCTAAAAGCAAAAAGGTGTTCAGAGCATTAAACAGGTAGTAAAAAACCAAAGACAAAGGATTACAGAGAATCAAGATCCTTTCCGGACTCCACGTCGGTAGAAGGCTGCGGAGGAAGAACCATAGAAATCGGGACAGCCTTGACAGCACCGTCATCTCGGTTTGAAACCTCCACACCAGATTCCTCCCCGGCCAAAGGTAAAGTCGGGTTCGCAACTGGAACTTTGAGATCAGACACCGGAACCTCATCCTCGTTGGGAGCAGGAACAATCTTTCCTTCCACGACGACATTATCCGTACTGAATAAACTCAGATCCAGGTCAGGAACAAGAACCCGGACCTGAGCCTTCAAATTTTCAAACATAGCATCCATACCCTTAGCCACATGTCCTTCTAGCTCGAAAAAGTCATCCTGAGCGGATTGCAACCTCTCCTTTGTCTCCACAAGCTCAGCATATGTCCGAGTATAACTCGCCTTCGCCGCCTTCACCATCTCCTCGGATGAACTCGCCGCCGCCACAGCCGCAGTAGCTTTAGCTTTCTCCTCCTCCAAAGACGCCTCCAGCTCGGCAATCCTAGCAGCCTTCAGTTCATTTATCCTCTCGAACTCGGACTGAGCCTTCTCAAGTCGGGAACTGGTCGCACCAATGGGGGATTTCTTGAACTCTCGGGCAATAGCGGCATGAAGACTAGCCATCCGGACACAGCTCCGCGCCATATACTGAAAATGGTGCTCCATAGACACATCATCAGTAGAAATAAAAGTCTGAGGGAGAATATGCTGTTCAACCCAACCGAGAGCATCAAAATCCTTATCATTAAAACCCGCAAACTCTTGAGAGGTCTTCTGCTTCTTGGGAGGAGGACCCGAGGACGAAGGAGGAGATGAGTTACCGGGTCCAGAGGTTGGAGGATCCTGATTTATAGGTCGAAATTGGGGAGTCGGAATAGTCTTCGACCGAGTAGTGACACCCACAGTAGCCTTCTTCGGAGAAGATCGGGCAGAAGCCTCCCCAGCCTCAATATTTCGAGCAGCCACGGACTTCTTCGTCCGACGAAGGTACTTCATAGAATCCGCCTGAGAAGACATCTCTGCAAAAAATAGAAGAAAAGAATCACCAAAATAGAAATTCCACCAAAAACAAAAACAAGCAAAAATACTAAAAAGGTAAATCTCGGAGGGTCGGGAACTACCTAACTCGGAACGGAGAAGGCTCGGATCCCCCAACATTTTCTTCGTATCCAAGTGAGGTGCCCGACCCCATAAACCGCTTACCACACCCACAAAAGCCTGCTCCACCTCATCTAGACTCTCAAGGGTATACTTAGTAGACACTACTTTCTCCTGCCAACAAAGAGGAAAAGAAGGCTCCCCACTCTCATCTAAAAAGAAAGGTCGGACGTCTCCAGTAGCCCGGACCTTGAAATAGAAGTTCTTAAAATCATGAAAGGACTCATCATACAGGGTGCAAAACTTCCTTCCCTGGTTAGCCCTAAAAGAAACCCAAGACACCTTCCCTCCACCCGACCCTGGCTTTGTCAACACAAACAAGTAGGAAAAAAGAGAAATAGAGGGAGCAACGCCCAAGAACTGACACAAAAGTTGAAACAGCTTTAAAAACGCCCAAGAATTTGGATGGAGCTGCGTAGGAGCAAGATTACAAGACCATAACACCTCAGACTCCAGATCGGTAAAGGGAAGTCGGACGCCCAGCTTAGAGAAAAAACAATCATAAGCGTAAAAGAAAAGTTTCTCGGAACTATCTAGGGGCGGGAAGCACACTCTCTCCTCGGAATCCGGGGCGACTAGTTCATAATCCCTCTCAGACTCTCTATTTTCACATATGCTACAATGCCTACGGAACCTAGCTAAGTACTCAGAATCTACCACGGTAGGAACTCTTAAAGGAAGAAGGTCTACCCAATCAAGACCACACGGAATTTTAGTCGACATCGCTTGAAGAACCTTTCGAGACATAAAAATTCTTACCTACAAAGAAGAAATACAGCAGCAGGCAAAAAATCACATAAAGAAGACAACGAAAAACCATTCAGCAAGGCAAGAAGCAAAGACCCCACGAAAAAAGTGGGGCAACACAGAACAAAAACGCCAAAGGAACAGAAAAGAGCCCCCCCCCCCCATATAAAAACAACAGCAATGGCGGCACCTCTTTTGGGGCAACCCAGGCATAAAGAAAAAGAAATAAGCAAGAGCCACACAAAGGACAGAAGCATACGATCACAAGAAAAGAGAAACACGGAAACAAACCTGGAAGAAGAAGCGAAGACGAAGAGCTCCGAAGCAAGGAGAACGAAAACGACGGCACAGAGGAAACCCCGGAAATACACACAAAGAAGGATTCCGGAAAGCAAAACAAAGGGAAAGAAGAAGCGGCGCTTGTAAAGCATAAAACAAAACGCAGAAAGGAGGAAAGGAGCAATAAATAAAGCCTTCACAGAGTCCGAACGGAAATCGAGGAAAAACGGTAAAATGCAATAAATGCAGGAACGGCCATTTTTGAAATTTGAAAAACAGACTACTATGCCCGAGCACGACCTCCCAAAAAGGACGAACTCGGGCAGGGGCACTGTTCATACCCTGACCGGGGTCCTCCAACTCGGCAAGTTCGCAAGAGGTCCGACCTTATCCTAAAGCTCACACCTAAAGGTCGGACCTCGGACAAAGAGCAAGGAAGGCCCATCAAAAGGAACGCAGCCCAAACCTAAAGGCCGAAAAGGCCTGGGAAAGGCGGTTCCACAAAGATAAAAGATAAAACTCCCAAAGATAAGATAAGATAAGAATATCTTATCCAAGGAAGATCACTGCCAACTACTATAAATACACTGGAGCACCCAGGTATGGCATTCATTCCAAATCTACACATATCTGCTTGGACCCCTGCTAACTTAAGCATCGGAGTGTCATTGCAGGTACAACCGCCCACCATTCTGCATATCAAGCTCGGGTCACCGAACCCCCACCTCGGGCCTTTCCAGACGACCGAGCTGCACGTTTCAGGCAAACCCTCGGAACAAGTTATATACTATTTCATTTATGGATTATGATTTTTTGCTATTGTGAAATTTTAATCACAATTATTTATTTAACGCAATAAAAATGACGGTAAAAATTATTTTTTTTAAACGATAAAAAATGTCACCGTCAGGGTAAAACAGCAGTTCAAAAATACCATTTTGACCAGTCAAAACGCTACTGTCAGCGTAAAAATAGCGGTTCAAAAATGCTGTTTTAACCAATTAAAACGCCACTCTATCAGGGTAATAATGACGGTTCAAACCGTCATTTTAACTTTTTCAAAAACCGCCATTTTAACCCTGAAATAACGGCATATTGAACTGCCATTTTAACCAACCAAAACGCCACTTTGTCAGGATGATAATGGCGGTTCAAACCGCCGTTTTACCCTATCCAAAAACTGCCATTTTAACCCTTGAAATAACGGCGGTTTGAACCACCGTTTTAACCTATTCAAAAACTGTCGTTTTAACACAGGGAATTGTGGCGGTTTTCAGAAAATCGCCGTAATAACCAGAATGGTGTCCAGAATTACGTCGCTTTACGAAACCGTCATTGTTGGTAATAATGACAGTTCAAACCGCCATAAATACCAAAAAAAACCGCCGTTTTTACCAAAATTTTTTGTAGTGAATGGATATATTGAATATTCAATTTACTAGGTATATGCGGATGGTTATCCTATATGAAAATTTAGGTGGGTAATTTGGAAGTGTACAATGTGAATAATAGATATATCGGATGTTCAATTTATTAAGTATGCGGATGGTTATCCTAATATGAAAATTTAGGTGAATAATTTAGAAGTGTAATGTATTTTACTTAAATTGGATCAATTTTAAAATTTATTATTCATGTTAGTTAAAAAAAATAATTAATTAACTAGCATAACTCTTTTAATAATATTGTACAAAAAACACGACATCTTCAATAATGTTGTGTTTAAGTTAACAATAAAAATGCAAAGAACACTACATCCAAAGTGTAGTGTTTTATTTAGAAAAATATTAATTAAATACTAGTCTATATTAAAAATTAATAGGGGTAAGCGTACTGTTTTTTCCCCTTCTTTAGTGAGTTGTCTATCAATAATAAAAATTAAAATATTACATAAATTTTTACATAGTTTTAATTTTAATTGATATAATGATGTTACATCAACTTTTGAACAATATTATTAATTGATGTATTGTAATATTGTATTATAACATAAAAAAAATTATTTAAAAAAATATGTATTATATTTTTTATATTTATATATATTTTTATTCGAAAAAGTGGATGTTACATGAAAAAGGAAAAAGAAAAAAAAAATTGGACCTATTGTACATGCTATGTTACCTACTTTTAGTACATACTATGTTATTATTCAGTTAATGTTTCATAAATGAAACACTATGCCAAAGATGTAGTGTTGTTTATAATTTTTTTTATAGAAAGTATAAGAGAATAATTAGTGCGGCAGCCAAATGCAGTTAATTAAAAAAAATTCAATAAAAAGATAAAAAAATATTTATAAGAATTAGAATAAAAAAACAACCACATAAACTCTTATTCATTTCTCCATAGCCACATGCGTGTTGCTGTCATTGCCGCTAACCTCTATTGCACGGATGCACTGCCATCCCACCGCCACGACAAGAAACATCATTAAAATCGACGGCCAAATTGATGGCTTAGCCGTCGATAATATTAAATTTCGACGGCAAAATAAACGGCGGAGGTGGTCGCTATAAATTTTGTCGATTTTTCAAAATTCTAATAAAATCGACGGCTTGCCTAACCGTCGATAATAATTTAATAAAATCGACGGCCTGACTGTCTATAATATGAGTTTGAAAATTTTACATTCTTACTAAAATCGACAACGGTGCCGTCAATATTATTATATAAAATCGACGCCATCTTTGTCGATATTTGATTCAATAAAATCGACAATATTTTCGTTTATAATATGCTTACTAAAATCGACAACGTTACCGTCGATATTTGATCCAATAAAATCGACACACCTGCCGTCGATTTTATTATTTAGATACCAACAGATTCTTTGTCTATATTTGGTTTTTCTTGTCTATTTTGAAATTAAAAAGCAACAATAAAAGCGACAACCATTTCATCGATTTTAATAGATATGTTTTAATTATTTTTTATTTGAAAAATAGTAAACAATTAATGCAAATAAATATAGAAATAAAATTTATATAGAATATAAATGACAAGACAAATAAACTTTTAAATATAAAAATAAAATTTATACTAAATATTAGATAATGAGTTTACAAACTTATCAAAATAATAAATAATCCTCTAACATAAAGACTCAAGACAAGATAAATAACTAAACTTAGACTTATATTCTATATAACATTACATATCGCAGATAACTCACCAATAACTTTCAATATGTTAAATTAGAAATAATCAAGATGTCTATGTCTGTCTAAATTACATATTGCAGATAACTCACCAAATGTAAAATCTCAGGGACCCTTAATTCCTTCATGGCATCAGTTGAATTTTTCACAAGAGCCTGCAATTTTATATGAATTCCGGTTAATAGATTGAATAAAGAATAGAAAATAAATTCACCCACAATACATGAACAACAGAAGACAAACCAAGGCAAATCAGTTTGCTGGAGCTAGCAGATGATAGTCATGACATAAGGATGTTATATATGTTTAATAGCTAATAATATCGTATTTTTAGTTTTAAGAATGTATCTTAACATAATAGAGGGATTGCAAAGACCATCAATTTACCCCTCTAAAAGAATGACTCAGTTATTAAATGAGTCACATTGATGCCTAGTAAAGCCCTCCCCCCAACCTGGAACAAGAAACACATAAATAATAAACTCAGAACATGCATTAATTAGAAACTTAATATGTCAACAACTTCACTAGAAACAAGTAGAAAAAAACAAGTTTGAAGAGTGCAAAATTTTGACTAATTTTCAACTATATAAAGAAGATGGAGTATTATTTTATTAAAAACAACTTAATATCAATTTTATGCATAATATCATCAACGAAAGAAGATGGAGTATTATTGTTTTCAACACACACACACACACACACACATATATATCAATTTTATAAAAACTCGTCAACGGAACGCCAACTAGAAAACACTAACCAACATGGAACAATATCGGGTAAATTAGGATTATATAGTGCTTCTATTAGCATTAAACGTTGGACTTTTAGAGTAGTGTGATTATTATTTCAAGTCTTAGTTGTTCACTTTATCTTTCAAAATGTCCAAACCATGGCCTGGTTCTTTCAAAATGCTAAGCTAAACATGCTTTAAGTAGTCCGATACAATCTTGAGCAATACTTTTTAAATATCATAAGGGAAGAATGAAAGGGGAAAAAGCCATTGCCATATTTCAATCACGAATGAAGAGAAAAAGGTGTGGCATTTACCAGGGTTAATTCAGTACTACCTGATTTGCAGGCTAGTTATAGATCATTGACATCATCTCTCCTTTATCTTTGGCATTAAAATACATTCCACGTGGGCCCCTATATAACCCTGAATAATTTTGACACACTAATCCAACTGTAGGAGTATAGATTATTGGAGAAAACTATTTAATATTATCAATAAGAACCTGAAGAGGGCATGTAACAAATAAGATCAAATATCCTTATACTCTAGGATTAAAAACTTAGTGATGAAACTCACTCTGTAGTACAGAGTCTCGTTCCTATCATGCAGCCTATTTAAGATTCTTCATTTCGCTAAGGAAACAAATTTATCTGATTGACCTCGGGTGTTCTTCTCCAAGGACCTGTATGAATTCACTGAACAAAAAATAATAAATTAAATAATCAGCTGATTTAAGATTACTGAAGAAGGAATTAGAGACAAGTAAGAAACAGGAATTCAAAGCTTAGATATTAGCATAGATAAAATAGCTATAAGAACAGCAACAACTAAGCCTTGTGTCACTAAACATAGTTAGTTACTACAAGGAACAAATCAAGCAACACCAAAGTGCTAAAATAGTTCTTAGAAGATAATATCCAAAGATCAGTCTCAAACTTACTGAAACGTTCATATTGATGCTCGAATGATATGACACGAGAAGGAAGGAGATCCCGAAGTCCCAACTGATCCCTTTCAGTCAAGGGAAACCCAGTATCCTATATTTTTAGAGAATTTAACAATAAATATATAAATAAATAAAAAGAGAGTTTTAGGATGCAAAACATAAACCAAAGCTATCAGTCTATCAGATAGAAAAAAGGTTCTCATCAAGCATAATTTCATAATAAATCAACTATCTTGCGTGAACTTTCTTTTGGTAAAAAAAGGCTCAAAGAAATAGGACACTTCAATGAAATATAAAAGAATTTAGAGCCAATCATATAAGATTCTAAGTTTTTCAACTACCACTAACGTCATTCTCTTATTGAGGAATCCATCAACAATAAAACGAAAGAAAAGAGAACAAATATTAAATCAAAATAATATACCATACTTTGCTGCATAGTTGATGGTATGCAACATATGAAGCACGGTAAGATACAACATTCTTTATGAGTATTAGAAATATTAAATCAAGGTTGGAAGAAGAACCTAATTTCATCATGTCCCAACTCCGATGCCTAAGGGTCTGAAGTAAGTATCAAAGCATGTAAGAGTACAGCAATGAGTGAATACTCTTGATGAACAATGTGGAGTAAGAACATTGTAAAGCAGATGAAGAATGAAAAGCTAGTGAGTCACTTTATATGCAGAGTATAAATGTTAGTGTAGAAAACAAATGTATTTGGGGGAATACAGAATAACGTTGTGAGAGAGAGAAACAGTTACCTGTTGAAGTTGTTAGATTACCAAATCCATCTATCATCAACTCGAATGGCAGGGATGTGGGAGATTTTGGGCCAAAGCTGTGGGTCCTTCATCTTGCACCATTTACCAGCAAAGGGCTACCAATGATGCAGAGTTGTTTTAGAGAGGCAGGAGGCTTTTCACCCTCCATATTCTCCAACATGGGACATTTATAAATAGATAATTCATGGAGGGAGGTGAGGTGGGCAAGTCCGTTGCATTCCAACGTCTCCACACTTGGAAAGCCACTCAGTGTGAGAGACTCAAGAGAGGCAGGCAACCAACCTTCCTTTGGGAGACACTTCACACTCTCACATTCACCTTCAATCCAAAGATGAATAAGCCATTGGCTCCACTCTTTATATATCCTCTTATATACTTCATGTCCTGTATAGTTCTGGAATCCCGCTATATATTATTCAATCCCTTAAGGCCTTAGTGTGAAACTTCACTGTATTCCACTTAATGGCTTCACTCAAATTATAAAAAACTACTGTATTATATATTGTAATTAGTCAAAACACATTTAGTAGTTGCATATCAAACAAGAACAAAAAACCCAGCTAGAGAATTAGGATTAACTGTGACATAGTCTGTTTGAGGTTCAATTAACCATCATTAATTTAAGATTTATTTATTCTTTCTTTCAATTAAACATCTACTGTTAATTGGTTTGGAGGTGGTAGAGTTATTCAAAGAGGAAGGGCCACTTCCCACTGCTCTGCCCTGGTTGCCATATAATGCTACTTTTTTTAAATTTATTCTTATGTAAAAGAACTTTAAAATTTTGCTACATTTTTTCCCCAATAGAAAAACTTCTGTCTTAAAAAAGAGCAATGCAAGAGCAATGAAACAAGAGCAATGCAAGGAAAAAACCTATTAACAGCAAAAGAAGAACATTGCAACTACAAAGCACCGGAGAGATCACTTCTTGCTTGGGGCGAAAAATCCACTCAGCTCATATGGCCAAGGTAGCATAACCTACCTAAAATGTAAAGAAACAACAAGCCAACTCACTCAGTAATTTGAACAAACATAATATATGCATAACAACTTAAACAACTTTTTCAATTCAACCAGAACATCAATGCCTGCCAAATCAATCCGCCAACAACTGATTAATTAAAACAAAGAACAGATTTGAACTTGCCAGTAACATGTAATAGAAAACACTTCCAAAAACCCTTGCAGGTTTGCGGTGATTGAATAGGGGAGCTTCATGCAATATATCAAGGAACTTAAGAAACAAAAAAATGAAAAAGGAATCATTTATCATTGCCTAAAAATAACAACATAACGTGAAATTGAAGATAAAAGGGTTTAAGCTAAGTGAATCTGAACCAAATAAATTAGTTGTTATTGACATTGCGTTCTCCTCAGCCGAGGTGGCAGGGGAAAAGCATATCTCTCAGTCGACTACTGTGGAAAGAGAATGTTACCAGATGGTGCTTAGAACCATGCTAAAGACATATAGCAGGTAAAACCAAAGCAGTTGTAGGGAAGAATCAGAAAATATGAGATATGGAGCAAGCATATTACAAGATATGAAGCTTCTACGCAAGGTTATTAAAAATGGATGAAATTTTCTATAAGAAAACCAGAAAACATAAATTCGAAAATACACTCTGAAATTTTCCATGCCAAGCTAGATTCCACATTAACAAAAGCAAAATAAACAATAAATTAGTAAATCCAAAGCATAAATTCACCAAAATAAATGTCAAATCAAATAGGAATCCTATCAAAATTTTCCATTGAACAAAACTTGAGGCTCTGTCAATCACTTTAAAGGCCAGCAACAATAACATGCATTTATCATGATGTAACTAAATTCACCAAATAATCAATGGAATCAGATGTTCAAATGCATTTATTCTAAACCTGTTAAATTTGATTTCAACCCTATGCAACTAAATCATTAGTCCAAACAGCAACAAGATGTAAAAATAATTAAATTACCGAAGTTAGGTTTCCTTGAAGATTGATGAGCGGATAATTTATACGCTTTTTGGCATTATTTTTAGTATGTTTTTAGTACATTTTAGTTAGTTTTTATTATATTTTTATTAGTTTTTAGTTAAAATTCACTTTTCTGGACTTTACTATGAGTTTGTGTGTTTTTCTGTGATTTCAGGTATTTTCTGGCTGAAATTGAGGGACCTGAGCAAAAATCTGATTCAGAGACTGAAAAGGACTGTAGATGCTGTTGGATTCTGACCTCCCTGCACTCGAAGTAGATTTTTTGGAGTTACAGAAGCCCAATTGGCGCGCTCTCAACGGCGTTGGAAAGTAGACATCCTCGGCTTTCCAGCAATGCATAATAGTCTATACTTTGCCCGAGATTTGATGGCCCAAACCGGCGTTGCAAATCAGCTTCATAATTCCCGGCGTTTAACGCCGGAACTGGCATAAGAATTGGAGTTAAACGCCCAAACTGGCATAAAAGCTGGCGTTTAACTCCAGAAAAAGTCTCTACACATAAAAGCTTCAATGCTCAGCCCAAGCACACACCGAGTGGACCCCGGAAGTGGATTTTTACGTCATTTACTCATTTCTGTATACCCTAGGTTACTAGTTCACTATTAATAGGATCTTTTGACATTGTATCTGTACCTCATGACACTTTACATGTTTTTCATTGTATCTTCTACTGCATGAGTCTCTAAACCCCATGGTTGGGGGTGAGGAGCTCTGCTGTGTCTTGATAGATTAATGCAATTACTATTGTTTTTCATTCAATCACGCTTGCTTCTATTCTAAGATATCACTTGTTCCTAAACCTGATGAATGTGATGATCCGTGACACTTATCATCATTCTCACCTATGAACGTGTGCCTGACAACCACCTCCATTCTACCTTAGATTGAGTAGATATCTCTTGAATTCCTTAATCAGAATCTTCGTGGTATAAGCTAGAATTGATGGCGGCATTCAAGAGAATCCGGAAGGTCTAAACCTTGTCTGTGGTATTCTGAGTAGGATTCAAGGATTGAATGACTGTGACGAGCTTCAAACTCCTGAAGGCTGGGCATTAGTGACAAACGCAAAAGAATCACTGGATTCTATTCCAACCCGATTGAGAACCGACAGATGATTAGCCGTGCTGTGACAGAGCGCGTTGAACATTTTCACTGAGAGGATGGGAGGCAGCCATTGACAATGGTGAAACCCTACATACAGCTTGCCATGGAAGGAGTCTTGCGTGCTTGAAGAAGAAGACAGTAGGAAAGCAGAGATTCAGAAGATAGAGCATCTCCAAAACCTCAACCTGTTCTCCATTACTGCAAAACAAGTACTTATTTCATGTTCTTTTACTTTTTACAATCAACCCTGATAATTATTGATATCCTGACTAAGAGTTACAAGATAACCATAGCTTGCTTCAAGCCGACAATCTCCGTGGGATCGACCCTTACTCACGTAAGGTATTACTTGGACGACCCAGTGCACTTGCTGGTTAGTTGTGCGGGATTGCAAAAGTGTGATTGCAATTTCGTGCACCAAGTTTTTGGCGCCGTTGCCGGGGATTGTTCGAGTTTGGACAACTGACGGTCTATCTTGTTGCTTAGATTAGGACTGTTTTATTTTTGTTGGTTTAGAGTCTTTTATTTGAGTTTAGTTTCATATTTTAAGTTTGGAGTCAATTGCATGCTTTTGTTTTCTTTTATTTTTTTGAAATTGCATGTTCTTAGTCCTTTCTTGTTCTTTAAAAATTCTAAGTTTGGTGTCTTCTTTGTGTTTTCCTTTAAGTTTTCGAAAATTTGTGTCTGATTTTCTAAAAATTTTAAGTTTGGTGTCATTTTGTTGTTTTTCTCTTTCCTCATTTCAAAAATCAAATCTTTTTCAAAATAATTTTCAATCATATATTTTCAATTGCTAATTCCAAAATCTTTTTAATTAACTAATTGATTTAGTTTTCAATTTGCTTTGATCTTATTTTCTTTTAGTTTTCGAAATTTGATTTTACTTTCCATTTGTTTTATTTTATTATTTTCGGTCAAATAAAAAAATATACTTTACTTGTGAATCCATATCATATTCCCTTTCTCCATCATGGACCTAAGTGGAATTGAACAGTCCAGAAGGACTCTGGGGTCATATGCTAACCCTATTACAGCTGCATATGGGAGTAGCATCTGTATACCTCCCATTAAAGCAAGCAGCTTTGAGCTAAATCCTCAACTCATTATCATGGTGCAGCAAAATTGCCAGTATTCCGGTCTTCCACAGGAAGAACCTACTAAGTTTCTGGCACAATTCTTACAACTTGCTAACACAGTACGTGATAAAGAGGTGGATCAGGATGTCTACAGATTATTACTGTTTTCATTTGCTGTAAAAGATCAGGCTAAAAGGTGCTTAAAGAAGAATTTAGCATGTGCATACAAGTATTGGAAAGCTAGTGTGATTGATTGTTGCTCAATTGCATTGGATTTTATTTAATTGAAGTTTTTCATCTAGTACATTTTGTGAAATCTTTTGAAATCATGAAAACCTTGAAGAAGCAAATACAATTAAAGCAAGAAAAGAAAAAGGGAAAGAATGAGAAAGCTGAAGGCTCTGAGTACCAATGGCAATTTATTTGCTAAGTGCTTGTGGTGTTTATGTATCAAGCCAAATGCTTGAAAACAAAACACTTAGAAGTCAAGGCTAGGCTCAAGTGCAAAAGCACTCCCTCAAAGCTCAAGGCTCTGAGCATCAATGATTAGAGAGTCAAGAAAAGAAAAGAAAAAATGAGCTTAATGAAGTCCTCTAATTAAATGCTTGTGGTGCTTATGTATCAAGTGGTAATACTTGAAAACAAAGCATTTAGAAGTCGTAGCTTTGTTATTAACTCATGGGGCAAAGCACCCAAAAGGAGAAAAAAAAATCAAAAGCTTGTTTCAAGGAAGAATTATAAGAAAAAGATTTCATAAAATAAGCTAGATAGAAGCATCAATCATTTACATCTCTTTTGTAATTGTAGCATGCATAGAAAACTAGCTTGCCATGAACATTGAGTTGCTATTCTTCTTACCTTGGATTGTCAATCTTTATTGCATGATTCTTTTCTTGCTTGGGGACAAGCAAGATTTAAGTTTGGTGTTGTGATGACATGTCATCATATACCCATTTTCTATGCTTTTTCATACAAGAAATTGATGATTTGTGCTTAAATATTGAATGCTTTTTGTACTTAAATGATATATTTTCTTGATATTTTAATTTTATAAATCTTGTAGGAAATAAGAAGAAAAAGAAGCAAAGAAGCACAAAAAAAAGAGCTTTGGGGTACACTTTGAAGTTGGGGTACACTTTGGAGCCTTAGGCCACGCTTTTAAAAGCGTGGCCCATTACCAAATCAAGGAAGGAAGCAGCCAGCACGCACATTGCCCTGCCCTTGCCAAGGGCAGGGCAGAATCGTGATGCACATTGAGGATTGGAAGCAAGAATTTCGCTAAGGTAAAATCTGGGCGCTCACAGCATGACCATGCCTACTTCAAAGGGCTATAACTTGAGCTACAGACATCCAATTGATGTGCTTCCAGTTGCGTTGGAAAGCTGACATTCAGAGCTTTCCAACGATATATAGCAATCCATATTTGGCGAACAATTGAGGCAGGAACGAGAGGCATCTTTAAGGGCCAAAAATAAGCAAAAATAAACCAAGGAAAAGAAGTAGCGTGTGCATCCACCAAGTATCGAACGCGGAGCTTCATTTTTTGGAAACATTGCCCTGCCCTTCGCAAGGGCAGGGCAGCATTTTGTGGTGCACACAGGTGCACCATTCTGGCGCACCAAGGAGCTTCGGCCAGCACCAGCAGTGCGCACGGGGCACCATTCTGGCACACCAAAAATTTCCGCCCTGCCCTCCGCGAGGGCAGGGCAGCATCCTGCAGCATCAACTCGTGCACCACACTCGCACCAAGGCCGCACTCATCAAATCCTGCCCTGCCCTCCACAAGGGCAGGGCAGCCTCCTGGAAGCAATTTTCCTTCATGGGCTGAAATTGAATTAAAAACCCAATTTAATTCATTTCTTCACCAAATCAAAAGCCCATCCAAACCCCAAAATCCAAGAATAGAAAGTGTATAAATAGGAGCTAGTTTTATGTAATTGGGGGGCTGGAGACTTTATCTTTGAATTTTCCTTTATACTTGCATTTTAATTTTGAACTTTGGAATTTGCTAGAGAATTGGGAAGGAGAATTGATCTCTCTTCTTCCTGGTTCCTGCTTGAGCACTCTTCACTTTTCTTGCTTTGGATCTTGGGTGAAGAATTGAAGAACTTCTGTTTCAATCTCACCTTGAGATCTCTTCTTTAATTTTCTGCATAATTGAATTCCACTTTCTGCTCATTTCTTCTTCTTCTGCGATTTCTGCAATCTGTTTTCCTTTATTCCTTTTGCAATTGTTCTTGTTGGATCAAGGAAGGATTTGAGATCTAGACTTGTTATCTAGTCTCCTCCACTCCTGAGATCTTCAATCACTTTTAATTTGCTGCAACTTAAGCATTGCTTTTCTGTTCTAAATTCTTCAAGGCATTTACTCTTCTGTTTGAGATTTACTTCACTGCAATTCAATTGTCTCTTTTATGTTTAATGCAATTTACCTTTGCTGGTTTAATTTTTGCAATCCCACATCCCTGACCCATTTAAGATTCAAGCAATTTACATTTCTTGTCATTTAAGTTTCTGCAATTTACATTGCTTGTTCTTTAAGCTTCCTGCCTATTTACATTCTGCAATTTAAGTTCACTGCTATTTACATTCTGCTGCCACAATTCTCACTCACCAATGTTAGCTTGACTAAACTAATCACCCACTAAAGTTGCTTGATCCATCAATCCCTGTGGGATCGACCTCACTCTAAGTGAGTTATTACTACTTGATGCGACCCGGTATACTTGCCGGTTAGATCTATGTGTTTGGAAAATTCGTTTTCCGCAAAAACACCATCAAGTTTTTGGCGCCGTTGCCGGGGATTGATTAGATCAACAAGGATTAAGTGGGTGAGAAGTCTAGATCAAGCATTTTTTTGTTTTTGTTCTCTGTTTTAAAGTGAAACCAAGGTGTTTGAGTTATTGCCTCACTAAAAAATTCTTTCTATATGACATGAATTTCAAATTTCATTGATGTTTACAAAATACAAATGGAGTTCAACTCATCTTATGGTCAAACAAAATTTTATGGGATATCACCCACCATCACCAATCTCTAATGGTGGTTGGGAATATCACCAGAAAACTTCAAATTCTGGGCACTCCAATTCATGGAGCTATGCTTCAGAACCACAAGATGAGAAAGAAAATCATATGGGATATTTCCCTCCACCACAAAATGATGCAAGTCATGATTCTAACAGTGGCTGGGAAGGGAATTCTAGTGCTCCATGTGATATTCATCCAAACACATCATCACTTGACCATACTTCAACAAAAAGCCCCTTTCGAAACTCACCACCCACACAAACTTCCATGAACCACTCAAGGCTCTCAAAGCTTGAGTCCATGTTCAAAAAATATGAGGAGGAGACAAAGAAATTCTGGAAAAGAAAAGAAAACTTCTTCACAAACATGGAAGTGCACGTAGCTCAAGTGGTGAGTGCAACGAAAAAGGAGGAAAAACAAGAGGAAGAGGCTACTGCATCAAGTGAAATTGCAAAGAAGGAAGAGGTGGTGGAAACATTTGAACCTAAAACTGCACTTGAGATGACAAGAGAACCTGAACACTCACAACCTCCTCAAACTCCCCTGGACCAAAGATGCTCAACACTGATCGAAAAATATGAAGAGGAGATGAAGAAAGCTTGGGAAAATCAACAAACCTCCTCCATGAAAGAGCTATTAAAGCAAATGTTGAGTGTAAAAGAGGAAGTGGAAGAACAAGCTAGTGAGGAGGATACTCAAGAGAAGTCAAACTCAAGTGAAGCAGAGAAGTACATAGAAGAAAAGCTCATGGAACCACCAATGCAAAAAGCCCTGGATGAATACAAAACTCCAATAATCACACAACAACCAAGTCTTGAATTCAAAGAAATGAAGGCAACTAACAAGAACACCAATTCTGTCCCTAATCCAGCAAGCAAGACCAATCAAGTCATTTGCAAAAGGAAGCTTGCTGAGGAAAGGCCAAGACAAGGGACACTAGCTGAATCTTTCCTTCCTTTGAGGTCATTCCTCTTAACAAACTGGAAGAAGAGGAAGAAAGTGAAGAACAACATGTCAAGCTAATGACACTAAAAGAGCACTTGTTGGGAGGTAACCCAACCGTAGGTATAATTTCTCTTCTCTGCTTTGTTTTCTTTCTTTGCTTTGTTTAAATTCAATAAATGGGCATATGGTTACATTCTAAGTTTAGTGTTGTCTTGCAACAAACTGTTTTCCATCTTCATGGATGATTGCATCAATTTTACATGGAAGTGTCACACTAAGAATCTAAGTTTGGTGTGCCACTTAATTTTTTTTATGCAAATCATCCAGCAACATCACTTGTTTACATAATCATAATGCCGCTGCAGTGTTATTGTTTTTAGTTAGACAATTTTAGTTTTCTTGATTGTTTTAGTCATTTCCTTGTTTTTAATGCTTTCTTTTATTAACTGTGTTTGTTAATACATCACCCAAACATCCTTACTCATGACTGATTCTTTACTTGGTGATTGTATTTAACAAATAACAGTTTCACTTGCTTAGTTTTAATTCAAATAAATTGACATATGATTGCATTCTAAGTTTGGTGTTGCTATGCAACAAAATTTGGTTCAAATACTTACAAGATACTTGCATCAATTCCAAGAGAAAGTGTCACACTAAGTTTTGTGTGCCATTTACATTTTTATGCAATGTATCATGTACACCAACTTATATTTGCAATCACTATGTCTCTATCTCTTGTGCCTTGATTTTTATCTTAAATTTTGCTTGCTCAAAACACATGTACTGCTAACATTTCATTGTGTAAGACATTCATGATCCATCTTAGCCCCATAGCCATTGTTCTAATTGTTGCTTGAGGATGAGCAAGCATTCTGAGTTGGTATGGGAAGGAGAAGAATGGGAGGAAAATGACAACAATAGAGAAGGTGGACTACAAGGTTGTAAAGTTCCTTTTCCTCTCATTTATTTCCAACACTTTAAATTGCATGATTGTCTTTATATTTTTTGTATACATGTGTGGTATGACTAAGCATAGCTTGAATTTGATTTGAAATATGTTGTTGTGACATTATGACTACCAACTTGAGTTTTGTGAATTCAAAAGCAAAAAGCATCATGATCATAAACAAACAAGGAATTAAAGAAGAATTTAGCATGTGCATACAAGTATTGGAAAGCTAGTGTGATTGATTGTTGCTCAATTGCATTGGATTTTATTTAATTGAAGTTTTTCATCTAGTACATTTTGTGAAATCTTTTGAAATCATGAAAACCTTGAAGAAGCAAATACAATTAAAGCAAGAAAAGAAAAAGGGAAAGAATGAGAAAGCTGAAGGCTCTGAGTACCAATGGCAATTTATTTGCTAAGTGCTTGTGGTGTTTATGTATCAAGCCAAATGCTTGAAAACAAAACACTTAGAAGTCAAGGCTAGGCTCAAGTGCAAAAGCACTCCCTCAAAGCTCAAGGCTCTGAGCATCAATGATTAGAGAGTCAAGAAAAGAAAAGAAAAAATGAGCTTAATGAAGTCCTCTAATTAAATGCTTGTGGTGCTTATGTATCAAGTGGTAATACTTGAAAACAAAGCATTTAGAAGTCGTAGCTTTGTTATTAACTCATGGGGCAAAGCACCCAAAAGGAGAAAAAAAAATCAAAAGCTTGTTTCAAGGAAGAATTATAAGAAAAAGATTTCATAAAATAAGCTAGATAGAAGCATCAATCATTTACATCTCTTTTGTAATTGTAGCATGCATAGAAAACTAGCTTGCCATGAACATTGAGTTGCTATTCTTCTTACCTTGGATTGTCAATCTTTATTGCATGATTCTTTTCTTGCTTGGGGACAAGCAAGATTTAAGTTTGGTGTTGTGATGACATGTCATCATATACCCATTTTCTATGCTTTTTCATACAAGAAATTGATGATTTGTGCTTAAATATTGAATGCTTTTTGTACTTAAATGATATATTTTCTTGATATTTTAATTTTATAAATCTTGTAGGAAATAAGAAGAAAAAGAAGCAAAGAAGCACAAAAAAGAGCTTTGGGGTACACTTTGAAGTTGGGGTACACTTTGGAGCCTTAGGCCACGCTTTTAAAAGCGTGGCCCATTACCAAATCAAGGAAGGAAGCAGCCAGCACGCACATTGCCCTGCCCTTGCCAAGGGCAGGGCAGAATCGTGATGCACATTGAGGATTGGAAGCAAGAATTTCGCTAAGGTAAAATCTGGGCGCTCACAGCATGACCATGCCTACTTCAAAGGGCTATAACTTGAGCTACAGACATCCAATTGATGTGCTTCCAGTTGCGTTGGAAAGCTGACATTCAGAGCTTTCCAACGATATATAGCAATCCATATTTGGCGAACAATTGAGGCAGGAACGAGAGGCATTTAAGGGCCAAAAATAAGCAAAAATAAACCAAGGAAAAGAAGTAGCGTGTGCATCCACCAAGTATCGAACGCGGAGCTTCATTTTTTGGAAACATTGCCCTGCCCTCCGCAAGGGCAGGGCAGCATTTTGTGGTGCACACAGGCGCACCATTCTGGCGCACCAAGGAGCTTCGGCCAGCACCAGCAGTGCGCACGGGGCACCATTCTGGCGCACCAAAAATTTCCGCCCTGCCCTCCGCGAGGGCAGGGCAGCATCCTGCAGCATCAACTCGTGCACCACGCTCGCACCAAGGCCGCACTCATCAAATCCTGCCCTGCCCTCCACAAGGGCAGGGTAGCCTCCTGGAAGCAATTTTCCTTCATGGGCTGAAATTGAATTAAAAACCCAATTTAATTCATTTCTTCACCAAATCAAAAGCCCATCCAAACCCCAAAATCCAAGAATAGAAAGTGTATAAATAGGAGCTAGTTTTATGTAATTGGGGGGCTGGAGACTTTATCTTTGAATTTTCCTTTATACTTGCATTTTAATTTTGAACTTTGGAATTTGCTAGAGAATTGGGAAGGAGAATTGATCTCTCTTCTTCCTGGTTCCTGCTTGAGCACTCTTCACTTTTCTTGCTTTGGATCTTGGGTGAAGAATTGAAGAACTTCTGTTTCAATCTCACCTTGAGATCTCTTCTTTAATTTTCTGCATAATTGAATTCCACTTTCTGCTCATTTCTTCTTCTTCTGCGATTTCTGCAATCTGTTTTCCTTTATTCCTTTTGCAATTGTTCTTGTTGGATCAAGGAAGGATTTGAGATCTAGACTTGTTATCTAGTCTCCTCCACTCCTGAGATCTTCAATCACTTTTAATTTGCTGCAACTTAAGCATTGCTTTTCTGTTCTAAATTCTTCAAGGCATTTACTCTTTTGTTTGAGATTTACTTCACTGCAATTCAATTGTCTCTTTTATGTTTAATGCAATTTACCTTTGCTGGTTTAATTTTTGCAATCCCACATCCCTGACCCATTTAAGATTCAAGCAATTTACATTTCTTGTCATTTAAGTTTCTGCAATTTACATTCTGCAATTTAAGTTCACTGCTATTTACATTCTGCTGCCACAATTCTCACTCACCAATGTTAGCTTGACTAAACTAATCACCCACTAAAGTTGCTTGATCCATCAATCCCTGTGGGATCGACCTCACTCTAAGTGAGTTATTACTACTTGATGTGACCCGGTATACTTGCCGGTTAGATCTATGTGTTTGGAAAATTCGTTTTCCGCAAAAACACCATCAACCGACAGATGATTAGCCATGCTGTGTGACAAACCCCAATTTGACGGTTTATCTTGTATTGAATTTAGAGGATTTTATCACCTTTTACCCATATTTATTCAATGAAATAGCATGGTTTTGTATATTCTCCTTTAATTGTGCTTAAGAGTGAAAACATGCTTTTTAGGTCTTAAAATAGATAAATATAATTTACCTTGATTCCATTAGATGTCTTGATATGTTTGTTAAGTGATTTCAGATTTAGGAGGCAAAGATTGGATTAAAGGAATGAAGAAAAAGCATGTAAAGTTGGAGAACTCATGAAGAAATGAAAGAACCGGAAAGCTGTCAAGCCGACCTCTTTGCACTTAAACGACCATAACTTGAGCTACAGAGGTCCAAATGATGCGGTTCCAGTTGGGTTGGAAAGTTAACATCCAGGGCTTCGAAATATAAATTTTGCCATATGTTGCTTCGCGTTCAGGGGCGCGCACGCGCACTTTGCGCGCGCGCGCCGATTCTGTCCGTGGCCCACTTTAATGAAATCGTCCCCAGCGGTTTTAGGAGCCTTGTGGGCCCAATCCAACTCATTTCTGATGCTATTTAAGTCAAGTATTGAAGGGGAATCAACATACTTTAGATACTTTAGATACTTTTCATACTTTTAATCATTAGTCATAGTTTAGTTTTAGAAGTAGTTAGAGTTAGAGAGAGAAGCTCTCTCTTCTCTCTAGAGTTAGGATTAGGAATTAGGGTTAGATTAGGATCTCATAGTTCTAGGTTTAATTCAAGTCTCCTTCTACTTCTACCTTCAATTGATGATTGCTACACTTTGGTTCTTCTTTCTATCCCTATCCTCTTATTGTAATTTCTCTTGTTTTGTTTCTAGGTTTTGTAATTGAGATGTTTTGTTCTTTTGTTTTCTTTCAATAATGCAATTTGAGATAATTCATGTGATTGTGATGTTGTTGATTGTTGTTTTGTTAATTCTTTGTAATTGTTAGTTGTTGATTCCTTTTTTCCTTACAAATAAAAATGCTTTCTTTCATTACCCTCCAAGTGTTTGATGAAATGCTTGAGAGGATGTTAGACTAGAATTTTATGTTCTTGGCTTGAGAAGGTAACTTAGGATTTCTTGAGTCACTAGTGTCCAATTGATTGCTAGTTGATAGCCATTAACTCTAGCCTTCATTAATCCAATTAGTGGAAAGCTAGGATTTATGGACTAGGATTGATATAACTCACTTGACTTTCCTTTGTTAATTGATTTAAGGATGACTAAGTGGGATTAATCCTTGCAACTACCATACTTGTGGCTAGTGATAATGATGAAGACCCTTGACAACCAAACCTTGCCAAGACCATTTTGTTAATAAAGTTTTCTTACCATTTACTATTCATTTTTCTCATCTAAAACCCCAAAATAAATAAATCCATAACCAGTAACAAGAACACTACCCTGCAAGTCCTTTGAGAGACGACCCGAGGTTTAAATACTTCGGTTTATAGATTTTAGGGGTTTGTACTTGTGACAAACAAATTTTTGTATGAGAGGATTATTGTTGGTTTAGAGACTATACTTCGACGAGATTTCATTTGTGAAATTCTAAACCGTCAAAAATCCATTCGTCAAAATGGCGCCGTTGCCGGGGATTTGCAATGGTGTTATGTTATTGGTTATTGTACATATGTGAATATTGTGAATAGGTTTATCTTTTGTTTGTTTCTTAATTTTTGTTAGTTTTATTTTGTTTTCTCACTATGAATTCTCATCCTCACTTTGGCTATGAGTTTGGCTCAAATTATGTTGTAAGAAATGGGAACTACAATGGTAATATGCATCAAGGATTTGGGCACAACCAAAGATGGGAAGAGCCTCAAGGGATTGATCAACCCTCTTGGCAACAACCTCCAACTCCTTATGGGTACAACTCTTATCCTAATGCATATCAATCTAATGGATGTGGTAACCCCTATTGTGATTGTCAACAACCACTACCACATGCCTATGAACTACCCACTCAACATGATTTTGAACCACCTTGCTCACAAACCCCCTATCACCAAAACCCTCCATATAACCCCAATCCTTATCCACCATACCCACCACCTTATGAGCCATATGAACCATACATAGAACAACCACCATTCCAACACAATTACTCTCAAGAACCACCTCAATGCACACCATCTCCATACCCTTACCAAGAAGAACCACCTTCCTACTATAAACCCTCTCTCCAAAATAATGAACCCTCTTATCCACCCCAAGTCCCAATAGATGACTCTCTCACATTGCTACTTCAAGGACAAGCGGATATGCAAAGGAACACCCTAGAGTTTGTGACTAACTTGACCAAGGTAATGTCTACCTTAGCCTACAAATTTCTGAACACTCAAGGTGTTTCCGTGGCCACATGTGAAGAATCCATTGAAAATCATAGCATGAAGGAGAGATTGGAAAACCCGGTGGAAAATGAGGGAGGCTATTTTGTATTAGAGCAATTAGAGGAGCCTATGGTTATTGAAGAAAAGGAAGAAGTGGTCGAAGATTTAGGAGACGTTGAGAGTCCATGGGAATGTAGCATCATGGAAAACTCTTCCAAGAAGCTTGACATTGATGTTGAGGAGGGTGCGCAACCTCCAAGGCATGTCATCGTTGGAGACTTGGAAGAAGCTTATCAAGAGATGGATTCAATCATGGATGAATTTCTCTCTACAATGGAATCCTCTCCCATTGGACATGAAGTTGAAGTTATAGAAGAGTGTGCACAACCTTCCATACCCTTGGGGAGCAATGAGAAAGAGAGCTACCAAGAGGAAAACGTTGGCACGGTGTATGTTGAGATTGAAGAATATGAAGAGGTTGATCAAAAGATGGATTTATTCATCAATGAATTTCTATCCAAAATTGAGTCACCTCCCATTAGGCAAGAAATCAAAGTTCTTGAAGACAACACCAAGCCATGTGATAAAAGGGGAAAGGTTGAAATCGAGGAAGCTCGCAAAGAGGTGGAAATACACAAAGAAGAGCACAAGGAAGTGGACCTTGCATTGTCTAAGTGTGGGGAAGCCTCCCTCCCCAAGTCACCATCCAACACAACATTCAAGTGGGTAAAATTCTTATCCATAAGCTTTGTTTTCTTGCTTGAATATGGTTTGATTGAAACGGATGGACAACTCAGAGCTCTTTGTGGAATTAAAAGCAAAAATGAGTTGTGTAGTGGTTGGAAATTTGGAATTAAGCTCATTGAGGTCAAAGCTTCAAAATGTGGGAACTATGATTGGATGCATGCTACCTTGTGTTGGTCTAGGAGGAAAACTTGGTATACTCAAGAGAATTCTATGTCTCAACCACCCGGATGGAAGAATCATGATGATCAACTAGAAGATGGGTGTGAAAATAAGATATGGGATCCCGGATCACAACATGAAGACCAATTTTGGGAGCTCATATCTTGGGTAGAACTTTGCCCAAGTTTGGTGAAGATGGTTGGAAATTCTGTCAACCAATTGAGAAGCAAAAATCCTTGGAGATTCAAGGATGAGTACAAACATAAGCCACCATGACAATAAGCTTCTCAAATGTCCAACTTAAGGACTTAAACTAAAAGTGCTAGGTGGGAGACACCCCACCATGGTAAACTCTTTCCATCCTCTTTTAGTTTTGCTTAATAAGTGATTTGAGTTGCCATTGTAGGTAGATTTTCATTTCATATTGATTTGTTTGTAAAGATTGGTTGTTAGTATGTTGTATTCCTTAGTAGTAGATGAATAAATTCTAAAATCAAATTGCATTTTTGTGAATTGTCTGATATTTGATTGAATAAAAGAAGAGTTTTGGACATTATAGGGAACTCTTGGGCATTTTTCCTGCTTTTTGGGCCAAAAAAAAAAAACGGCCATCGGCGCGCTAGCACGCTGTGCGCGTGCGCGCACATTGCACTTCTGCAACTTCTGGTACAAAAACCAGAGAGTTGTGCGCGCGTTGTGCCAGCATTGTGCTAGGAGCACAAGCTCATCCACGCGTAAGCGCGCTGTGCGCGCGCACGCGGATCGTCCCTGCTGCATCCACGCGTGAGCGCGCTGTGCGCGCGCGCGCGGATTGTCTTAACCTCATCCACGTTTAAGCGCGCTGTGCGCGCGCGCGCGGATTTGCTCCCTGCTTTTCCCCTTCCTCCTTTCTCCTTCTTTCCTCTTCTCTTCTTCTTTCTTTCTCATTTTTTTTCTTCTTCCTCTCTTGAAAGATTTTTTTTTTCTTTTCTCTTTTAATAAAAAAAAATATATATTTTTTTAATAATACAAAAAAATATAATAATAAATAAATAAATAAATAAATAAAATACTAAAAAAAATAAAAAAAATTAAAAATATATAAAAAAAAAATTTTTTCTTCCATTTTCTTTTGTCTATTACATTTGCATACTTTTATTCTTTGCATTTTAATTTTGTTTCTATAATTTGTTCTCATTTTATTTTCTAAATTTCTCATTTTAATAATGGTGTTGAATTCTCTCACTCAATTGTTGAGAATTTCTTGCATTTGTTTTGGTGCTTCATGACTTGTTACATTAATTGTAATATTTGTCAACACACAAGAATAGTGCTTTAGTCCTTCCTAATTCATTATCCTTTGTTTTTTTTTTCTTGTACCGCTTCACCATTGAATTAGGATAGAATCAAATGCTTTCATGCGTATCACTAATCTTGTTTGTGTCAATCCTTATTTGATCTTGATGCTCAATATGTTTTTCATGCTTTAACTTTAATCTTGCATCAAGTATTAGTTGATATGCCCTTTGGTTATATTGTTTTCTTACTCACATGTTGTAGCTATCATGTAGTAGAGAACCATACTCTTATCTGGCATTAGCCCCCGCCTATGTTCTAATTGCTTTGATGTCTTTGTTATAGGCTTAATTTTCTTTCTTTTTCTCTCCTTCTAGGTTGGCCACCAAGAAGGAAAGGAATGAGAAAGCTTCTAAATGGGGCAACAAACAAGTTCATCCGCACAACCCTTTAAAGAAACTCATCAATTGTAGCAACCCGTCCACCTTGCTCTTCTTTGCATGCACCGAGGACGGTGCAATATTCAAGTGTGGGGAGGTCGTTCGACCGATCTCCATGGGTAAAAATTTTCTTTTCAACACCAAATTTTTATTTTCTTTGTTAGATTAGCTATTGCATTGCATGATAGATTGCATGTTAGTTGAATTTGTACATATTTTTACCACTTCTTTCTTATTAGGACTACTTGGTTAGGGTGATGATATCTTTTCTAAGAAAATTTGTTTTAGGGCACCCTACCAATTTGAAAAATTTTTGTTGAATTTGCTTGAAAGAATGTATTTTGGAACATGGTTTTTGAGCTAAGAACACAAGCTTGCGAGATTCGAGCCTAATGGTGTGGTTACATCTTATAACCACTTATTTTTCCTTCTTGTGTGCATTATTCTCTTCCTATGAGTGTAATCTTCGATTTGTTTGATTCTTTATGTCCATTATTTTGTGTATTCATGCATTTATATGATTGAGGCCATCATTCCATTAGCTTACTTACCCAAATAGCCTTACCTTTTATCTTCCTTTGTTAGCCATATTTGAGCCTACGATTAACTCACTTTGTTCTTAATTTAGCACATTACAAGCCTTAAAGCGGAAAACAATAAAAGTCCTTATTTGGATCTTTGATTAGCTTAGGCTAGTGTGTGTGAGTATCATTCAAGTGTGGGAACCTTGGGACATTGGGTGAATAAAAGGGTAGTTTTATATTATTAGTGTAAATATTGGGAATTGGGTACATACTCATGTATTGATCAAATGTAAAACCTTATGCATTGATGCTCTTGTATATAAAAAAAAATAAGAAAAAAAAAGGAAAAGAAAAAGAAAAAAAAAACAATATGAAAAAAAATATATAAAAAAAAAGAGAAGAAAAAGAAAGAAATAAAAGGGGACAAAATGCCCTAAAGTAAAGTCCAATAAAGATCAATGCACAAGTGTTGTGAAATGAAAAGGGATACATGAGTATGTGGAAAAGTGAGAAATGGGTAGTTAGGTTAGAACTCAATTGTATAGGATGTCATAGGTTAGGTGGGAAAGTTTAAGTTAATCAAAGATTCAAATCCTAAGTCCACTAGCCATATATGATCCTACCTTGACCCTAGCTCCATTACAACCTAAAGAAAAGACCTCATGATACATGTATGCATGCATTGAATAATTGTTGATTGTTAGAAGAAAAACAAATCTTGGAAAATATGATTAGGGGAGAATTGAGAGAATCAACCCAAAACACCAAGTGACTAGAGTGCAAACACTCCCGGTGAGGGTTCGATGCTCAATTCCTTGATTCCCGGCTTTCATGAGCGTTCTTCTTGCAAGTCTACTTGAACTTCATTTCACACTTGAATTGGTAGGATTCATGAATCGTCATATGACCTTAGCCCTACCCGTTTATACATTCTCTTGGAGGATTGATTTATTTCTAACCAAGTAGGTAGAATCATTTTGCATTTAGTTGCATTCATATAGATAGGTACATTTAGATTAGCTCACATTGAATAAATGTTGATGCCCTTTGCTTTCTCTTGGCTTAAGCATGAGGACATGCTTGGTTTAAGTGTGGGGAGGTTGACAAACCCCAATTTGACGGTTTATCTTGTATTGAATTTAGAGGATTTTATCACCTTTTACCCATATTTATTCAATGAAATAGCATGGTTTTGTATATTCTCCTTTAATTGTGCTTAAGAGTGAAAACATGCTTTTTAGGTCTTAAAATAGATAAATATAATTTACCTTGATTCCATTAGATGCCTTGATATGTTTGTTAAGTGATTTCAGATTTAGGAGGCAAAGATTGGATTAAAGGAATGAAGAAAAAGCATGTAAAGTTGGAGAACTCATGAAGAAATGAAAGAACCGGAAAGCTGTCAAGCCGACCTCTTTGCACTTAAACGACCATAACTTGAGCTACAGAGATCCAAATGATGCGGTTCCAGTTGGGTTGGAAAGATAACATCCAGGGCTTCGAAATGATATAAATTTTGCCATATGTTGCTTCGCGTTCAGGGGCGCGCACGCGCACTTTGTGCGCGCGCGCCGATTCTGTCCGTGGCCCACTTTAATGAAATCGTCCCCAGCGGTTTTAGGAGCCTTGTGGGCCCAATCCAACTCATTTCTGATGCTATTTAAGTCAAGTATTGAAGGGGAATCAACATACTTTAGATACTTTAGATACTTTTCATACTTTTAATCATTAGTCATAGTTTAGTTTTAGAAGTAGTTAGAGTTAGAGAGAGAAGCTCTCTCTTCTCTCTAGAGTTAGGATTAGGAATTAGGGTTAGATTAGGATCTCATAGTTCTAGGTTTAATTCAAGTCTCCTTCTACTTCTACCTTCAATTGATGATTGCTACACTTTGGTTCTTCTTTCTATCCCTATCCTCTTATTGTAATTTCTCTTGTTTTGTTTCTAGGTTTTGTAATTGAGATGTTTTTGTTCTTTTGTTTTCTTTCAATAATGCAATTTGAGATAATTCATGTGATTGTGATGTTGTTGATTGTTGTTTTGTTAATTCTTTGTAATTGTTAGTTGTTGATTCCTTTTTTCCTTACAAATAAAAATGCTTTCTTTCATTACCCTCCAAGTGTTTGATGAAATGCTTGAGAGGATGTTAGACTAGAATTTTATGTTCTTGGCTTGAGAAGGTAACTTAGGATTTCTTGAGTCACTAGTGTCCAATTGATTGCTAGTTGATAGCCATTAACTCTAGCCTTCATTAATCCAATTAGTGGAAAGCTAGGATTTATGGACTAGGATTGATATAACTCACTTGACTTTCCTTTGTTAATTGATTTAAGGATGACTAAGTGGGATTAATCCTTGCAACTACCATACTTGTGGCTAGTGATAATGATGAAGACCCTTGACAACCAAACCTTGCCAAGACCATTTTGTTAATAAAGTTTTCTTACCATTTATTATTCATTTTTCTCATCTAAAACCCCAAAATAAATAAATCCATAACCAGTAACAAGAACACTACCCTGCAAGTCCTTTGAGAGACGACCCGAGGTTTAAATACTTCGGTTTATAGATTTTAGGGGTTTGTACTTGTGACAAACAAATTTTTGTATGAGAGGATTATTGTTGGTTTAGAGACTATACTTCGACGAGATTTCATTTGTGAAATTCTAAACCGTCAAAAATCCATTCGTCACTGTGACAGAGCATAGGAACATTTTCACTGAGAGGATGGGAGGTAGCCACTGACAACGGTGAAACCCTACATACAGCTTGCCATGGAAGGAGCCTTGCGTGTTTGATGAAGAAGACAGTAGGAAAGCAGAGATTCAAAAGATGGAGCATCTCCAAAGCCTCAACCTATTCTCCATTACTGCTGAACAAGTACCTATTTCATGTTCTTTTGCTTTTCACAATCAATCCTGATAATTTCTGATATCCTGACTAAGATTTACAAGATAACCATAGCTTGCTTCAAGCCGACAATCTCCGTGGGATCGACCCTTGCTCACGCAAGGTATTACTTGGACGACCCAGTGCACTTGCTGGTTAGTTGTGCGGGATTGCAAAAGTGTTATTGCAATTTCGTGCACCAAGTTTTTGGCGCCGTTGCCGGGGATTGTTCGAGTTTGGACAACTGACGGCTTATCTTGTTGCTTAGATTAGGACTGTTTGTTTTTATTGGTTTAGAGTCTTTTAGTTGAGTCTAGTTTCATATTTTAAGTTTGGTGTCAATTGCATGCTTTTACTTTTCTTTTAATTTTCGATTTTTGCATGTTCTTAGTCCCTTTTTGATTCATAAAAATTTCTAAGTTTGGTGTCCTCCTTGTGTTTTCCTTTAAAATTTTCGAAAATTAGTGTTTGATTTTCTAAAAATTTTAAGTTTGGTGTCTTTTTGTTGTTTTTCTCTTTCCTCTTTTTAACAATCAAATCTTTTTCATAAAAATTTTTCTCAATCATATCTTTCTAATTGCTTTTTTCAAAATCTTTTTAATTAACTAATTGATTCAGTTCTCAATTTGCTTTGATCTTATTTTCTTTTTGATTTTCGAATTTTTATTTTAATTTTCTTTTGTTTTATTTTAATTTTTTTCGTTAATTCAAAAAAAAAAAAAACAAAATTTATCCATTTGCAATCATTATCATTTCCCTTTTGTCCATTATGGACCTAAGAGGGATTGATCAGTCCAAAAGGACTCTGGGGTCATATGCTAACCCCATTACAGCTGCATATGGGAGTAGCATCTGTACACCTCCCATCAAAGCAAGCAGCTTTGAGCTAAATCCTCAACTCATTATCATAGTGCAGCAAAACTGCCAGTATTTCGGTCTTCCACAGGAAGAACCTACTGAGTTTCTGGCACAGTTCTTACAAATTGCTGACACAGTACATGATAAAGAGGTAGATCAGGATGTCTACAGACTATTACTGTTTCCATTTGCTGTAAAAGATCAAGCTAAAAGGTGGTTGAATAACCAACCTACAGCAAGCATAAAGACATGGAAACAGTTGTCAGACAAATTCCTGAATCATTTTTACCCTCCAAAGAGGATGACACAGCTAAGGCTGGACATCCAAGGCTTTAAACAAGAGGATAATGAATCCCTTTATAATGCCTGGGAGAGGTATAGAGGTATGCTTAGAAAATGCCCCTCTGAAATGTTTTCAGAGTGGGTACAGTTAGACATCTTCTACTATGGGCTCACAGAAAAAGCTCAGATGTCTTTAGACCACTCAGCTGGTGGATCTATACACATGAGGAAGACAATTGAAGAAGCTCAAGAGCTTATAGACACTGTTGCTAGAAACCAATACTTATATTCTAGCAATGAGTTCGTTCCAAAAGAGGAAGTCATGGCATTAGTCACTGATCCTAATCCTCAAGAACAGATGAATGAGCTTAATCAACAATTGCTCCTGATGACAGAACAGTTAGCAGAATTTAAAGAAATGCTCCATGATACTAAGGTTGCTAACAAGAACATAGAACTGCAGTTGAATCAAGCAAAACAGCAAATATCTAAACAGATAACAGAAGAATGTCAAGCAGTTCAACTGAGGAGTGGGAAAACACTGAACACCACTGCTCAAAAGAGCAAAAAGCCAAACAAGGAACAATTGACAGAGGATAACCAAACCACTGTTCAAAATCCCTCTGAGGACAGTAAGAGCCCAGAGAGGAATGTTATTGGCGTTCAAACGCCAGAAAGGGAAGGAAAGCTGGCGTTAAACGCCCATTCCTTGCCCAGTTCTGGCGTTCAAACGCCAGAAAAGGGGGAAAAGTTGGCGTTAAACGCCCATTTTCCACCCAATCCTGGCGTTCAGACACCAAGGGAGGATCAGACACCTGAGAGTGCTGACAATAACCCCTCTAACAAGGCTTCTTCAACCACTTCTGTAAGGAATAAACCTGCAGCATCAAAGGTTGAAGAATATCAAGCCAAGATGCCTTTCCTCAGAAACTCCGCAAAGCGGAACAGGATAAGCAATTTGCCCGCTTTGCAGACTATCTAAGGACTCTTGAAATAAAGATTCCGTTTGCAGAGGCACTTGAGCAAATACCTTCTTATGCTAAGTTCATGAAAGAGATCTTAAGTCATAAGAAGGATTGGAGAGAAACTGAAAAAGTGTTTCTCACTGAAGAATGCAGTGCAGTCATTCTGAAAAGCTTACCAGAAAAGCTTCAAGATCCTGGAAGCTTTATGATACCATGCACATTAGAGGGCGCTTGCACCAAGACAGACCTATGTGATCTTGGAGCAAGCATCAATCTAATACTTGCATCTACTATCAGAAAGCTTGGGTTGACTGGAGAAGTCAAACCAACCAGGATATGCCTCCAACTTGCTGATGGCTCCATTAAACACCCATCAGGCATAATAGAGGACATGATTGTCAAGGTTGGGCCCTTTGCCTTTCCAACTGACTTTGTGGTGCTGGAAATGGAGGAGCATAAGAGTGCAACTCTCATTCTAGGAAGACCTTTCCTAGCAACTGGACGAACTCTCATTGATGTACAAAGAGGGGAAGTAACCCTGAGAGTCAATGAGGATGAGTTCAAGTTAAATGCTGTAAAAGCTATGCAGCATCCAGACACACCAAATGACTGCATGGGCACTGACATTATTGACTCTCTGGTAGAAGAGATCAATATGGCTGAAAGCCTAGAATCAGAGCTTGAGGACATCTTCAAGGATGCTCAACCTGATCAAGAAGAACTAGAGGAAGCAAAGGAATTTTCGAAAATTCCTCAAGAGGAGGATAAACCTCCCAAACCTGAACTCAAACCTCTACCACCATCCCTGAAGTACGCATTTCTGGGAGAGGGTGACACTTTTCCAGTGATTATAAGCTCTGCTTTAAATCCACAGGAAGAGGAAGCACTGATTCAAGTGCTAAGGACACACAAGACAGCTCTTGGGTGGTCCATAAGTGATCTTAAGGGCATTAGCCCAGCTAGATGCATGCACAAGATCCTGTTGGAGGATAATGCCAAACCAGTGGTTCAACCACAGAGGAGGCTAAATCCAGCCATGAAGGAGGTGGTGCAGAAAGAGGTCACTAAATTACTAGAGGCTGGGATTATTTATCCTATTTCTGATAGCCCCTGGGTGAGCCCTGTCCAAGTTGTTCCCAAAAAGGGGGGCATGACAGTGGTTCATAATGAAAAAAATGAACTGGTTCCTACAAGAACAGTCACAGGGTGGCGCATGTGTATTGACTACAGAAGGCTCAATACAGCCACCAGAAAGGATCATTTTCCTTTACCATTCATAGACCAAATGCTAGAAAGACTAGCTGGTCACGATTATTACTGCTTTTTGGATGGCTATTCAGGCTACAACCAAATTGCAGTAGATCCTCAGGACCAATAGAAAACAGCATTTACTTGCCCTTCTGGCGTGTTTGCCTACAGAAGGATGCCTTTTGGTCTGTGCAATGCACCTGCAACCTTTCAGAGGTGCATGCTCTCTATCTTCTCAGATATGGTAGAGAAATTTCTGGAAGTCTTCATGGATGACTTCTCAGTATATGGAGACTCATTCAGCTCCTGTCTTAACCACCTAGCACTTGTCCTGAAAAGATGCCAAGAGACTAACCTGGTTTTAAACTGGGAGAAATGTCACTTTATGGTGACTGAGGGAATTGTCCTTGGGCATAAAATTTCAAGCAGGGGAATAGAGGTGGATAAGGCAAAGGTAGAGGTGATTGAAAAATTACCACCACCTGCCAATGTTAAGGCAATCAGAAGCTTTCTGGGGCATGCAGGATTTTACAGAAGGTTTATAAAGGATTTTTCGAAAATTGCAAAACCTCTGAGTAACACCATTTGTGTTTGACACACAGTGTCAGCAGGCGTTTGAGACCCTGAAAGCTAAGCTGGTCACAGCACCAGTCATCTCTGCACCAGACTGGGCATTGCCATTTGAGTTAATGTGTGATGCCAGTGATCATGCCATTGGTGCAGTGTTGGGACAGAGGCATAACAAACTTCTGCATGTCATTTATTATGCTAGCCGTGTTCTAAATGATGCACAAAAGAATTACACAACCACAGAAAAAGAATTACTTGCAGTGGTCTATGCCATTGACAAGTTTAGATCTTATCTAGTAGGATCCAAAGTGATTGTGTACACTGACCATGCTGCTCTTAAATACTTACTCACAAAGCAGGATTCAAAACCCATGCTCATAAGATGGGTATTGCTTCTGCAAGAGTTTGATATAGAAATAAGAGACAGAAAAGGGACAGAGAACCAAGTAGCTGATCATCTGTCCCGAATAGAACCAGTAGCTGGGGCGTCCCTCCCTTCTACTGAGATCTCTGAGACTTTCCCAGATGAGCAACTCTTTGCCATTCAGGAAGCTCCATGGTTTGCAGATATTGCAAATTATAAAGCTGTGAGGTTCATACCCAAGGAGTACAGCAGTGTGCAAAGAAAGAAATTAATTTCAGATGCCAATTACTACCTCTGGGATGAACCATATCTCTTTAAGAGATGTGCTGACGGAGTGATCCGCAGATGTGTACCCAGAGAAGAAGCACAAAGGATCCTATGGCATTGCCATGGATCACAGTATGGAGGACATTTTGGAAGTGAGCGAACAGCCACTAAAGTCCTCCAGTGTGGCTTCTACTGGCCTACTCTCTATAAAGATTCCCGAGAGTTTGTGCGTAACTGTGACAGTTGCCAAAGAGCTGGTAACCTGCCTCACGGATATGCCATGCCTCAACAAGGGATATTAGAGATAGAATTGTTTGATGTATGGGGAATTGACTTCATGGGTCCATTCCCACCATCATACTCAAACACTTACATTCTGGTGGTAGTGGACTACGTATCTAAGTGGGTAGAAGCAATTGCTACACCCACTAATGATACCAAGACCGTGCTAAAATTCCTCCAGAAACACATCTTCAGCAGGTTTGGTGTTCCCAGAGTACTAATCAGTGATGGGGGCACTCATTTCTGCAATAAACAGCTATACTCTGCTATGGTTAGATATGGAATTAGCCATAAAGTGGCGACTCCGTATCATCCACAGACAAATGGACAAGCTGAAGTCTCTAACAGAGAGCTAAAAAGAATCCTAGAACGGACTGTGATAGCCCGAAGAAAGGATTGGGCAAAGAGCTTGGATGATGCTCTGTGGGCGTACAGAACAGCATTCAAAACTCCTATAGGAACCTCTCCATACCAATTGGTGTATGGGAAGGCCTGTCATTTGCCTGTGGAACTGGAACATAAAGCCTACTGGGCGACCAGATTCCTAAACATGGATGCTCAGTTAGCTGGTGAAAAAAGATTGCTCCAGTTAAATGAGCTAGAGGAGTTCAGATTCAATGCCTTTGAAAATGCAAAAATTTACAAGGAAAAGGCAAAGAAGTGGCATGACAAGAAATTGTCAACCAGAGTCTTTGAGCCAGGACAAAAAGTTCTGCTCTTCAACTCCAGGCTCAAATTGTTTCCAGGAAAACTCAAATCCCGGTGGAGGGGTCCGTATGTGATCACAAGAGTGTCACCATATGGATATGTTGAGCTTCAGGATGTTGATTCTGACAAGAAGTTCATTGTCAATGGACAGAGAATCAAGCATTATCTTGAAAGCAATTTTGAGCAGGAATGCTCAAAACTGAGACTTGAGTGATTCTCAGTAAGGGTCCAGCTAAAGATAGTAAAGAAGCGCTTGCTGGGAGGCAACCCAGTCATTAGGAGGTTATATGATTAGTTCTTACAGAGGCAAGTATCAAAAATGAAGGAATTCACAGAGTTACAAAAGGATTCAGCTCAAAAAGCAGAGAAAAAGAGCTTACTGGCGAAAAAACGCCAGTAAGGGGCATTTTGGGCGTTAAACGCCAGAATGGGTACCATTCTGGGCGTTTAACGCCAGGAATGGTGCCATTTTGGGCGTTAAACGCCAGAATGGGCACCATTCTGGGCGTTTAACGCCAGGTGTGCAGCATCCTGGGCGTTCAGAAAAACGCCCAGTGATAAAGGATTTCTGGCGTTTAACGCTAGCCAGGGCACCTGGCTGGGCGTTAAACGCCCAAAAGGGGCAACAATTGGGCGTTAAACACCAGAATGGGTGCCATTCTGGGCGTTTAACGCCAGCAAGGTGGGGGGACCACAATTTTGTTTTCAAATCAGATTTTTTCAAACTTTCCTTTTCTTACCCATATTTTTCTACAAAAATACATTTCAATCTTTCATCATTCACTTTCAAATTTTCAAAAATCTAAAATCACTCTTCAAATCTCTCAAATCATTCCCAAATTTTGTTCAAAAATTTCACCCTTTTTTCTCAATTTCTTTCCATATCTTCTCAAATCTCCTTTCAAATTTCACTTTTTTTCGAAAACTCCCCTCCCCACCTTATAAATACACGTTTGGCTCCCTCTTTCCACCACACCATTCGAATTTCCTCTTCCTCCCTCTCTCTTCCTTCCTTTCTTTGCTTGAGGACAAGCAACCTCTAAGTTTGGTGTGCTTTTCCGTGATCACTAAGCCAAGATTCATCAAGATCATGGCTCCTAAGGGAAAACAAACCAATTTAAGAGGAAAGAAAGAGACTATTCCAAAGAATCTTTGGAATCAAGAGAAGTTCTTAACCAAAGAACATGAAGACCATTATCACAAAATAATGGGTCTGAGGTCAGTGATCCCGGAAGTTAAATTTGATCTGAAAGAAGATGAATATCCGGGGATCCAAGAGCAAATTCGAAACAGAGGATGGGAAGTTCTAACCAATCCTGAAATAAAGGTTGGAAGGAACATGGTTCAGGAATTCTACTCAAAACTGTGGCTAATAGATAAGCAGAGAATGACTGGAACCGCTTACCATACCTACAGAACCATGGTCAGAGGGAAAGTTATGTACTTCCATCTGGACAAGATAAGAGAAATCTTCAAGTTACCTCAACTGCAAGATGATCCTGACTCCTTTAATAGGAGAATGGTGAGAGCAGATAAAGGGTTGGATCAAGTTCTAGAGGACATTTGCCTCCCTGGAACTAAGTGGATAACCAATTCTAAGGGTGTCCCAAACCAACTCAAGAGGGGAGACCTCAAACCAATTGCAAGAGGTTGGCTAGACTTTATTGGGCGTTCCATATTGCCCACTAGCAACCGTTCTGAGGTAACTATCAAGAGAGCAGTGATGATTCATTGCATTATGCTTGGAAAAGAAGTGGAGGTTCATCATGTGATTGCTTGTGAGATCTACACAATTGCAAATAAGAATTCCACTGAAGCCAAACTAGCTTACCCAAGCTTGATCTCCTTGCTCTGTAAAGAGGCTGGGATAAAAATGGGAGTAGATGAATTCATACCCATTGAACACCCAATCACCAAGAAGTCAATAGAAGGACAAGTGCAAGACAACTCTATCAAAAGGAGGGCGCAGGAGTTCCTCCCTGAATTTCCTGAAATTGGCTACTGGGCCAGCCTAAAAGCATCTATCACCAAGTTGCAAGAGACTATGGAGCAACTTAAGGAAGAACAGCAGAATCAGAACTGCATGCTCTGCAAATTGCTGAAGGAACAAGAGAAGCAGGGGCGTGAACTCCAAGAGATGAAACGCCAAAAGCTCTCCTCTCAAGCTGAGGGAGCATCCACTTCTCAAAATCAAGGTTGTTGAGTCCTAACTCTGTGAAGACCTCTATCATTAGGAGCCTATGTTTTGCGTTTTTTGTTTTGTTTTCTATCTTTAGTTTCATTTTATATCTATATTTGAGTCTTGTTCTTAATTCATAATTAATAAAATTTAAAGATTATGCCTTAAAGTTATGCATGCCCTATGAATCCATCACCTCTCTTAAGTGAAAAATGCTTTAATCACAAAAGAACAAGAAGTACAGGATTTCGAAATTTATCCTTGAAACTAGTTGAATTAGTTTTGATTTGTTGACATACTTTTTGTTTTCTGAATGAATGCTTGAATAGTGCATATGTCTCTTGAATTTGTTGTTTTGAGAATGTTAAAAATTGTTGGCTCTTGAAAGAATGAGGAGAAAGAGAACTGTTATTGAGGATCTGAAAAATCATCAAATTGATTCTTGAAGCAAGAAAAAGCAGTGAAAAAAAAAAGAAAAAAAATTATTTCGAAAAAAAAAAGAAGAGAAAAAGAGAAAAAGAAAGAAAAAGAAAGAAATAAAGTTGTGAACCAAGGCAAAAAGAGTGTGCTTAAGAACCTTGGACACCTCTAATTGGGGACTCTAGCAAAGCTGAGTCACAATCTGAAAAGGTTCACCCAATTATGTGTCTGTGGCATGTATGTATCCGGTGGTAATACTGGAAGACAGAGTGCTTTGGGCCACAGCCAAGACTCATATATTAGCTATGTTCAAGAATCATTATACTTAACTAGGAGAATCAATAACACTATCTGAGTTCTAAGTTCTCATAGATGCCAATCATTCTGGACTTCAAAGGATAGAGTGAGATGCCAAAACTGTTCGGAGGCAAAAAGCTACTAGTCCCGCTCATCTAATTGGAACTATGTTTCTTTGATATTTTGGAGTCTATAGTATATTCTCTTCTTTTTATCCTATTTTGATTCTCAGTTGATTGGGGACAAGCAACAATTTAAGTTTGGTGTTGTGATGAGCGGATAATTTGTACACTTTTTGGCATTGTTTTTAGTATGCTTTTAGTATCTTTTAGTTAGTTTTTAGTATATTTTTATTAGTTTTTAGTTAAAATTCACTTTTCTGGATTTTACTATGAGTTTGTGTGTTTTTCTATGATTTCAGGTATTTTCTGACTGAAATTGAAGGTTCTGAGCAAAAATCTGATTCAGAGACTGAAAAGGACTGCAGATGCTGTTGGATTCTGACCTCCCTGCACTCGAAGTGGATTTTCTGGAGCTACAGAAGCCCAATTGGCGCGCTCTCAACAACGTTGGAAAGTAGACATCCTGGGCTTTCCAGCAATATATGATAGTCCATACTTTGCCCAAGATTTGATGGCCCAAACCGGCGTGGCAAATCAACCTCATGACACTTTACACGTTTCTTTGTGTACCTTTCACGGCATGAGTCTCTAAACCCCATGGTTGGGGGTGAGGAGCTCTGCTGTGTCTTGATGGATTAATGCAATTACTACTGTTTCTTATTCAATCATGCTTGCTTCTATTCTAAGATATCACTTGCTCTTAACCCGGATGAATGTGATGATCCGTGACACTCATCATCATTCTCAACTATGAACATGTGCCTGACAACCACCTCTGTTCTACTTTAGATTGAGTAGATATCTCTTGGATTCCTTAACCAGAATCTTCGTGGTATAAGCTAGAACTGATGGCGGCATTCAAGAGAATCCGGAAGGTCTAAACCTTGTCTGTGGTATTCTGAGTAGGATTCAATGACTGAATGACTGTGACGTGCTTCAAACTCCTAGCAGGCGGGGCGTTAGTGACAGACGCAAAAGAATCACTGGATTCTATTCCGGCCTGATCGAGAACCGACAGATGATTAGCCATGCTGTGACAGAGCATAGGAACATTTTCACTGAGAGGATGGGAGGTAGCCACTAACAACGGTGAAACCCTACATACAGCTTGCCATGGAAGGAGCCTTGCGTGTTTGATGAAGAAGACAGTAGGAAAGCAGAGATTCAAAAGATGGAGCATCTCCAAAGCCTCAACCTATTCTCCATTACTGCTGAACAAGTACCTATTTCATGTTCTTTTGCTTTTCACAATCAATCCTGATAATTTCTGATATCCTGACTAAGATTTACAAGATAACCATAGCTTGCTTCAAGCCGACAATCTCCGTGGGATCGACCCTTGCTCACGCAAGGTATTACTTGGACGACCCAGTGCACTTGCTGGTTAGTTGTGCGGGATTGCAAAAGTGTTATTGCAATTTCGTGCACCAAATATCCATCAGGCATAATTGAGGACATGATTGTCAAGGTTGGGCCATTCGCCTTTCCAACTGACTTTGTAGTGCTGGAAATGGAGGAGCACAAGAGTGCAACTCTCATTCTAGGAAGACCTTTCCTAGCAATTGGACAAACTCTTATTGATGTACAAAAAAGGGAAGTAACCATGAGAGTCAATGAGGATGAGTTCAAGTTGAATGCTGTAAAAGCTATGCAGCATCCAGACACACCAGATGACTGCATGAGCGCAGACATTATTGACTCTTTGGTGGAAGAGATCAATATGACTGAAAGTCTAGAATCAAAGCTAGAGGACATCTTCAAGGATGTTCAGCCTGATCAGGAAGAACCAGAGGAAACAAAAGAATTTTTGAAAATTCCTCAGGAAGAGGATAAGCCTCCCAAACCTGAGCTCAAACCACTGCCACCATCCCTGAAGTATGCATTTCTGGGAGAGGGTGACACTTTTCCGGTGATCATAAGCTCTGCTTTGAATCCACAGGAAGAGGAAGCACTAATTCAAGTGCTAAGGATACACAAGACAGCTCTTGGGTGGTCCATAAGTGATTTTAAGGGCATTAGCCCAGCAAGATGCATACACAAGATCCTATTGGAGGATAATGCCAAACCAGTGGTTCAACCACAAAGGCGGCTAAATCCGGCCATGAAGGAGGTGGTGCAGAAAGAGGTCACTAAATTACTGGAGGCTGGGATTATTTATCCCATTTCTGATAGCCCCTGGGTGATCCCTGTCCAAGTTGTCCCCAAGAAGGGCGGCATGACATGGTTCATAATGAAAAAATGAACTGGTTACAGAAGGCTCAATACAGCCACCAAAAAGGATCAATTTCCTTTACCATTCATAGACCAAATGCTAGAAAGACTAGCTGTCATGATTATACTGCTTTTTGGATGGCTATTCAGGTTACAACCAAATTGCAGTAGATCCTCAGGACCAAGAGAAACGCATTCACTTGTCCTTCTGGCGTGTTTGCCTACAGGAGAATGCCTTTTGGTCTGTGTAATGCTCCTGCAACTTTTCAGAGATGCATGCTATCCATCTTCTCTGATATGGTGGAAAAATTTCTGGAAGTCTTCATGGATGACTTCTCAGTATATAGACTCATTCAGCTCCTGTCTTAAGCTGGTTTTAAACTGGGAGAAATGTCACTTTATGGTGACTGAAGGAATTGTCCTTGGGCACAAAATTTCAAGCAAGGGAATAGAGGTGGATAAGACAAAGGTAGAGGTAATTGAAAAATTACCACCACCTACCAATGTTAAGGCAATCAGAAGCTTTCTGGGGCATGCAGGATTCTACAGAAGGTTTATAAAGGATTTTTCGAAAATTGCAAAACCTCTTAGCAACCTGCTAGCTGCTGACACACCATTTGTGTTTGACACACAATGTCTGCAGGCATTTGAGACCCTCAAAGCCAAGCTGGTCACAGCACCAGTCATCTCTGCACCAGACTGGACATTACCATTCGAACTAATGTGTGATGCCAGTGACCATGCCATTGGTGCAGTGTTGGGACAGAGGCATAACAAGCTCCTGCACGTCATTTATTATGCCAGCCGTGTTCTAAATGACGCACAGAAAAATTACACAACCACAGAAAAAGAGTTACTTGCAGTGGTCTATGCCATTGACAAGTTTAGATCCTATCTAGTGGGGTCAAAGGTGGTTGTGTACACTGACCATGCTACTCTTAAGTACTTACTCACAAAGCAGGATTCAAAACCCATGCTCATAAGATGGGTATTGCTTCTGCAAGAGTTTGATATAGAAATAAGAGACAGAAAAGGGACAGAGAACCAAGTAGCTGATCATCTGTCCCGAATAGAACCAGTAGCTGGGGCGTCCCTCCTTTCTACTAAGATCTCTGAGACCTTCCCAGATGAGCAACTTTTTGCCATTCAGGAAGCTCCATGGTTTGCAGATATTGCAAATTACAAAGCTGTGAGGTTCATACCCCAGGAATACAGCAGGGTGTAAAGAAAGAAATTAATTTTAGATGCCAAGTACTACCTATGGGATGAGCCATATCTCTTTAAGAGATGTGCAGACGGAATGATCCGCAGATGTGTACCCAGAGAGGAAGCACAAAGGATCCTATGGCACTACCATGGATCACAGTATGGGGGACATTTCGGAAGTGAGCGAACAGCCACTAAGGTCCTCCAATGTGGCTTCTACTGGCCTACTCTCTATAGAGATGCCCGAGAGTTTGTGCGTAACTGTGACAGTTGCCAAAGAGCTGGTAACTTGCCTCATGGATACGCCATGCCTCAACAAGGGATCCTAGAGATTGAATTGTTTGATGTATGGGGTATTGACTTTATGGGTCCATTCCCACCATCATACTCAAACACTTACATTCTGGTGGCAGTGGACTATGTATCTAAATGGGTAGAAGCAATTGCTACACCCACTAATGATACTAAGACCGTACTGAAATTCCTCCAGAAACACATCTTCAGCAGGTTTGGTGTTCCCAGAGTACTAATCAGTGATGGGGCACTCATTTCTGCAACAAACAGCTGTACTCTACTATGGTCCGATATGGAATTAGCCACAAAGTGGCAACCCCATATCATCCACAGACAAATGGGCAAGCTGAAGTCTCTAACAGAGAGCTAAAAAGAATCCTAGAACGGACTGTAATTGCCCGTAGAAAGGATTGGGCAAAGAGCTTGGATGATGCTCTGTGGGTATACAGAACAACATTCAAGACTCCAATAGGAACCTCTCCATACCAACTTGTGTATGGCAAGGCCTGTCATCTGCCCGTGGAACTGGAACATAAAGCCTACTGGGCAACCAGATTCCTAAACCTGGATGCTAAGTTAGCTGGTGAAAAAAGATTGGTCCAGCTAAATGAGCTAGATGAATTTAGACTCAGTGCCTTTGAAAATGCAAAAATTTATAAGGAAAAGGCAAAGAAGTGGCATGACAAGAAGTTGTCATCCAGAGTCTTTGAGCCGGGACAAAAAGTTCTGCTCTTCAACTCTAGGCTCAGACTGTTCTCAGGAAAACTTAAATCCCGGTGGAGGGGTCCGTATGTGATTACAGGAGTGTCACCATATGGATATGTTGAGCTTCAGGATACTGATTTTGACAAAAAGTTCATTGTTAATGGACAGAGGATCAAGCATTATCTTGAAAGCAATTTTGAGCAAGAATGCTCAAAACTGAGGCTTGAATGATTCTCAGTGAAGGTCCAGCTAAAGACATTAAAGAAGCGCTTGCTGGGAGGCAACCCAGTCATTAGCAGGTTATCTATTTTGTTTAATCAAAGTTTGATACATACTCTCAAAGGGCAATCATCAAAATTGAAGGAATTCACAGAGTTACAGAAGGATTCAGTGCAAAAAGCAGAGAAAAGGAGCTTGCTGGCGAAAAAATGCCAGTAAGGGGTACTTTGGGCGTTAAACGCCCGAATGGGCACCATTCTGGGCGTTTAACGCCAGTAAAGGTGCCATTTTGGGCATTAAACGCCTGAATGGGCACCATTCTGGGCGTTTAACGCCAGGTGTGTAGCATCCTGGGCGTTTAGCAAAACGCCCAGTGATGAAGGGGTTTCTGGCGTTTAACGCCAGCCAGGGTACCTTGCTCGGCGTTAAACGCCCAAATTGGCCAGCATTTGGGCGTTAAACGCCAGAATGGATACCATTCTGGGCGTTTAACGCCAGAAAGGTGGGAGACGGAGATTTTGCTTTCCACTTCAAATTTTTTCAAACTTTCCTGTTTTAATCCATAATTTTCTACATAAATACATTTCAAACTTTCATCATTCACCTTCAAATTTTCAAAATTAAAATCATTCTTCAAATCTCTTTCAAATCCTTTCCAAATCTTCTTAAAAAAAACTCAAATATCTCTCAATTTCTTTCCATATCTTCTCAAATCTCCTTCAAAATTTTCGAACTCCCTCTCCCTTCCTTATAAATATATGTTCGGCCACACCCCTTCCCCACCATTCGAATTTGCTCTCCTCCTCTCTCTCCTCTTTCCTTTCTTTTGCTTGAGGATAAGCAAACCTCTAAGTTTGGTATGTTTTTTCGTGATCACTAAGTTAAGGCTCATCAACATCATGGCTCCCAAAGGAAAACAAACCAACTCAAGAGGCAAGAAAGAGAATGCTCCAAAAGACCTTTGGAGTCAAGAGAAGTTCTTAACCAAAGAACATGCAGACCATTACCACAAAATAATGGGTCTAAGGTCAGTGATCTCGGAAGTTAAATTTGATCTGAAAGAAGATGAATATTCGGAGATCCAAGAGCAAATTCAAAACAGAGGATGGGAAGTTCTAACCAACCCTGAGACAAAGGTTGGGAGAAATATGGTTCAGGAATTCTACTCAAATCTGTGGCTGACAGATAAGCAGAGAATGACTGGAACCGCTTTTTATACCTACAGAACCATGGTCAGAGAGAGAATTATTTACTTCCATCTGGACAAAATAAGAGAGGTCTTCAAATTACCTCAACTACAAAATGATCCTGAATCTTTTAATAGGAGAATGGTGAGAGTAGATAAGGGGTTGGATCAAGTTCTAGAGGACATATGCCTCCCTGGAACCAAGTGGATGACCAATTCAAAAGGTGTCCCAAACCAACTCAAGAGGGGAGATTTCAAACCAGTTGCAAGAGGCTGGTTGGACTTCATAGGGCGTTCTATCTTGCCCACTAGTAACCGTTCTGAGGTTACTATCAAGAGAGCAGTGATGATTCATTGTATTATGCTGGGAAAAGAAGTGGAGATTCATCATCTGATTGCTTGTGAGATTTACACAATAGCAAACAAGAACTCCACTGAAGCCAAACTGGCTTACCCAAGCTTAATCTCTTTGCTATATAAAGATGCTGGGGTGAAGATGGGAGTAGATGAATTCATCCCAATTGAGCACCCAATCACCAAGAGGTCAATGGAAGGACAAATGCAGGATAATTCTATCAAAAGGAGGGTGCAGGAGTTCCTCCCTGAACTTCCTGAAATTGACTACTAGACTCGTCTAGAAGCATCTGTTGCCAAGCTGCAAGAAGCTATGGAACAAATTAAGGAAGAACAGCAGAATCAAAACTACATGCTCTGCAAATTGCTGAAGGAACAAGAGAAGCAGGGGCATGAGCTACAGAAGTTGAAACGCCAAAAGCTCTCCCTTGAAGGGTCAAATACCCCACAAGTTGAGGGAGCATCCACTTCTCAAAATCAAGGTTGTTGAGTCCTAACTCTGTGATAACCTCTATCATTAGGAATCTATTTAAATTTTTGTTTTTTATTACTATTAGTCCTATCCTATATCTATTTTTGAGTCTTGTTCTTAATTCATGATTAATAAAAATTTAAGGTTCATGTCTTAAAGCTATGAATGTCCTATGAATCCATCACCTCTCTTAAATGAAAAATGCTTTAATCACAAAAGAACAAGAAGTACAGGATTTCGAATTCATCTTTGAAACTAATTGAATTAGTTTGATGTGGTGACAATACTTTTTGTTTTCTGAATGAATGCTTGAACAGTGCATATGCCTTTTGAATTTGTTGCTTTAAGAATGTTAAAATTGTTGGCTCTTGAAAGAATGATGGAAAAGGAGAAATGTTATTGAAGATCTGAAAAATCATCAAATTGATTCTTGAAGCAAGAAAAAGCAGTGAATATTCAACGGCGAAAAAAAAAGAAAAAAAAGAAAAAAATAATGAAGTTGTGATCCAAGGCAAAAAGAGTGTGTTTAAGAACCCTGGACACCTCTAATTGGGGACTCAAGCAAAGCTGAGTCACAATCTGAAAAGGTTCACCCAATTATGTGTCTGTGACATGTATGTATCCGGTGGTAATACTGGAAGACAGAGTGCTTTGGGCCACGGCCAAGACTCATAAAGTAGCTGTGTTCAAGAATCATCATACTTAACTAGGAGAATCAATAACACTATCTGGATTCTGAGTTCCTATAGAAGCCAATCATTCTGAACTTCAAAGGATAGAGTGAGATGCCAAAACTGTTCAGAGGCAAAAAGCTACTAGTCCCGCTCATCTAATTGGAGCTAAGTTTCTTTGATATTTTGGAGTCTATAATATATTCTCTTTTTTTTATTCTATTTTGATTTTCAGTTGCTTGGGGACAAGCAACAATTTCAGTTTAGTGTTGTGATGAGCGGATAATTTATACGCTTTTTGGCATTGTTTTTAGTATGTTTTTAGTACATTTTAGTTAGTTTATATTATATTTTTATTAGTTTTTAGTTAAAATTCACTTTTCTGGACTTTACTATGATTTTGTGTGTTTTTCTGTGATTTCAGGTATTTTCTGGCTGAAATTGAGGGACCTGAGCAAAAATCTGATTCAGAGACTGAAAAGGATTGCAGATGCTGTTGGATTCTGACCTCCCTGCACTCGAAGTGGATTTTCTTGAGCTACAGAAGCCCAATTGGCGCGCTCTCAACGGCGTTGGAAAGTAGATATCCTGGGCTTTTCAGCAATGTATAATAGTCCATACTTTGCCCGAGATTTGATGGCCTAAACCGGCGTTGCAAATCAGCTTCAGAATTCCCGGCGTTTAACGCCGGAACTGGCATAAGAATTGGAGTTAAACGCCCAAACTGGCATAAAAGCTGGTGTTTAACTCCAGAAAAAGTCTCTACACATAAAAGCTTCAATGCTCAGCCCAAGCACACACCGAGTGGACCCCGGAAGTGGATTTTTACGTCATTTACTCATTTCTGTATACCCTAGGTTACTAGTTCACTATTAATAGGATCTTTTGACATTATATCTGTATCTCATGATACTTTACACGTTTCTCATTGTATCTTCTATAGCATGAGTCTCTAAACCCCATGGTTGGGGGTGAGGAGCTCTGCTGTGTCTTGATGGATTAATGCAATTACTATTGTTTTTCATTCATCACGCTTGCTTCTATTCTAGGATATCACTTGTTCCTAAACCTGATGAATGTGATGATCTGTGACACTCATCATCATTCTCACCTATGAACGTGTGCCTGATAACCACCTCCGTTCTACCTTAGATTGAGTAGATATCTCTTGGATTCCTTAATCAGAATCTTCATGGTATAAGCTAGAATTGATGGCGGCATTCAAGAGAATCCGGAAGGTCTAAACCTTGTCTGTGGTATTCTGAGAGTAGGATTCAAGGATTGAATGACTGTGACGAGCTTCAAACTCCTGAAGGCTGGGCGTTAGTGACAAACGCAAAAGAATCACTGGATTCTATTCCAACCCGATTGAGAACCGACAGATGATTAGCCGTGCTGTGACAGAGCACGTTGAATATTTTCACTGAGAGGATGGGAGGCAGCCATTGACAACGGTGAAACCCTACATACAGCTTGCCATGGAAGGAGTCTTGCGTGCTTGAAGAAGAAGACAGTAGGAAAGCAGAGATTCAGAAGATAGAGCATCTCCAAAACCTCAACCTGTTCTCCATTACTGCAAAACAAGTACTTATTTCATGTTCTTTTGCTTTTTACAATCAACCCTGATAATTATTGATATCCTAACTAAGAGTTACAAGATAACCATAGCTTGCTTCAAGCCGACAATCTCCGTGGGATCGACCCTTACTCATGTAAGGTATTACTTGGACGACCCAGTGCACTTGCTGGTTAGTTGTGCGGGATTGCAAAAGTGTGATTGCAATTTCGTGCACCAAAGATCATCGAAAAGGACACGTTTCTTCGGTATCTCGAGCTTCTTCTTGGAGCTCAACATAGTGGTTCCCTGCTCCTTCTTCTGGTCTCAGGCGGTGGCGGGAGGAGGAGAAGAAGAACTTACGATGTGATAGAGTGAGAGAGAGAGAGGAATTTACATGAAGAGGATGGCGCGGCGGCGGGCTCAGTAGAGGAGGAGAAAAAGAAGAAGAATCAGCTCTACTCTCAGGCGGAGGACGGTGAGCTTTCTCAATAGTTAGAGAAGAAGAAGCTCTGCTTTCTGCCTCTCTCCGAGACCGTGACTCCATTCTGGTCTCTACTCTCGGGCGTTGGAGGAGAAGAAGAAGCATCACTCTAGATATGAAGATTTGGGGTTAAATTTTGGGAAGATGAGTGAAGCGAGCAGGGACGCGGGAGTAGTTTTTTGTTGATAAAAATCGACGGCTATATTGTCGATTTTAGTTAAAATAAAAATCAACGCTCTATCTGTCTATTTTATATAATAAATCTATACTGTCCGCACAACTTAAAAAAGAGATCTCTGCTGTCTAAATTTATCGACGACAAAAGCTGTCGATATTTTAATTATTAAAATCGACAACCCGTCCGTCGATCTGTTTCGTCGGTAATATGACGATAGTAGTAAGGGGGTTAAAAATTATCAAAATAATAGAAGACATTGTCGTCGTTTTTAATATTTTATTTTTAATCATTCCTTTTTCATTTTATCGACGACAAGCCGTCGAAAAATATAGACGGCAAACTTAACCGTCGATTTTTATCGTCGATAATTACACTGTTTCATGTAGTGCGCCGTACGCATGGACGCAACGCCCTCCCTCCACCACCTCACGCACGTATGCAATGCCTTTCTTCCGCGAACGCAACGCCCTGCCTTTGTGAACGCATGCACGAACGTTCAACCGCTGAGGGTCACCGCATGTCGTTGCTATTGCCACACCCCCACCGCGGCTCACGATTGAACGGCCAGTGAGGAAGAAGGACGTCGTACCCTGGCACACCCAAATGTCATGCTTTGACCACGTCGCTTTTCTTCTTCTTCTTTTTCTTTTTGGTTTTGGATGATTTTTTTACTAGTTTTGAGTGTTTCTTTCTCGTTAGTTTTGTTTGTTTCTTTTTCGAGAAATAGTCATTTTTTTACCATAAAAGATTCAAGTGCTAACAAAACTGACTACGAAAAAATTAAACTAATCTTGTACCCATAAAAGATTAATTTTTTTGTCAAAAATACCCATTCATTAAAATTTTAAGTTGACTCCATTAAAATTTTTTAAAGTTTTCAAATTATTCCCTTTTACTTCATCCCAGCCTCTTCAACCTAATCCCTTTCAGAACTAGAATCAACCTCTCTCCCCCTCCTCCCACCTCTCAATCTCCCTCAATCACCTGAATGACCTCCCTCATCCTCCTTAGTCTCTAGTCGATACTCTCGCGTCGCTTAGACTCTCTCACTCAATCACAACAGCAAGCTTAGCTTCAAGTGACACTGTTTTTGGCCACCTCTAACTCCCCAGATCATGGCTGCCATTCTTTTCATGGCCAGCTTCATCGCCACTAGCCTTGTCGCCACCAAATTTACTCCTTCTCACCAGCATCATCATCTCAGCATGACCTGTAAGAACCGGAATTTTTCACGAAAAATCATTTTAATAAAATAATTTTTACTGCCCGGAGTAGATCTTCAAAATTTAGAAGTTTTAATTTCAAAATTTAAAGGTGAAATTTGATTTCAGTGAATTTTTCTGAGTTGGAAAAATGTATCCTTTTCGAAAAGTTTTGTAAAAAATGGGTACTGGCACTTAAGCTGGCAATACCGGCTCTAGTTTGTATAGTACCGTGTATTTTAGAAAATAATATTTTGAAGATTGATTTATTGTTTTGAAAGGATAAAAATAATTTATAATTGAAAATCGGACACTAATCTTAAAGGTTTTGGCCCAAAGTAGGCTAAACGGGCTAAAACCGCTAAAGGGTTAGATCGGGCCCAAGTTTTGGGCCCAAACCCAACTTATATATGCATCCTTTAATGAGCTTTCAGCTCATTTTCATTAAAGAGAGAGAGAGAGAGAGAGGGAGTTCGGTTATGAGAGAAGAGAGAAGAGAAACCATGGGAGCATTATTCATATCCACCTTTCAGGAGCCATAACTTGACCTACGGACCTCTGATTGACGAGCTATTTGCGGCCACGCGAAGCTCTTGATGAGATCTTCATTTATATCTAGGTTATGTTGGTAAGACCTCTCAACTCGTGCTCTAGTTTCCAGCCCTAGAGTTTCTACATTTTTGGGTTTGGTTTTTGAGTAGATTTTGTAGTTTTGGTTGTTTAGGTGATCTCTAGTAGCGGGTAATTATTGAATTTTACCCCTAATCACGTTGGGTAAGGTAAGTCTCTTCAAACTCTTGTGGTTTGATGTTGTGGTTAGCCATGGTGTTGATTCTTGGTGTGTTATGTGTATGGCTTGATAGTTGGTGAGTCTTGGAAGCTTGTTTGGACTCAAAGTGGTGGTTTGTGCATAATGAGAATCGGCCAAGGTATGGTTTTAATTTTCTTTATGTAATATGTAACGTTTCTGGACACTTAGACTAGTTGACCTTAAGATAGGATTGAATATTTTAAGTGTATATTTAATTGTATATGATTTTGATGTTTGGGGATAACTTGTATGATGGTGATGATGATATAGAGTTTTGGTATGAGGAATATATAAGTTTGATGATGATTGTTGGTATTTAATGATTTATGAAGGTTGATGATGAATGTGTGATTTATTGTTGTTGATGAGGGTTTGTTGATATGGTTGATAATTGATGATGAATATTGATGTTGTTCGTAAATTAAAGGTGAGTGTTGAGGTTGTTGATAAATGATATAGATTATGATGAATTTATGATTTTTGAAATATGTTGATGAATCATGATGTTGAAAATTGGTAAAGATGGTGTGAGAGATTGAAATTGAGATGAAATGAGATTGATTTTGATGTTTGGTATTGAATGAATTATGATTGATGAGAGTGCTAGTGGAGGATTGATTTTAGTGTTATATAATTGATGTTTGAAGTTGATAATAATGTGATGGGTGAAAAGTTTGGTATGAATAGTGGAAGGTGACAAAAAGGGTGAGTTTGGATGGGAATTGGAGTTTTAAATGTGATCGACTTGGGTTTGGATAGAGAGTTGGCTAAAATTGAGGTTTTGAGGTTTTTGGGTAAAAATAGATTTTTGGTGAACTTTGATGGATCGTAACTTAGGCCTCAGTTTTCAAAATTTGTTGAACTTTTTTTAGAATTAAAATAAATTGAAAACTCTTTAAATTGATATAAAGTTTGTAGAATTTGGATTTTTGTAGAGAAAGTTATGATCATTCAAAGATTGGTGTCCAAATCTGAAATTCTGCAAAGTTGCAGAATTTTGTGATTTCTGGTATGTGCGCACGCACAACCCTGCGAAATTTTAAACCTATGCGCACGCACACGCAGGGGAAGGCTTCCTGTTTTGAGCGCTAGCACAGCTTGTGCGCGCACATACTCAATGAGGATTTACAACCTGTGCGCACGCACAGCCCTATGCGCACGCACACGTTGGGAAGGTCAGTCTGTTGGGGCGCTAGCACGCCTTGTACGAGCGAATAGAATTGCAAAATTTGGTACCTGTGCGTACGCACACCCCTATGCCTACGCACATATTTTGAAAATCTCTTTGGGCGTACGCACGCACACCCCTGTGCGTACGCACACACCCTATTTCTCAAATTTAAACCTTGTTTTCAACTATTTCACCTTTCCAACAAGCTTGTAAACTTCTGTGACACCTATTTCAGACTTTTGGGCTTGTTTTCGGGGATCAGAACTTGGAAAAGGTCCTAGGAGATTTAATTTAGGTTTACTTTAAAAGTTAGCAAACGGAGGTTTAGGTTTCTGGTGTATTGATGATGAGTTTGGTTGAGGAAGAAGGAAGAGTAGTAAACTTGGTGAGTATTGACAACGAATTGAGAAACTGATGAACTGATGAGTTCGGAATGGAAATTATAATTTGATGATGGTTGTGATGAGTTGAGAACTTGGAAAGGAATGATAAGGAAATGATTGGAATATATGGGAGTGTGCAGAGCCTATATCTCCGGCGTAGTAGATTATTCTGCTGCATGACGAATGGTTGTTGAGAGTGTGCAGGGCCTATATCCATGGCGTAGCAGATTTCTCTGCTGCATAAGTACATGTTGTTGAGAGTGTATGGAGCCTATATCTCCAGCGTGGCAGATGTTTCTGTCCCATGCCTTGTTGAATGTTGAGAGTGTGCGGGGCCTATATCCCCGTCGTGGCAGATTGTTCTGCTGCATGATTTATTGTGGTTGGTTCCTTCTCTGTTGCAGGAAGTGTGCGGGGCCTATATCTCTGGCATAGTAGACTCCCTACTACATGAGTGTTCAGGGCACTATATCTCTGACGTAGCAGATTCGCTGCTGCATGAGTGTGCAGGGCACTATATCTCTGGCATGGCAGAAAAGGCTGCATCCGGGAGGATGTGTCAGTTGGTATTTACGGACCGACAAGTGATATCACGAGCCAATAGGATAGACATTCATCATATGCATCTTGTATATGTTTGTTTGCTTTGATTACTTGAGTTTGCCTAATTATATAATATGCCTATTTGCTTCTTGAATTACTTGTTATATATGATTACTACCTGTGTATTCCTTGCTTGCATTAATTGTGTTTGTCTGGTGATGAGAAAGTCAGGTAGGTGGTGGCGACGGAATCGCATGGAGGTTAGGTTGGTGGAGGCTGTGGGATACAGCAGTGTGGTTAGTATTAGTTAGAATCCCCCTAAGTTTAGATAACCCTGTTTATGGTTTATAGTTTAAGTTCTTTATTTATTTATTTCGTTTAAGCTTGAATATCCGTATGCGATGTGAAGTTCTAGGATTGCCTTTGGCGTCCCGGGGACTTACATCTTACATATTGGGCATTGTTACCATACTGAGAACCTCTGGTTCTCATTCCATACTTTTTTGTTGCTTTTCAGATGCAGGTAGTAATTCACGTTGGTGAAATTGCGGACATGGTGACAGAGCGGAGTATGGTTCTTTCCTTGTATATTCTGTTTTACTTTTGTCGTAGTATTCTCTCACCTTTTGTATATTTATCTTTATGGCCTTAGAGGCTTACTTGAGAGATAAGTTGTATAAGCTGTTTTAATTCCAAGACTCTATATTTTTCTGTTTGTAACTAGTCGGCTTAAACTCCACAAGCTGCGGCTAGTTCCTATTTTTGGTTAATATAATTTGGTGGTGATGTTAATGAAGGTAGAATACTTCTTTTTGTTATGTTGTATTATTTCAATGTTGTTGCTGGTGATATTGGTAGTGAAGGTGGTGATAGAAGAGGGTTTCAGAATTTTAGAATTTTAAAACTAGAGCGGTGGTTTCGATTACTGTTGTTTCAAGAGGTTGAAGATGATGATAAAGACAATATAGGAATTCAACATGCTTTTTTAATAAAGTTAAAAAAATTTTAACAAATGAGTATTTTTGACAAAAAATTATTTTTTCATGGGCATAAGATTAGTTTAATATTTTTGTGGTCAGTTTTGTCATCGCTCGAATCTTTTATAGTCAGAAATGACTATTTTTTTATGTTTTAGATATTTCTTCTTTTTTAGTTTTGGACTTTTTTTTTTAATAATTTTAGATGTTTCTTACTTAGTTTTTGGATATTTTTATTTCAATGTTTTTTAGATATTTCGTTTTATTAGGTTTTAGAATTTTTAAAATGATTTTGGATATCTCTTTTTTGTTAAGTTTGGATGTTTCTTTTTGGTATATTTTGAATATTTTTTTATTAAGAATTTTTATAATAATTTGTAAAATAATTATTTTAGAATTTTTAAAATGAATTTTGGAGTTTTTAAAATGATTTTAAAAATTTTGAAATGATTTTGAATTTTTTAAAATAAATTTTAGAATTTTTAAATGGTTTTATAATTTTTTTTAGAATTTGAATATTTCTTTTCATTAAGTTTTACATGTAATAATAATATGAATTTATGGTCTCTATAAAAGAAAAATTAAAAAAATAGTTAATTGATTGTAATTGACTACACTCCTAATTAATTATCCAACGAGATTGTTTTTTTATATGAAACAAACATCTTTTTGTTAGGAACGCGATATTCGTGCTGTAGCGTTTTACAAAGCGTTCAAAGTAATACTGTGTTCTATTCAACATAAATTTCAAAACATTAAACTTTTGTAACCTATTTTAAAATATCGCATTGTTGAAATACATGATTATTTTTATTATATTGGAGAAAGTTTTTGCAAATAACGAGCAATAATTTACATAGGAATGCAACATACCTATAATCATATTTTATTTAAACACTTTTAAGTAATGAAACCCATAGTACATATCATTTATTTTTTTAAGATAATAGATGCATTTCATTCGAATAAAGAAAAGAAATACAAGTATGTAAAATCGGACGGTCAAAACTAAAAGAGGGAAGACATTCCCAAATTACAAATTACAAATTAAAACTCAAATAGAAAAGAGCGACAAGTGAGTGAGAACTTAGGGCACATAAATCTTTTGCCAAAATTCCTCAATTGAATAATCTGCTACCTTCCAAATCTCTTCTGGTGTCAAAATCTTGCCGTCAAAAATCCATTTATTGTGGCTAGTCCATATTCTCCAGGTTAAGCACGCTATCGAGTTTCGTCGTTTCCTTTGGTGACTATCGTCATTTGTTCTATCAAATATCATCTTCTACCATTTACAAAACAGGTCATTGTCGTCTTCCTCGTTCAGATTAGCTACTGGGATTTGAACTAGGTTCTAAACTTGTCTTGAGTGAATACAGGTAAGTACACAATGGTTGACTATTTTTTCTTGTTGGTTACACCGTGGGGCATGTACTAATTATGGTTGGAATATTTGCATTTAATTTTTTTTCGAACAAGGAGGCCTTCGTGCAAAGCTTTTCACAACAGAACCTTCATTTTCGCTGGGCACTTAAGGTCCCAGAGTGCTTATTAAATTCGCTTATTTCGAAAATGTGCTGGCAACATTTCAATTGGGACATGGAAGAAATGGAACCCCACCTCATATCCTAATTTCACAATGTAAGTCCCTTTTTTCTCCTTAATCCATTTGATTCTGTCTTCTCCTGAATGAATCTGAGTTGTATGACGTCATGTGCAATTTATGGCTGAAAATTGTTGTTAATTAGTTCAATGTTCTAATTCCCAAATTTTGTGATGAGTTGAGCTACCCAAATCAAATTGAGGTTAATTTGTTAGTCTTGCATATGTGATAGCAATTCCTGGTTTTCAACCCAATGATCCTCCCAAATTCTGACCATAGACCGTCTTCCAACTTGCCATATAACACTTTTTTTCTAAAATTTTTCAACCTTCTAGTAAACTCCTCCAAGTCCATGATGGATTGTGCCCTATGTCAGCTTTTAGGAAGAAAGTGTGTCTGAAGTACTTACTCTTAAACACCTTTGTAACCATTGATTCGGATTTGGTGACTAAACACCATCCTTGTTTGCCAAGCATAGCCAAGTTAATTAAAAGTCTTGAGATCCTTGAACCTCAATCTTCCGTGTCCTTTTGGTTGGCATAAAGTGTCCTACTTTATCCATTGCATCTTTTTCTCCCATGCTTTTGTCCCTACCAAAAAAATGTCAACAAATTATAAATCTTGTCCATAAAAATCTCAGGAAGTTTGAAACACTCAAAAGTATAAATTAGGATTGCCGAACTAATTGATTTAATTAAAATTTCTCGACCACTAACTAATAGCAAAGCTCTCTTCCATTGCTACAGTTTTTTACTAACTTTTTTTGACAAATTTAAATGCTGATTTTTTTACAGTAATCAATAGACCTAGATATTTGTTTTAGACACTCACATTGAGGACCTGAAGAATATTCACAAGCGTCTTCTTTCTTAGAATTCGCGAAGATTGAACGAAACCATTCTTCCTTGTCATCATAAACCCTATCTCCCAAGTCAAACCAACATTATATTTGAAACGAAAGAAAGAAGAAGCAGTGAGCATTAAGTAAGTAAGTACCTGGGGTAGTAATTGGTGGAGAGGTTAATGAATGTTTGAAGGCCGAGTTTCTGAAACATATTGATTTCGTTGATGGCGAAAGCGTTGTCCGTTGCCACTCCGCTCCATCCGCCGCTTTCTGTCGCAGTTACTTTTATTTCCTCGGTATTCTTTACACACTTTTATTCGGTATCGGAGTAGGCACCTTAGTTTATGGATTCAGCGTCATATTATAATTGGACATTTTTATTAAACCGGTTCATAATTTATTTTTTAATAAATCAGAACAAAATCAGTTTATTATAGCAACAATAATAAACCCAATTATTTGCATTATAATTATTAAATTTAATTTGATCCGATCGATTTATACAATCTGAGACGAATTATATTTAAATTTTTTGATAAAAAGACAAATATCTCCTTGACTTTTAATTTTATGGACATTTAAATCTCTAATAATTTAAAAATACACTTAGATCCCTAAAAAAATAGATTTGGATCCTCTAAAGTTTGAATTTCACTTTAGAGAGTAAAGTGTGATATTCTATCCTTGAATAGTTTCTCTTTCATATTTATTATTGGTCCCACCTATGAAATCAATGATGAGAGATCACACTTTACTCTCTAAAGTGAAATTCAAACTTTAGAGGATCTAAATCCCAAAAAAATTCTAACCTTAACCCCTTCTCCCAGCCCAAACCCAAATCTAAGCACAATCTCTCACTATTCTATCAAGCTGACCTAAAAATTAAAAAGATCTACCCCTAGCCTCTCCTTCCTCTCCCTTCTGTCATTAAAGCTCGAGCTCTCATCTCTTTGCTCACTGACTCAATCTCAAGCTCTCTCCTATCAAGCACTCAAGGTCCTCGTCGCTTTCCACATCATCAGTCGTCATCGTCTCGGACTCAGTCGCGCTCGGACGCCCTCCATGAGCTCGTCGTTGCCGGCAGAAGAAGCAGCTGGCAGGAGTTACTAGAGCTCGTGTAAAGGGTGCAAGGTTTTGCTTATCTCAGAGGTGAGGCAAGTGCTGAACCAAATGGATGTAAGGCCAAAACTAGTTGTCCCTCTGGAACTCTTGAATGAGAAGGACGCAAGGACATTGTTCAATAAAATAGCAGGAATAGGTGACAAAAGCACTGCATTTGGAGAATTGTCAGCTCAGATTATCAAAAAATGTGATGGATTACCTATGTCGTTAGTTACAACTGCAAAGGTCTTGAAAGGCCGAAGTCGGTTGGTTTGGCTAGATATTTATCAGAAGTTTGAAGCGCAGACAATTACAAGAACACCTGAGCATTCTACACGGATGATTTACAACCTATTAGAAAACGAGGAGCTTAGGATAACCTTTTTGCTTTGTGCTTGTATGATAACGATACATTAGTTTCAAATCTGATGAGAGCATGCATTGGATTGGGTTTTCTTCGTGGGATCTACACAATGAGGGACACCAAAACCAGAGTGCAAGTGATGCTTATGAAGCTCAGAGAGTCAGGGTTGTTGTTCGACAGCTATTCGAGTGACCATTACACGATGCAAAATCTTGGTTTTAGTAGTTTTTGAAGGGCTACGGGTAAGAGTTTCATTTTATTTACTTGCTCAATATGTGTTTGATGAAATGCCTGAACTACTTGTGAATATGTGCTTTGCAAATTAGTTTATTGTCTGAAGTATTATTGTAGTGAGCTCATGGTTGCTACTTAAACTAATCGTTCCTTACTCTTATCATTCCATGATCTCTTGATCTCTAGTTTTGTTGTTTGAATATGTTCATGGGTTTTTTCAATGTAATTGAATAAGTGGATTGAAGGTTGATTCCTTGTTTACCTATTTGGGTAATGTTTATAAGCTAGGTGACATGTTATATTCACATTTGAGATTTCCATAGTTTGATACATTTTCCCTACTATGTCACGCTCATTGTACTACTCTTCATGGTTTTAAATTTTAGTGTGTCAATGTTATTATGCACTTGAGACATTTCATTTCGTTATGCATAAATGTGTGTTTATGTATAATTTCAGACTTACTGGTGTTTCCTTCATGTTTATCATCACTAATAATTAATTTGCAATCGAGAATGTTAATGACCTATTTGCAATCAAGACATTGGTTTCTCCTTTCATTGTGTGTGGCATGGCTTTTAGTTATCCCTTTCATTTTTGTTTAAACGAATTTGTGTGTTTAATTTTCTATCTGCCATTAGATAACTAAAGAATGACTGTTTTGAAGCGGTATATGCTGAGAACATTCATGTCATTGAAACACATTATGGCAAATGTGGTGGATAGAAACCATGGTCATATTGTGCAACCTCCTCCACGGCAGAGCACTCCATTAAACAGTCGCTTGAGTGCGGCTGGTCCTGCAATGCGAAAACAGCTGCTGTTGTTGGGGAGGCATTGGCCATGCGGCTCAAAGTTGAGGGACTTAAGGATGGACAAGGAAGAGGAATTCATGTCAATGTAACTAAGGAAATAGAGTAGTAAGGATAACAACATATACACACATCTCTTTCGACTACGAGGAACTTTGTTTACACAAAGAACTTTCACACATTAACACTTGAAGGCATCCCAATTTTTGGGCTTCAAAATAAATCAGATGCACATGGATGTTCAAACTTTGCCTTTTGTGAGTGATTGTTGAATTTTATCAATGTTTTACATTTAATTGTATGTTTTTCTCAATACAAGAGTCATAAAAGCTAGCTATATAGCAGCGAATCACCCCTGTTTCCTCTGATGTACAAATTTCTGTTCCCATCAGCAGGCCAGGGGTGTTTTAGTTAGCGTAAGAGTTACAAGCATTGCTCAAAAAATAATGTGCAATTGAATGGTTCATTATAAAATATCAAACAAAGAATGCATTTTTGTATGAGATTTTTTCGGATGTTTCCTAGTTCCTGTAATGAGGATACAACTTCATAAGCTTTTTCTTAGATGTTAAGTTTTTATTTATGAAAATTTACAAGAGATTTAGCAGATTAAGAGTTGAACATATCCGCATTTTTCACGACTAATATATGTTGCAATTTGCAGCAACATTTCAGACTCTGTGAGTTTGTAAATAAACATTAGCTGACCCAAAGCCTTAACCATGTCAGAATATGCAAGGATTTAGTTACTACACGACAAAAGACCCCTTATAAGTTAACCCATGCTATAATCCACAAGTGAAATCGTCTTTTTTAAATCGTACTAGGACTTGGTACTGAACTTTTGGTCAATGATTATTGAAGGCAAGTTCCCGTGGATCGACAGCAGTTGCCTTCTACGAGTTGCGACCATAGAAAAAATGAATGACATGTTAATGATGGAACATCCAATCCATTTAAATAATAAAGTGTTGATATGAATTTTCATCAACCATAAACAACAGTTGCATAATATGGATCGACAGCAGTTGTCTTTCCCCATTGAGTTCTTCCAGAAGTAAATTGCAAGACGAGGTTCTCATGCTATTAGTCGCAATTGCATGCAACTTACCTAGGAATTCTTGTATTGTATGAAACTTGGCCTGCATAGAAGCATAAGATGTTAGGAGATTCAAGATTTAGATGAAGAAAAGCAATTAAACTCACATTGTAAATTTTATATAGCACTCTCCTGTGAATCATATCCATGTTTCCAATTTTGGACCTTTCTGTCATAACCATAAGAGACAACACTATTCATTACTACCTTTTCTTAGTTATGTATCCTAAAAAGACTGAAACACAAGAAATAAAGTCAATACTCAATAGTAACCAAGTCTGAAAAATACGTGTCCCCAACGGTAATTATCTCCATTTTGTATTCGTATTTCATTCTGCATTATTAATGAAACACCCCATATAAATGTCCATTCTTCTTAATTTTACTATGCCATGCATCAATAGCTCAAGAAGAAATATATAAACTCAAAAAGTATTCCTCAAGAATAGAGTCACTATACAAAAAATGGTAATTGTCAAACTTAATTATACTAATCTTTTTGGTAACTGTAACTTGCAGGGGTTCTGAAAATAACGATAGCAGCTGTGCGCCGACCTGCCTTTGAGAGACCTCTCAGGTCGCTAAAAATATGATCTCCAACATATATCACCTATGGAAAAAAGTGAATTTTGGCTTTCTGGAAGCTAAATGTAAAATAATCTTCAAATTTATTCTATAAAATCTGATTGTGAACAAAGATGCTAGTAAATAAAATTTACTACACAGCACAGCATATCAACCATCAAATGAGTTATACCTCTGGGCCTTCCATTTTAAATGGGACTCGCTAAAAAACTTGTAAATGCTGACGCATTTTTTTTACGTGTCATATGTTGCTCCACAATTGACATAATATACACTGCAACATACCAAGAGGAATTGTGGCTAAAAGGGGGCCTAGAAGACTGCGAGTGGAACGAAAGCGTGGAACTGACTGCAACACAGTGATGAGACAAGGAGCGATGAAGACCAATCCCGATACCTGCTGTGTCTGCCGCCAGCGACGACGAGGGCAGGAAAGCCGCGCGAGACCGTGAGAGAGACCCAATCCGAGAGAGCGATGCCGAGCTTGATGGCGACACCAGAGATAGTGAAAGACACCGGAGCTGAGAGAGGGTGGGATTTTGGATACGACAGCAGTTACAGGGATGAGAGCTCGAGGGAGCAGCTCGAGGTTCAATATAATAAGGTTGAGGGAGGAGTTTGAGAGTTTAAGATTGTAAAACCATGGCATTTTGTGGAAGTGAAAAAACCAAAAAAATCATGGTTCAGTCTGAGTCATGTAAATTAGTCGGTTTGACCGGATCTAATAATAATTAAGTTTATTATTATTATAAAAAAATCGATTTAATTTTAGTTAGTTAAAAAATAAAAAAAATCGATTCATTAAAATGTTTAATAATATAAGGGATAAGTACTTTTTTCGTCCCCAAGGTCTGGGGTCAAAATCAAAATCGTCCCTGAACTTTTTTTTTTATTAAAATCATCCTCAACGTTACAAAACGTTAAAAAATCGTCCTTTTCTATTTTTTTGGACCAAATTACCCTTAACTATTAAAAAAATTAAATATAATATTTAAAAAAAAATTAAAACCCCCCCCCCCAAACACCCATTTCTTCGTCTGTCTCCCTCCCCCTCCCCACACCCATTTCTTCGTCCCTCTCCCTCAGCCCCCGCCGCCCCTGCGTCCAGCCCCCGCCGCCGCCACCTCTGCGTCCAGCCCGCCGCCCCGCGTCCAACCACCCCCGCCTCTGCGTCCAGCCCGCCGCCGCCGCCTCTGCGTCCAGCCTGTCGCCGCGGCCGCCTTTGCGTCCAGCCCAACCCGCCGCCCCTGCTTTTCTGCTTTTGCTTTCTGCCTTCTGTTTCTTCTTATTCTTTTTCTTCTTCTTCTGTAATCTGTTGATGAAATTTCTGAATTTATGAAATTTGTTGTTGTTGATGAGGGGTGAGAGGGTGGTTGAGGGGAAGGTAGTGAGGGGTGAGGGTGGGGGTGGTTGAGGGGGGAGGCAGTGAGGGGGTGGGGGTGAGGGGGTTACGGTGAGGGTGGGGAGGCAGTGAGGGGGTGGGGGTGAGGGTGGGGGAGGCAGTGAGGGGGTTACGGTGAGGGTGGGGGTGGTTGAGGGGGGAGGCAGTGAGGGGGGGGGGGGTTACGGTGAGGGTGGGGGTGAGGGGGAGGCAGTGAGGGGTGGGGTGAGGGGGTTACGGTGAGGGTGGGGATGAGGTAAGGGGGTGAGGGGGTGGTTGAGGGGGAGGTTGAGGGGGAGGCAGTGAGGTGACGATGGGGGTGAGGGAGTGGTGTTTGTGTCTGTTGTTGTTGTTGTGGTGGTGGTGGTGGTGGTGGTGGTGGTGGTGGTGGTGGTGTGGTGGTGGTGAAGAGGAGAATGATGAAGATAAGGGTATTTTGGTCCAAAAATTTGAAAAAGGATGATTTTAAAGCGTTTTTGAACGTTGGGGATGATTTTAATAAGAAAAAAAGGTTAGGGACGATTTTGATTTCGACCCCAGACCTTGGGGACGAAAAAAGTACTTATCCCATAATATAACAATATATAAGCATCTTTATAAAAAGATATTTTATACATCTTTATGGAACCTTTAAATATTTGTTAGACACTTGTATTACATTTGGGTAATTGGAGTTACAGTATTTGAGTAGTCCATATGCATTGTTTTCGGGCAAAGACCAGAAGATACAAGAAATTAAACTTATAAGAAAAATACGAGTAATCTTACAAAAAATCTATATTTTTTCTAGAGAGCAAATTACCAATTTTGCCCCCAAATTTGTAAAATACGGACAATAATAATCCTAATATTTGTTAACGATAATTATATCCTCGAAAATTTAAAAAAAGCAACAAATTTGTCCAACCGTGAAGAGAACCCTTCTCTGTTAAACGGGGTTTGGTGATGTGGCAGATGAAATTTCAACGTGGTATCCGTTAAGGGCTTCAATCCCGTTTTTCCTTTATATGGAGATGAGGGAGAACTTATGATGCACGGACACTGACACGGACACGGACACAGGACACAACACGACACGGGACACGTCGACACGTGAATTTTAAAATCTTACATGACACGGGGACACGCATACATACAAAATATAAAGTATTTTTTAGATAAACCGTAATGATATTTTAATATTTTATTGATATTAAAATATAAATTAATTTTTTAAATTATTTTTAATATTTTCTTTTAATTATATCAAGTATTTAAAATATTTTTTGTTTTAATAAATAATAATATATACTATATCTAAATTTATTTTAAGAATATATATTAAGAATAAGACCGGACACGCTGACACGTGATGGTATTTAGGTGTGTCCACGTGTATCTAGAGAAGAATTTTTTATTTTTTATTGAGACACGGTTTGGACACAGCAGACACGCGTGTCGAACGAGTATCGGTGAGTGTCGTGTCCGAAATGTGTCCGACACGCAGACACGGTAACTCAGCAAAGTGTCCGTGCTTCATAGGGGAGAACGTTTTCCCCAATTCACCAGAAAGACAAACCCTAAGTACCACATGTCATTGGCCTACAAAAAATTAACTCTAAGTACCACATGTCATGTTACTGTAAACAGTGATATATGTACTAACCTGCATGTTTTAATTGTGAATAATTCCATGTTTTAACCAACAAAAATATACAATAAATATACTAACCTACATGTTTGTCACCATTGTTCTGTGGGGCAGGTTGTGCTCTACCAGATGGTTGGAGCCTTCCATGTTTCTTCTTGCATTTTCTTCCCCGGCCATTAGCTTTTTCAGGATGAGATTGCCCTTCTTCGCCTTCAACATGTGCTCATGGTTGTCTCCTAAATTGGGTTCCTCATTTTCAACTGTTGTAGCTTGATTTTGAATAGGTACGTTATCAGTAGCTATGTCATCTTTCTCCGATTGATCATTCCCTCCTTTACTCAACATTGATTCACCCTCCTGTTATTGTTGCTCCTCGTACTGTGGGGGATTATCTTGATGATTTTCCTGATTTTTTGAAGGAGCTCCTTCTACTTCTATATCATTTGGTCCTCCATGTTCCTCATGCTGTGGGAGATCCTGGTCATAATTTTGCTGATCTTCTGAAGGAGGTACCTCAACTTCATCAATAACTCTGAATTGGCGTCAACAGGATACTCAAAATACAAGTGGACCTTGTTTTCATCTTCAGTGCAGCATCACACAACTTAACCACATCGGCATCCCTTCTCAGCACCCTAACCCATTAGCTAAATCCATCCCTGGCTCTAACCAATACACTTCATTATACCTAGTATAACCTAAATTCAGAAATAAACCTTCAACAAAGAACAGATTACATGTATCAACATGCACCCTGTCGATGATACTCACTAAACCACCGTTATACCTCACCACACCATCTGCATCCTTCTCTAACCAACCCCGATAGTGATATACAAATGTGATATGAGTTGTCATCTAACAAAAATCATCAAATAAGTCACAATCAGATAAATCAACACATCAAGACACCCATCATCGAACTGCCATTTCAAAAAAAATTTTCACTTCATCACCAATAATATGCAAATCCCAACGAACTGATGACAAGAAGAACGGAAACATAAAATGCTTACCAAAACCTTCATTGTTCAATGGAGATTTCTTCACTGAGTATCAATGCTAAACGTGAGATTGCATGTGATGTTAACAATTCCAAGAGGCAAATACAGAGACACACGAGACAAAGAAAAATAGAGACCAACACTAAGAAACTCTTCAACATTTCGTGTCCTAAATAGTCATAGTTAAACGGATTGTTTCGTTTAAGAAATTCTTCATTTATTTGGAATTGGGTAATTAGGGTTTCATGAATTAGGAATAAAGGAAAAACGGGATTGAATCCCTTAATGGATGCTATGATGAAATTCTGCCTGCTACATTACCAAGCTCCGTTTAACGGAAAAGAATTCTCTTCACGGTTGAGCATATTTATTGCGTTTTTAAAATTTTTGAAATTATAATAATCATTAACAAATATTTGGATTATTATTGTCAGCGTCTTACAAATTTAGGGACAAAATTAGTAATTTATTCGTTTCTAGAAGTAATTTTAATATAAATAAGGAGTAGGATAAATTTTTCGAAAGCTTGTACGCACTTGTGTGTATGTGGTCATTTTTCCTGACAAATAGATTAGGTGAATTCTATAATATTTTTATTTTAATATTTAAATTGTTTAATTTTTTATTTTTAATAAAAAATTAAATATACTTGGGAGTGCACCCATAATTTCGTTCAGAAGTTTTGTCTGCTTTCTTCCGCCACTTGATTCCTTTTCATCGTTATCGTTCATATCAATTTCATATAAAGCTAGTGCAAATTACATGCCCTTTATCTAACATTAGATAATATTATTGGAAAATTTTCAACTGTTCTTAGATTTTAATTAATATATATTATATATATTTTTTATATATAATTAAATTATTAAAATATTAATATATATTTTAAAAATATTTAAAATTTTTTAATATTATATATTAATATTTTTTTATGATAATATTACTATAAATATAAGTTTTACTAACGCCAAAATTTATAATATTTTAAAATCGTTTTCTTAGATAGTTTTAGACAACGATTTTTTTAAATATTATTATTGAAGTTTAATTTTTCACTATGTTATAATAATAAAATAAAAATATTCTCTTTATCTATTTTAAAAAACAGTTTTATAACTGTTACAATGATTTATTTTTAGACAACAATTTTTTATTGTTGTTTAAATATTTATATAAAAGATACACATAAAAATCGTTGCCAACATTGTAACACTCTAAAACTGCTTTATTAAATGGTTTTAGAGAACGATTTTTACAATGTTGTTGTTAAAGTTTAATTTTTCGCTACGTTATAGTAATAAAATAAAACCGTTTTCTTTGACTATTTTAAAGAATTGTTTTATAAGCATTACATAAATTTTTTATTAAAAAATAATTTTCTAATATTGCTTAAATAATTTAACAAATAGTATTTATAGAAAAAATAAATTTAAAACAAATATTAGTTTTTGTTTCATTCAATTTTCGCTCTAAAATTTAACATATAATATTTTTTTTACACCTAAAGAAAAACCCAAAAAAATAATCAGAGCCCTACCACAGGCTTCCTGCTCGTTCCTTTTCCCTCCCTCTAGTGAGCCCTAACCCATCACCATAACCCACCATTTATCATCTTATGTTAGCCATGATCCTAGAACTTCACGCAGCCCTTATCGTACCATCGAGCCCCAACCCACCATCTCGGCATGCATGGTCGCTGTTGGTTCTATCTTGGTCGTCGTTGCTTCTCCTCTCATCTTAGTGCGTGGTCTGCCCCTGTCGTCGTTGCTGCTGCTTCTGAATCGTGCCATGTCTCGCGATCCTCTACCTCCTCAGCTCATTGTCACTACTACATTTTGAATATTTGGTAACATTTATTGCTTAATATTTGTTAAAGTGTTAGTGATTATTATAAAATTATATATAAAATAACATTTATAGTGAAATGTTAGTAAATATATATAATTTTTTTAAAAACTTCAAAAATGTTACCTATTCCTACAACACACTTGAAATCAAAATCGGAGACCTAACCTAATAGCTGGGACGGAAGAAAGATCGGGGAACTTGATAACGCTCTCAATCTCACTTCAAATCTCATTCTTCTTTGCTCTCTCTCTCTCTCTCTCTCAATCTCACTGGCACTCTCGATCGTACTCCTCCGCTCTCTCTCTCGTTTCAACAAATTCTAGGGTTGGATTTGTTATTCCCTATTTTGAGATGAGTCTAATAGAGGAGAATGAGAACCTCCTTTCGTGTTATTTCTTCTCTAATTTTTACTGCAGGATCGGAAAACCTGTTAGCGCTCTCAATCTCACTCCAAATCTTGTTCTCCTTTACACTCTCGCTTTCAATCTCACTGGCGCTCTCGATCGTGCTCCTCTACTCCTTGAATATCTCTCTCTCGTTTCAATAAATTCTAGGGTTGGGTTTTTAATTCTCTGTTTTGAGGTGAATCTAATAGAGGAAAAGAAGAACCTCTTTTCGTGTTTTTTCTTCTCTAATTTTCATTGCTTCATTATTATTCTCTACAATCTTCTTAAGCTTTTTGTATATATTTGTTAAGATTTGATGGCCATGAATTGATTGAATTCCTAATGTTAGGATCTAGAACAAAGAGAAGAAAAATGTTAGTAGTTAGTAATGTAACACCCTATCACATTGAGTCTTATGCTTAAGTCAAAAAACTGAGGTGTGAGGTATTACGACATACATATATATATATATATATATATATATATATATATATATATAAGAGGATCCCAAAATGACCCAAAGCAAAAAAATGACAACCTATTTCTTTAAGTCAACCTCTAAGAGGGACAAACATAAGATACAAGGTGGAGAATCTATATACATATATAAATATAAATAAGATACGCCCCTAAGTCCCAAGAGTTCTTCGCTTCCTCAGAGTCTCCAGAATACAGAGTGGTGCTTCTCAACTTGCATATGAAAAACAACAATATTGTATAGGATGAGAATCGAGGGTTCTCAATATGGTTAAGGTACGCACATATATAATAAATAAGGTCCTGGGAAAGCCAAAGGCAATCCTAGAACTTCGACACTCAGATATAAAGCTTAAGGAACTAAAACAGAAACCATGAATCAGGGTCGTCGTCTAAAGGTTCTTAACCTAACCAAACTTAACCTGCACACTAATCTTTTCCACCTTTCCTCTATTCTTCCATTTCCTATGAGTTGCACAGACAAACAAGAAAAACAAGGCAAACACAAGTGGTACACAAGTAATACAGATAGCAATTATAACAAATAGCATATTATAATCACGTAAGCAAATCCATATAATTCACTAGCAAGCAAATCATACAATATGTACATGATGTATGTCTGTCCTATGGCTGTTGATATTAACTCTCGGTTACGTAGCTAGCCCGACATGTCCTCAAGCTCAAAACTCACCATAGGGAGAATCCCCAACATGACACAGGGGAGACAACACCCCAAGCTCAATAACATCCATGGGAAAAGTCCTAAGTTAACTGATGAATACATATTTGACAATAAATTTTGGATTAATATGAGTGGATTTCATCATATAAACCCACATTTATTCACCTAAATAGCACGCTTTTGTGTTTTCTCTCTAAATTGTTCCCAATTGTGAAAACATGCTATTTTGTACTTAATTTAATCAATTTTATTCCACTTTCATTCCATTCGATGTCTTGATGTTTTTGATGAGTGATTTCAGGTGTAATAGGTAGGAATGACTTGATAAGAGTGGAAGAAAAGCATGCAAATGGGAGAAAACATGAAGAAAACAAAGAAGAAAAGCATTTCAGAGTGTGCCCACGCACATTTTCTCTGCCTACGCAATAGGGTCAAAATCAACACCTGTGCCCATGCACAACTTCTGTGCGTACGCACAGGAGGAATTTTAGCAAGTGTTCGTACGCACACACCTATGTGTACGCACAAGTACCAGCGCGTGACTTTATTAAAAAGTCACGTGGCTCGTGATTTTAAGGGCTCTTTGGCCCAATTCTGATGGATTTGCAGCATGTATGAAGGGGCAAGCAACAATATATCATACCATACATGATACAACACACTTAGGGTAGTTTAGGATATATTTAGGATTAGGTTTTCTCTCAATTTCAATTAGGATTTTTTAGAATTTTATAGTTCAAGTTTTGATTTTGGATCTTTGCTTATTTCCGTTGTAAGTATTACGTAATTTCCTCTTTTATTATACTACTTGTTCTACACTTTCTTCTATTTTAATTTCCTTTATCAATACATATCTGCTTCTTGCAATTTTGAGTTTTGGTTAATGAATTTTATTTTTAGTGATTTTTATATGCTTATTGAGTTGTCTTTGTTGATTTTGATCATTTGTGGTTCATAGTTTTCATCATTTTTACAATTTTGCCATGTTTTATGATTACGCCCACTATGTGTTTGATGAAATACCAATTTTGATTATGGGGTAGATTTTCACACCTTGGCTTGGGGAAATGAAATTATGGAATGCTAGAGTTATAACGTCTAACATTTAGTGATAATTCTTGGGTTGTTAGATGTTATTGTTTCCACTAACGCTAGCTTCTTACTAAGGTAATTAGTAAGTTAGCTAGGATTTGTGGATTAATAACAATTATGCTCACTTGACCTACTCTTCGATGTTAAGGGTGGACTTAGTGAGATTAATCTATCATAATTATCATAGTTGTGGTTACGGCAAGGAAGGGATTCCATAACTCATCCCAAGTCAAGGCTTCCATTTATGTTTTGAACCACTTTCCCATTAATTTTGAGTTTTACTTATCTATATTACATACATAGTTCTTTTATTCCTTCATTAGTTTATTAATTGCAATTTTGATCGTTCTTTAATTCCTTTATTTTGTTTGCTTCATTATTGAAAAATCCACTTGCTTTCCACAACCAAAATTGTGCGCTCATAGGCATTAGTTCCTAGGAAAGACGACCCGAGGTTTAACTACTCTCGGTTATTTGAATTAGAAATTTTAAACTTTGATGGTGGGAGTTCATTGCCGGTTTGGTCTATACTTGCAACGAAAGCAATGTTGAGTGGAAAAATCCAAACTGGTGCAAATTCTCACTTATCAAGTTTTTGGCACCGTTGCCGGGGAACTTAGTGCAATGAGTGCTATATTTTGGTGGTTGTGAATATGTAAATAGTATGAATAGATGCTTTTTGGGTTGTTTGATTGTTTTTGCTATTAATTAGGAATTTTGTTTCCTTTGTTAATTGATGTCTTTAGTTTTTATTTTCAATTTTTTCTATGAGTTATCACCCTCTTGGTTTGGAGTATGGTTGTAATCATTTTGTAGGGCTTGATAACTTCAATTTTGGATTGCATCATGGGATTGAAGCATCAATTTTGGAAGGAGCAACCTCCTCTATACTACAATGAGCAAAACTGATGAGCGGATATTTTATACACTTTTGGGCATCATTTTCATATAGGTTTCAGCATGTTTTATTTAGTTTTTATTAAGTTTTTATAGGTTTTAGTGTTAAATTCACATTTTTGGATTCTACTATGAGTTTTTGTATTTTTGTACAATTTCAGGTAATTTCTGGCTGAAATTGAGGAGCTGGAGCAAAAGTCTGATTCAGAGACAGAGAAAGCACTGCAGATGCTGTTCGGATCTGAACTACCTGCACTCGAAAGAGCTTTTTGGAGCTACAAAAATCCAAATGGCGTTCCAGAAATATAATGTTTTATACTTTTTTTTGGATTAGAAGGCCCAAAACTGGCGTTCAACGCCAGCTTCTTGCCCCCTTCCTGGCGTCCAGCGCCCAAAGAGCAGAGACCGGCGTCCAAACTCCCAGAGAGGACCCTCTAGCCAGTGTTTCACACCCTAGGAGCTTCATAGCACGTGGATCTCATCAAAGCTCAGCCCAAACACTCACCAAGTGGGCCCTAGAAGTGGATTTTAGCACTAAATAGACTGTTTTACTCTTACTAGTCATTTGTTTAGTATTTAAGTGATTAGATTCATGTAATTCAGACTTTCTTTGACACTTTACACGATTTTCATTGTATTTTACTTTCAGTATGAGTTTCTAAACCTCCTAAGTTGAGGGGAGGAGCCCTGCTGAGCCCTATGAATTAATAAAAGTATTAGTGTTTCTTCTTCGATCTGTGTCTGATTTATTTCTAAGAAGTATATTCGATCTTCAACATGGTGAATAGGATGATCAGTGACAATCAGCTCTGTTTATCATACTAAGACGAACGTGCCTGACAAACACCCACGTCTACTTGGGTTCGTGTGAATACGTGGCGGAAATCACGAACCAACAGCTATATTTATACATCTCTCAGACGGCTAATCCACGACTTCATTGGAAACTTCTCGAGACACCAGTTCAGTTGATTTTTGGAGAGAATATGGTCTCCATGGTATTGGCTAGAATACAAAGAAGCAACATTCTCTGATCTGGAAGATTCAACCTTGTTTGTGGCGTTTCGAGTAGGATCACCAAGAGAATGAACTGCTAGAGCTTCACTCTCCGTCAGATTGGATGATCACGGGCAATGGCGTTTGATCTAGAGCAAAGAAAATCAATGACCACGGGCAATGGCTTTAATCACATACAACCTACCATAGAAGAGATCATTCACAAGCAGAGAAGACAGTAATACCAGAGTTAATTCAGAAAGGCAAAGCAACTCCAATCCTTAACCATATTCCTATTACTGATTCCATTTAATTTATAAAGTATTTTATTTTATTCCTTTCATGTCAACTTATTTTAAATCTCACAAATATTTATCTACCAACTTCTGATCCGCCTGAATAAGACCTGCAAGATAATCATAGCTTGCTTCAAGCCAACAATCCCCGTGGGATCGACCCTGACTCGCTCAGGTATTACTTCGACAATCCAATGTACTTACTAGTACAGTTGTACGAAAGTGTGGGGATTCGTGCACCAAAAACCCTCCCAATATGCATACCCAAACCAAAGATATGGTGGATTTCACTTTGATTATGCACCTCCACCACCATATACCTATGACCCATACCCCCAACATAATCCTCAATCACCATATTTCCAAACACCACACCAATACTACCACCCACCTCCTTACATACCACCTCAAGATACCTACCAACATGACTCACCTCCCATATATACAACCTTCTGCCTAAACAATGAACCTTTTTTTACCCTAATATGAAGTTGTCCAACCCTTGTCCTAAGAACAACAAGTCCTTCAAGCCTTTCTCCAAGCGCAAGAAGGATTCTGAAAGACACAAGGTCAATTCGTAGCTACCATAGCCGAAGTGGTGAACCGCTTGGTTCTATTACGCTCATCCGATCAAGGCATTCCTCTTGAAAAATGTGAAGGATCAATTGAAGAGTGTAGAAGAAGAGGAGAACATGGAATCTCAAGTGGATGAAAAGGAGCTTAGGTTTGAACTGCAACAAGAGGAGGAAGGCGAGTTGAGTGCACCGGAAGAGGTAAAGGAAGACATGAGGGAGATGGATCAAGATGAGGATTCCATCATTGATGAATTTTTGTCCACCTTGGTCAATCCCCTTAATGATCTTAATGAACCTTTTCCCATTGAGCTTGAAAGAGATATGGAGGTAGATTTCTCACAACCTCCTTGTTATGATTTGAGTGATGGGGAAGAAGAAGTTGGTGAGGAAGCAATTCCGTTCCAAGAACACATTGAGAGTGTGGCAATTTCACCCATGAACTTCATTGGCCCCATCAATATGTTATCTTGGAGACGGATCATCAACTCAAATTCTTTCTTGAGTTGGTACATGGTGGAGAAAGGAGTGTTGGTTGCAAAAGGAGTCCAAAGCCCTTTATGAAAGCTGATTCAGGCTTTGGGATTCAAGCATGGTATAAAGCCCACTTGAGTGGTTTCTGGAGAGTGTTAGGGTACTTCAAGGGTAATTTGAGTGTTTGTCCATCAGGCTTGAAGAATAAAGATCAACAAGAAAGAGAGCGGATACCTAGAATATGGGATCCTAAAGGAGCCTTAAAGTGCAAGCTTGGATGGAGATTTAAGGAGGAGTGAAAACATAAGCCACCCTAACAAGAGTCTCCTCAACAAATCCAACTTAAGGAATATAAACCAAATTGTTAGGTGGGAGACACCTTGAGGAATGGGGTTTTCTTGTGTGGTCTAAAAATTCACAAATTAGTTCTCGTTGAAAGTATAGCGTCTAAAGCAACAAGGAATCCCTTTCGTGCAAAAGTTTTGGTTGTCACAAGTAACAAACCCCTAATAAAATTGATAACCAAAATATTTAAACCTCGGGTCGTCTCTCAAGGAATTGCAGGGAGGTGTTCTTATTATTGGTTATACAAGGTATATTTTGGGGTTTTTAAGATAAGAAGCAAGAATAATAAATGGTAATGAAAATCAAGTAATGACTATAAAAGCTCTTGGCAAGGTATGAAAACTGGAAGTCCTATCCCAGTTATCCTTATCAATTGTGATGAGAATTGTTCATTGCTCCCACTTAGTTAACCCTCAACGAATGAAGGAAAGTCAAGTGGACTAATCAATTTGATTCCTCAAGTCCTAGTCAACTCCTAAGGAAAGACTAGCTTTAGTGGAATCCAAATCAATCAGCAACTTTCAATTATCAATCAACAAAGGAGTTTGATAACTCAAGTGTCACCAATTACTCAACCAAGCCAAGAACATAGAATTCTACTCTAACATCCTTCTAAGCATTTTGTCAAGTACTTGGAGGGCATAACATAAAAACATAGAAAATTAATAAGGGAATATTAAATCTAAAACCAACAATTGCAAAATCAAAGATAACAAATAATAGAAGGAGCAATAAACATGAAATACTTCAAATTGCATAAAAAGGAAAATCAATCAACATGAAGAGTTCATAAACTAAATTGTAGAATAAATAGATCAACAAGAGAAGATAAATAAACTAAACTATTAGAACAAATAGGAGTAGAAGAAAACTAAATTAAAGCATGATAGAAATCTAAATTTAAGAAAAGCTAATCCTAAAAATCCTAAAAACCTAGAGAGAGGAGAAAGCCTCTCTCCAGAAAACTACATCTAAAACCTAAAATTGTGAATAATGAAAGTTGTTGTCACTTGATTCCTCCACTCTGTAGCCTCTAATCTAGGTTTTCTGGGTCGAAAAGTGGGTCAAAAATAGCCCATAAACCGCTGGGGGCGATTTCTGATACGTATAGGTGAAGAACAAAACTCTCGCGCGATCTAGAATTTCACAATTAAATTCCCGTTGTAATTATAGCTTCTAGACCGACAAGAATTCCTTTCTTACAAGCGTTTTGGTTGTCACAAGTAACAAACCCCTTTGAAATTGATAACCGAAGTATTTAAATATCGGGTTGTATTCTCAAGGAATTGCAGGGAGCTATGAATTATTATTGGTTATGCAAAGGTATATTTTGGGGTTTTGAAAAGGGTTTGAACAAGAGAAATAGATTGCAGGAATTAATAAATCAATTGCTATAAATATCTTAGCAAGGTATGAAAATCGGAATTCCTATCCTAGTTATCCTTATCAGATGTGGTGAGAATTGGGTTTTAATCCCACTTAGTTATTCCTTGTTAAATAAAGAAAAGTCAAGTAGACTAATTAAATTGATCCTCAAGTTTTAGTCAACTTTTAGAGCGATCCAAATTAATTAGCAATTGCCAAATTCAACCACTGCTGAGTTTGATAACTCAAGTATCACCAATTAATTAACCAAAGCCAAAAGAGAAAATAAATCATAAATAACGCAGAACAATCATGAGTTTGAAATACCTCAAATTATATTAACTAAGAAAATCCTAACATGAATGGTTCATAAGCCAATTGGGTAACATCAATCAAATACACATAAAAATCATCAGAGTAAATAAAAATAAAAGAGAAACATAGATTATTGAACCTGGTATGAAGAAACAATCCAATGACTAGAAGAAATCCTAAATCCTAAGGTAAATCCTAATCCTAAGAGAGAGGAGAGAATCTCTCTCTCTAAAAACTACATCTAATCCTAAAACTATGTAAGAATGTATGTTGTATGATGTATCCAGTGTCTCCTCATGAATGGATGGATTCCTCCATTTATAACCCTTTAATCTGTGTTCTCTGGGCTTGGAACTGGACCAAAAAGGGCCCAGAAGTCGCTGGGGCCGACTTCTGCAAATTCTGTAGATCGCGCACGTCACGCGTCCGCGTGGGTCATGCGTTCGCGTCGTCCATGCGAACGCATCACTGCCAGTTTCTCCAAAAACTCCAAGTTGTGCTTTCCTTCCATTTTTGTACGTTTCCTTTTCATCCTTTAAGTCATTCATGCCCTATAAAACCTGAAAGTACTCAACACACAAATCACGGCATCGAATGGTAATAATGGATAATTAAATTTGATTATTTTAAAGCATAGGAAACATGTTTTCTCATATGTCATATCCTAAGGAAGGAATTGTAAAACCATGCAAATTCATATGAATAAGTAGGTGAAGAGTTGATAAAATCATTCAATTTAAGCACAAGATATATCATAAAATAGTGGTTTATCAACCTCTCCACACTTAAACAATAGCATGTCCTCATGCTATATCCAAGAGAAAAGAGTAAAGGTATAATGGTGGAATCATGTGCAATGCAATCTATTCTAAATGCAACTACCTAAATGAGTCATGCAATTCTAGTTATTATTCACCTATATATAAAGCATACATGTAGTTAAATTAATTAATATCCTCAAGGAATCATGTATGTACAACTAGGGCCAAATCATATTAAAACACAATTACAATTGAGTTGAGTTAAGATAGTTTACAACTTGCAAGACAATTAATAATTAAGCATGGACACATGAGAATGAGCTATTGAACCCTCACTGGATTGTGTGTTTACTCTCTAGTCACTCAGTGTTTGGGTTTAATCACTCTCTTCTTTTCCAGTCATGCCTTCTAAAACTTTGTTTTTCCTCTAATCAATCAACAATTATTGAATATAGACATACAAAGATCATGAGGTCTTTTCTTAGGTTGTAATGGGGCTGAGGTGAGGGTAAGGCTAAGTGAGCTAACAAAGTGAATCCTTGACTAGTCTAAGATCTCACCTAATATATACATATTCTATATAATTTCATAATCCTTCACCTAGCTACCCAAACCTTTCCACTTTTGTGTTACATGCTCATGCATTTTATTTTTGACTTTGTCCCATGTGCATTGATTCTTTGTAATTGCACTCGGGATAATTTTTTTTGTGTATCCCCTTATTTAAATACTAAAATTATATATATATATATATATATATATATATATATATATATATATATGTATGTATGTATGTATGTACATGGTGATTTAATTGTTTTGATTTCACATAAGCATGCTTCCCAAATTTTTGAAACATCTTGTTTAGTGTAAATCCCTACTTTTTCTATCATCCCATATTCCCATAAAGTTTCCTACATTTTAATTATACACAATATCTATCTTAAGCTAACCAAGGATTCAACTTGGGGTTTTTATTTTGTTTTTCTGCTTAAGGCTAGTAATGTGGTTATAAAATGAATGAGGATTAAAAAGCTCAAGGTGGCTAACAAGGATGGCATAAAAGGTAGGTTTATTTGGGACAAGTGGGCACAAATACAAATAATGGCCTCAATCATCTCTTGGCATGCATCTATATTCTATAATTGGACATATAGATTAAAACAAAATAAAGATTGCAAGCATAAAAAAGAAGTGCGAAACACACAGGAATGAAATTTATGGTTTGATGTAACCATATAATTAAGCTCAAAACTCACGAGCTGTGAGTTCTTAAGCTCATAAATCACATATCAGTTATGTATGTCATGCAAGTAGAAATTAAAAGTTTCCATTCAACTCAATGTAAATCTTTAAGGTGCCCCTTAAAATCTTAGTGTTTCTCCTTGATGAAATGCTGTTAACTAACTAACATGTAATGCTATATATACAAGGTGTATGGATTGTTTTAATATACTACAGTTCCTAGCTTACTCTTTTTATTTTTCAATTAAACCAAACTATCATATGCTAAAAAGGGTAAACTATACTAATTAATCCACTTAATATATAACTAGTAAACTAAGGTGCAAATTAAGCTAAAATATCCAAGATATATACAGCTCAAAGTGCAGAATGCAAAAGTACAACAAAAACAAAAAAGAGAAAAATGTGCAAATAAAATATAGTAAATGAATAAAATAAGATAAGAGTCTATAGTGGTTCACCAAAAAAAAATATGCCAGAGATGGCAACCTCCCCACACTTAAATAATAGCATCGTCCTCGATGCTCACTCAAGCTGGGTGGGAAGAAGTGTCATCTTCGGAAGGGTGGGCTGCTGGTGTCTCAGTGGTAGGCGGAAGGTCTGCAGTCTCTGTGAGTGTAGGAGCAGCTGTCTGCTGAAGTGGAGGCTCTGTCTGTAGAGGAATCTCTGGATTAGCGGCCTGTAGCTGGTGGTGCTCCTCATGATGTGGGACAGTGTGCTCGGGACTTCCCTGCTCAGCCTGGGTAGGCGCCTCCTCCTCAGATGTGTCTGATGGTGTGTCGGGCTCGAAGGGGATGTCGCCACCAGATCAGATCATCAGCTTGAGGTGCTTATAGCGCCGCTTATGGTGACGTTCAGACCTCTCATAACGTTGCCTGTTGCAACGTTCAGACCTCCTCAAAGTGCTGCTGGTGGTGGCGCTCCATCTGGTCTAAGCGGTCAAAGAGTCGGTGCACCAGAAGATAGACGGGCTCAGGAGCAGGTGGGGGTGCAGAGAATGGAGCTGGGGCAGTGGATGCTGAAGGGGCAGCTGAAGACGTAGCTGCCTCAGCAGAGTCAGTGAGAAACGAAGGTCGGTAGCCTAAAGCCTGAAACTTCCGACTGTGAGGGATGATCTTCTTGCAGTTTGCGGTGGATGGCTTTTCATCAGCAACCTCCCAAGGTACCTCAGCTCGGTGACCTATCTGAGTAATCAGGAATGGAAAAGGGAGGGTGCCTCTGACATAGACTCTGGTCATGTAATGCCAGATGAAGCGGGGCAGATATAAGTCCTTACCCATCATCACACACCAGATGAGGGTAATCATAGCAGCAGGCACCTCCGTCTAATGAGTGCTCGGCATCACGTAGTTACTCAGAATCTGTTGCCATAGCCGAGCTTCATCATTTAGATATATTAGCCTGATTCCCTTGGGTACCACTATGCTCTTTCCTATGACCCATGGAACAGTAGGATCAAGAGTGATATCCTGTTTCATTGCATCCCGATCAAACCTCATGAATCTCATATCCTCCTCAGCTTTCTGGTAACCGTCTGGCTGATCTGATTTAGGTGGGAGCTGGAGGATGTCTTCAATTGCTTCCTCAATAACCAGAACTTGCTTGCCTCTGAGCTGTACTGCATCCAGGGATGATAAAAAGTAGTTACAGTAGAATTAATAAGGCACATATTTACAATTCCCCGGCAACGGTGCCATTTTGAAGAACGAAACTCTCACGCGGTCTAGAATTTCACAATTAAATTCCCGTTGTAAGTATAGCTTCTAGACCGACAAGAATTCCTTTCTTACAAACGTTTTGGTTGTCACAAGTAAAAAACCCCTTTGAAATTGATAACCAAAGTATTTAAACCTCGGGTCGTCTTCTCAAGGAATTGCAGGGAGGTATGAATTATTATTGGTTATGCAAAGGTATATTTTGGGGTTTTGAAAAGGGTTTGAACAAGAGAAATAGATTGCAGGAATTAATAAATCAATTGCTATAAATCTTTTGGCAAGGTATGAAAATCAAAATTCCTATCCTAGTTATCCTTATCAGATGTGGTGAGAATTGGGTTTTAATCCCACTTAGTTATTCCTTGTTAAATAAAGAAAAGTCAAGTAGACTAATTAAATTGATCCTCAAGTTTTAGTCAACTTTTAGAGCGATCCAAATTAATTAGCAATTGCCAAATTCAACCACTGGTGAGTTTGATAACTCAAGTATCACCAATTAATAACCAAAGCCAAAAGAGAAAATAAATCATAAATAACGCAGAACAATCATGAGTTTGAAATACCTCAAATTATATTAACTAAGAAAATCCTAACATGAATGGTTCATAAGCCAATTGGGCAACATCAATCAAATACACATAAAAATCATCAGAGTAAATAAAAATAGAAGAGAAACATAGATTATTGAACCTGGTATGAAGAAACAATCCAATGACTAGAAGAAATCCTAAATCCTAAGGTAAATCCTAATCCTAAGAGAGAGGAGAGAACCTCTCTCTCTCTAAAAACTACATCTAATCCTAAAACTATGTAAGAATGTATGTTGTATGATGTATCCAGTGTCTCCTCATGAATGGATGGATTCCTCCATTTATAACCCTTTAATCTGTGTTCTCTGGGCTTGGAACTGGACCAAAAAGGGCCCAGAAGTCGCTGGGGCCGACTTCTGCAAATTCTGTAGATCGCGCACGTCACGCGTCTGCGTGGGTCATGCGTTCGCATCGTCCATGCGAATGCATCACTGCTAGTTTCTCCAAAAACTCCAAGTTGTGCTTTCCTTCCATTTTTGTACGTTTCCTTTTCATCCTTTAAGTCATTCCTGCCCTATAAAACCTGAAAGTACTCAACACACAAATCACGGCATCGAATGGTAATAATGGATAATTAAATTTGATTATTTTAAAGCATAGGAAACATTTTTTCTCATATGTCATATCCTAATGAAGGAATTGTAAAACCATGCAAGTTCATATGAATAAGTAGGTGAAGAGTTGATAAAATCATTTAATTTAAGCACAAGATATATCATAAAATAGTGGTTTATCAACCTCCCCACACTTAAACAATAGCATGTCCTCATGCTATATCCAAGAGAAAAGAGTAAAGGTATAATGGTGGAATCATGTGCAATGCAATCTATTCTAAATGCAACTACCTAAATGAGTCATGCAATTCTAGTTATTATTCACCTATATATAAAGCATACATGTAGTTAAATTAATTCATATCCTCAAGGAATCATGTATGTACAACTAGGGCCAAATCATATTAAAACACAATTACAATTGAGTTGAGTTAAGATAGTTTACAACTTGCAAGACAATTAATAATTAAGCATGGACACATGAGAATGAGCTATTGAACCCTCACTGGATTGTGTGTTTACTCTCTAGTCACTCAGTGTTTGGGTTCAATCACTCTCTTCTTTTCCAGTCATGCCTTCTAAAACTTTGTTTTTCCTCTAATCAATCAACAATTATTGAATATAGACATACAAAGATCATGAGGTCTTTTCTTAGGTTGTAATGGGGCTGAGGTGAGGGTAAGGCTAAGTGAGCTAACAAAGTGAATCCTTGACTAGTCTAAGATCTCACCTAACATATACATATTTTATATAATTTCATAATCCTTCACCTAGCTACCCAAACCTTTCCACTTTTGTATTACATGCTCATGCATTTTATTTTTGACTTTGTCCCATGTGCATTGATTCTTTGTAATTGCAATTGGGATAATTTTTTTTGTGTATCCCCTTATTTAAATACTATATATATATATATATATATATATATATATATATATATATATATATATATATATATATATATATGTATGTATGTATGTACATGGTGATTTAATTGTTTTGATTTCACATAAGCATGCTTCCCAAATTTTTGAAACATCTTGTTTAGTGTAAATCCCTACTTTTTCTATCATCCCATATTCCCATAAAATTTCCTACATTTTAATTATACACAATATCTATCTTAAGCTAACGAAGGATTCAACTTGGGGTTTTTATTTTGTTTTTCTGCTTAAGGCTAGTAATGTGGTTATAAAATGAAGGAGGATTAAAAAGCTCAAGGTGGCTAACAAGGATGGCATAAAAGGTAGGTTTATTTGGGACAAGTGGGCACAAATACAAATAATGGCCTCAATCATCTCTTGGCATGCATCTATATTCTATAATTGGACATATAGATTAAAACAAAATAAAGATTGCAAGCATAAAAAAGAAGTGCGAAACACACAGGAATGAAATTTATGGTTTGATGTAACCATATAATTAAGCTCAAAACTCACGAGCTGTGAGTTCTTAAGCTCATAAATCACATATCAGTTATGTATGTCATGCAAGTAGAAATTAAAAGTTTCCATTCAACTCAATGTAAATCTTTAAGGTGCCCCTTAAAATCTTAGTGTTTCTCCTTGATGAAATGCTGTTAACTAACTAACATGTAATGCTATATATACAAGGTGTAAGGATTGTTTTAATATACTATAGTTCCTAGCTTACTCTTTTTATTTTTCAATTAAACCAAACTATCATATGCTAAAAAGGGTAAACTATACTAATTAATCCACTTAATATATAACTAGTAAACTAAGGTGCAAATTAAGCTAAAATATCCAAGATATATACAGCTCAAAGTGCAGAATGAAAAAGTACAACAAAAACAAAAAAGAGAAAAATGTGCAAATAAAATACAGTAAATGAATAAAATAAGATAAGAGTCTGTAGTGGTTCACCAAAAAAAAATATGCCAGAGATGGCAACCTCCCCACACTTAAATAATAGCATCGTCCTCGATGCTCACTCAAGCTGGGTGGGAAGAAGTGTCATCTTCGGAAGGGTGGGCTGCCGGTGTCTCAGTGGTAGGCGGAAGGTCTGCAGTCTCTGTGAGTGTAGGAGCAGCTGTCTGCTGAAGTGGAGGCTCTGTCTGTAGAGGAATCTCTGGATTAGCGGCCTGTAGCTGGTGGTGCTCCTCATGATGTGGGACAGTGTGCTCGGGACTTCCCTGCTCAGCCTGGGTAGGCGCCTCCTCCTCAGATGTGTCTGATGGTGTGTCGGGCTCGAAGGGGATGTCGCCACCAGATCGGATCATCAGCTTGAGGTGCTTATAGCGCCGCTTATGGTGACGTTCAGACCTCTCATAACGTTGCCTGTTGCAACGTTCAGACCTCCTCAAAGTGCTGCTGGTGGTGGCGCTCCATCTGGTCTAAGCGGTCAAAGAGTCGGTGCACCAGAAGATAGACGGGCTCAGGAGCAGGTGGGGGTGCAGAGAATGGAGCTGGGGCAGTGGATGCTGAAGGGGCAGCTGAAGACGTAGCTGCCTCAGCAGAGTCAGTGAGAAACGAAGGTCGGTAGCCTAAAGCCTGAAACTTCCGACTGTGAGGGATGATCTTCTTGCAGTCTGCGGTGGATGGCTTTTCATCAGCAACCTCCCAAGGTAACTCAGCTCGGTGACCCATCTGAGTAATCAGGAATGGAAAAGGGAGGGTGCCTCTGACATAGACTCTGGTCATGTAATGCCAGATGAAGCGGGGCAGATATAAGTCCTTACCCATCATCACACACCAGATGAGGGTAATCATAGCAGCAGGCACCTCCGTCTAATGAGTGCTCGGCATCACGTAGTTACTCAGAATCTGTTGCCATAGCCGAGCTTCATCATTTAGATATATTAGCCTGATTCCCTTGGGTACCACTATGCTCTTTCCTATGACCCATGGAACAGTAGGATCAAGAGTGATATCCTGTTTCATTGCATCCCAATCAAACCTCATGAATCTCATATCCTCCTCAGCTTTCTGGTAACCGTCTGGCTGATCTGATTTAGGTGGGAGCTGGAGGATGTCTTCAATTGCTTCCTCAATAACCAGAACTTGCTTGCCTCTGAGCTGTACTGCATCCAGGGATGATAAAAAGTAGTTACAGTAGAATTAATAAGGCACATATATACAATTCCCCGGCAACGGTGCCATTTTGAAGAACGAAACTCTCACGCGGTCTAGAATTTCACAATTAAATTCCCGTTGTAAGTATAGCTTCTAGACTGACAAGAATTCCTTTCTTACAAACGTTTTGGTTGTCACAAGTAACAAACCCCTTTGAAATTGATAACCAAAGTATTTAAACCTCGGGTCGTCTTCTCAAGGAATTGCAGGGAGGTATGAATTATTATTGGTTATGCAAAGGTATATTTTGGGGTTTTGAAAAGGGTTTGAACAAGAGAAATAGATTGCAGGAATTAATAAATCAATTGCTATAAATCTTTTGGCAAGGTATGAAAATCAAAATTCCTATCCTAGTTATCCTTATCAGATGTGGTGAGAATTGGGTTTTAATCCCACTTAGTTATTCCTTGTTAAATAAAGAAAAGTCAAGTAGACTAATTAAATTGATCCTCAAGTTTTAGTCAACTTTTAGAGCGATCCAAATTAATTAGCAATTGCCAAATTCAACCACTGGTGAGTTTGATAACTCAAGTATCACCAATTAATAACCAAAGCCAAAAGAGAAAATAAATCATAAATAACGCAGAACAATCATGAGTTTGAAATACCTCAAATTATATTAACTAAGAAAATCCTAACATGAATGGTTCATAAGCCAATTGGGCAACATCAATCAAATACACATAAAAATCATCAGAGTAAATAAAAATAGAAGAGAAACATAGATTATTGAACCTGGTATGAAGAAACAATCCAATGACTAGAAGAAATCCTAAATCCTAAGGTAAATCCTAATCCTAAGAGAGAGGAGAGAACCTCTCTCTCTCTCTAAAAACTACATCTAATCCTAAAACTATGTAAGAATGTATGTTGTATGATGTATCCAGTGTCTCCTCATGAATGGATGGATTCCTCCATTTATAACCCTTTAATCTGTGTTCTCTGGGCTTGGAACTGGACCAAAAAGGGCCCAGAAGTCGCTGGGGCCGACTTCTGCAAATTCTGTAGATCGCGCACGTCACGCGTCTGCGTGGGTCATGCGTTCGCGTCGTCCATGCGAACGCATCACTGCCAGTTTCTCCAAAAACTCCAAGTTGTGCTTTCCTTCCATTTTTGTACGTTTCCTTTTCATCCTTTAAGTCATTCCTGCCCTATAAAACCTGAAAGTACTCAACACACAAATCACGGCATCGAATGGTAATAATGGATAATTAAATTTGATTATTTTAAAGCATAGGAAACATTTTTTCTCATATGTCATATCCTAAGGAAGGAATTGTAAAACCATGCAAGTTCATATGAATAAGTAGGTGAAGAGTTGATAAAATCATTCAATTTAAGCACAAGATATATCATAAAATAGTGGTTTATCAACCTCCCCACACTTAAACAATAGCATGTCCTCATGCTATATCCAAGAGAAAAGAGTAAAGGTATAATGGTGGAATCATGTGCAATGCAATCTATTCTAAATGCAACTACCTAAATGAGTCATGCAATTCTAGTTATTATTCACCTATATATAAAGCATACATGTAGTTAAATTAATTCATATCCTCAAGGAATCATGTATGTACAACTAGGGCCAAATCATATTAAAACACAATTACAATTGAGTTGAGTTAAGATAGTTTACAACTTGCAAGACAATTAATAATTAAGCATGGACACATGAGAATGAGCTATTGAACCCTCACTGGATTGTGTGTTTACTCTCTAGTCACTCAGTGTTTGGGTTTAATCACTCTCTTCTTTTCCAGTCATGCCTTCTAAAACTTTGTTTTTCCTCTAATCAATCAACAATTATTGAATATAGACATACAAAGATCATGAGGTCTTTTCTTAGGTTGTAATGGGGCTGAGGTGAGGGTAAGGCTAAGTGAGCTAACAAAGTGAATCCTTGACTAGTCTAAGATCTCACCTAACATATACATATTTTATATAATTTCATAATCCTTCACCTAGCTACCCAAACCTTTCCACTTTTGTGTTACATGCTCATGCATTTTATTTTTGACTTTGTCCCATATGCATTGATTCTTTGTAATTGCACTTGGGATAATTTTTTTTTGTGTATCCCCTTATTTAAATACTAAAATTATATATATATATATATATATATATATATATATATATATATATATATATATATATGTATGTATGTATGTACATGGTGATTTAATTGTTTTGATTTCACATAAGCATGCTTCCCAAATTTTTGAAACATCTTGTTTAGTGTAAATCCCTACTTTTTCTATCATCCCATATTCCCATAAAATTTCCTACATTTTAATTATACACAATATCTATCTTAAGCTAACGAAGGATTCAACTTAGTGTTTTTATTTTGTTTTTCTGCTTAAGGCTAGTAATGTGGTTATAAAATGAAGGAGGATTAAAAAGCTCAAGGGGGCTAACAAGGATGGCATAAAAGGTAGGTTTATTTGGGACAAGTGGGCACAAATACAAATAATGGCCTCAATCATCTCTTGGCATGCATCTATATTCTATAATTGGACATATAGATTAAAACAAAATAAAGATTGCAAGCATAAAAAAGAAGTGCGAAACACACAGGAATGAAATTTATGGTTTGATGTAACCATATAATTAAGCTCAAAACTCACGAGCTGTGAGTTCTTAAGCTCATAAATCACATATCAGTTATGTATGTCATGCAAGTAGAAATTAAAAGTTTCCATTCAACTCAATGTAAATCTTTAAGGTGCCCCTTAAAATCTTAGTGTTTCTCCTTGATGAAATGTTGTTAACTAACTAACATGTAATGCTATATATACAAGGTGTATGGATTGTTTTAATATACTACAGTTCCTAGCTTACTCTTTTTATTTTTCAATTAAACCAAACTATCATATGCTAAAAAGGGTAAACTATACTAATTAATCCACTTAATATATAACTAGTAAACTAAGGTGCAAATTAAGCTAAAATATCCAAGATATATACAGCTCAAAGTGCAGAATGCAAAAGTACAACAAAAACAAAAAAGAGAAAAATGTGCAAATAAAATACAGTAAATAAATAAAATAAGATAAGAGTCTGTAGTGGTTCCCCAAAAAAAAATATGCCAGAGATGGCAACCTCCCCACACTTAAATAATAGCATCGTCCTCGATGCTCACTCAAGCTGGGTGGGAAGAAGTGTCATCTTCGGAAGGGTGGGCTGCCGGTGTCTCAGTGGTAGGCGGAAGGTTTGCAGTCTCTGTGAGTGTAGGAGCAGCTGTCTGCTGAAGTGGAGGCTCTGTCTGTAGAGGAATCTCTGGATCAGTGGCCTGTAGCTGGTGGTGCTCCTCATGATGTGGGACAGTGTGCTCGGGACCTCCCTGCTCAGCCTGGGTAGGCGCCTCCTCCTCAGATGTGTTTGATGGTGTGTCGGGCTCGAAGGGGATGTCGCCACCAGATCGGATCATCAGCTTGAGGTGCTTATAGCGCCGCTTATGGTGACGCTCAGACCTCTCATAATGTTGCTTGTTGCAACGTTCAGACCTCCTCAAAGTGCTGCTGGTGGTGGCACTCCATCTGGTCTAAGCGGTCAAAGAGTCGGTGCACCAGAAGATAGATGGGCTCAGGAGCAGGTGGGGGTGCAGAGAATGGAGCTGGGGCAGTGGATGCTGAAGGGGCAGCTGAAGACGTAGCTGCCTCAGCAGAGTCAGTGAGAAACGGAGGTCGGTAGCCTAAAGCCTGAAACTTCCGACTATGAGGATGATCTTCTTGCAGTCTGCGGTGGATGGCTTTTCATCAGCAACCTCCCAAGGTACCTCAGCTCGGTGACCCATCTGAGTAATCAGGAATGGAAAAGGGAGGGTGCCTCTGACATAGACTCTGGTCATGTAATGCCAGATGAAGCGAGACAGATATAAGTCCTTACCCATCATCACACACCAGATGAGGGTAATCATAGCAGCAGTCACCTCCGTCTCATGAGTGCTCGGCATCACGTAGTTACTCAGAATCTGTTGCCATAGCCGAGCCTCATCATTTAGATATATTAGCCTGATTCCCTTGGGTACCACTATGCTCTTTCCTATGACCCATGGAACAGTAGGATCAAGAGTGATATCCTGTTTCATTGCATCCCGATCAAACCTCATGAATCTCATATCCTCCTCAGCTTTCTGGTAACCGTCTGGCTGATCTGATTTAGGTGGGAGCTGGAGGATGTCTTCAATTGCTTCCTTAATAACCAGAACTTGCTTGCCTCTGAGCTGTACTGCATCCAGGGATGATAAAAAGTAGTTACAGTAGAATTAATAAGGCACATGTTTATAATTCCCCGGCAACGGTGCCATTTTGAAGAACGAAACTCTCACGCGGTCTAGAATTTCACAATTAAATTCCTGTTGTAAGTATAGCTTCTAGACCGACAAGAATTCCTTTCTTAGAAACGTTTTGGTTGTCACAAGTAACAAACCCCTTTGAAATTGATAACCAAAGTATTTAAACCTCGGGTCGTCTTCTCAAGGAATTGCAGGGAGGTATGAATTATTATTGGTTATGCAAAGGTATATTTTGGGGTTTTGAAAAGGGTTTGAACAAGAGAAATAGATTGCAGGAATTAATAAATCAATTGCTATAAATCTCTTGGCAAGGTATGAAAATCGAAATTCCGATCCTAGTTATCCTTATCAGATGTGGTGAGAATTGGGTCTTAATCCCACTTAGTTATTCCTTGTTAAATAAAGAAAAGTCAAGTAGACTAATTAAATTGATCCTCGAGTTTCAGTCAACTTTTAGAGTGATCCAAATTAATTAGAAATTGCCAAATTCAACCACTGCTGAGTTTGATAACTCAAGTATCACCAATTAATTAACCAAAACCAAAAGAGAAAATAAATCATAAATAACGCAAAACAATCATAAGTTTGAAATACCTCAAATTATATTAACTAAGAAAATCCTAACATGAATAGTTCATAAGCCAATTGAGCAACATCAATCAAATACACATAAAAATCATCAGAGTAAATAAAAATAGAAGAGAAACATAGATTATTGAACCTGGTATGAAGAAACAATCCCAATGACTAGAAGAAATCCTAAATCCTATTGTAAATCCTAATCCTAAGAGAGAGGAGAGAACCTCTCTCATTAAAAACTATATCTAATCCTAAAACTATGTAAGAATGTATGTTGTATGATGTATCCAGTGTCTCCTCATGAATGGATGGATTCCTCCATTTATAACCCTTTAATCTGTGTTCTCTGGGTTTGGATCTGGACCAAAAAAGGGCCCAGAAGTCGCTGGGGCCGACTTTAGCAAATTCTGCATATCGCGCATGTCACGCGGTCGCGTCATCTGGAGTGTTGCTCTTCCACGGGGTCGCGTCAGTCATGCGTCCGCGTTAGTTGTGTTTCGCGAGTCACGCGTTCGCGTCGTCCATGCGGACGCGTCGCTGGCAGTTTCTCCAAAAACTCCAATTTGTGCTTTCCTTCCATTTTTGTACGTTTTCTTTTCATCCTTTAAGTCATTCCTGCCCTATAAAACCTGAAAGTACTCAACACACAAATCACGGCATCGAATGGTAATAAAGGATAATTAAATTTGATTATTTTAAAGCATAGGAAACATATTTTCTCATATGTCATATCCGAAGGAAGGAATTGTAAAACCAAGCAAATTCATATGAATAAGTAGGTGAAGAGTTGATAAAATCATTCAATTTAAGTACAAGATATATCATAAAATAGTGGTTTATCAACAGGTCACGGCTCTGTCACGCGTACGCGTCGCCCATGGGTACGCGTCGATTGTCTGACGCCCCAGCCACGCGTACGCATCATTAACGCATATGCGTCACCTAACAGCCAGGCAATTATGGCAAATTATATATCGTTGTGAAGCCCCAGATGTTAGCTTTCTAACACAAGTAAAACCGTCTCTTTGGACCTCTATAGCTCAAGTTATGATTGATTGAGTGCAAAGAGGTCAGGGCTGACAGCTTTGCAGTTCCTTCAACTTCTTGTATTCCTTCCACTTTTACATGCTTCTTTTCCATCCTCTATGCCATTCCTACCCTGTAATCTCTAAAAATACTTAACACACATATCATGGCATCAAATTGTAAAAAGAGAGGATTAAAATTAGCTAAATTAAGACCAAAGAAACATGTTTTCAATAATAGCATAAAACCAGGAAGGAAAATGTAAAACATGCGAATTCTATGAATAAGTGTGAGAATAGTGGATAAAATCCACATCAATTAAGCACAAGATGTACCACGAAATAGTGGTGCATCACACCCCACTATGGTAACATCTTTCTTACCCTTTCTCTTTGTTTATAGTTTGACTGTATTGCATTTTTGTTTATCTTGGTTAGCCTATGATTAGTTTAATTTTGAGCATACGTATGTTAATTTTCATATGGATCATGCATTTATGGATTTTTGAATGTTGTGGGGTTGAAATTTTGTTGAGCTAAGGTAGAGTGCCCTAGAATTTGAAGAAAATTTTTTGGAAAAATAGGGCACTATGCGTGCGCACACCCTTGTGCGTACGCACACAATGTCTATATTTCGCACTCCGTGTGTGCGCACCCTCCTGTGCACGCGCACACAAGCCTGTGTGTCCTCTGTTCAGAGTGCTCGCACGCCTTGTGCGTGGGAGCTCCCCTATTTTTCTTGCGCTTTTTGGGTGCACACACAAAGCCCTTTTCACGCACACTGTGCGTGCGCACCCACCTGCACACACCAGCTTACACTCCTTCGGCTGGTAGCGCTGGCACACCCTGTGTGTATGAACCCCTATCCATTTTTGTTCTTGTGCGTGCGCGTGGACCTGTCTGCGCAAGCACAAATGATCCTTCCCCAAGTAAAAAAAAGTATTTTGTGCGTACGCACAAGATTGTGCATGCGCACACCTCTTACTCCCCTCTCTGTTCAAAGCGTTTGCACACCCTTGCACGTCCACTTACCTTCCATTTTCCACCATGTGTGCGTGTGCACACGTACCTGTGCATGCGCACATGTGCTGTTTTGGGCAAAATTTTTATTGCACTTTAAATTAAGCCCTAAGGCACTTCCGCCCACTCCACCCCTTTCTTCTCTTACTTTTGCTTTGTTTTTCTGCTTGTCCTAGTTAGTTTTGTTTGCATTTTATTTTTATTTTAGTAATTATATTCATTTTGCTTTAGTTGTTTGTTAATTTAATAAATTGCAAGTGTTTGCTTGATGATTGATTGGGTTGCTTCTTGCTTGAATTTTGGTTTAATTTTTGATGAATATGTGCACTGAGCATTAAGTCTTTGTTTGATCGCCTAAATGAATTTTGAGTTTGATTCATATGTTGTAGCTACCATATGCATCAGACTATATCCTTTTTTGGAAACTTAATCATGAATTGTGCACTTTTACTTTCGTGAATTGAATCGAATTTCTTGTTCATCATGATTTTCATATCAAATTCATCACATGACCGGTACTTATTTCTTGTTAATGATTTGCATTTGTTTGAGTGACTTGATTTGATTGTTATCAAACTTGTCACTTTTTGCAACAAGTACCTTTACCATGTGACTATTTCATTATGTTTCAAGATGAATAAGTAGTTTTCTTTTCATCATTGAATTGGTTATTGTCGATTGTGCCATTTTCTATTCATCTTGCACTGTCACTTGCACAATTTTAATATCCAATATCTCAAAACTCACTTCACTTTAGTTGTGGTTACCTAGGTTTGTTTGTGCATTCACTCTTGTTTATCTTTATTTGCAACCTAGGCTACTTTTGAAGAACACATGTTATTTCTTTTGATTATGTGGTTGCCATTTTCACCCGGCCAATGTGTTGTGTTCTAAATCGTGCACACTTAGAATATGCACATTGTCTTTTATCATACCACACTGCTATGACTTTTGCCTCAATTCTTGTTTGTTTGTTTTATACAGCGACCCAAACCCCGGTGCCCACCAGCTGAAGGTGGAGCCTTATAGTTCTTCACCCCCAGATTATGTGCATGCACGGAGGACCGTGCAACGTTTAAGTGTGGGGGAGGATCCGCAATTTTGGGGCGTAAATTTCTCTTTCTCAACACTTTGCACTATGTTCTAGTTTTTAGTAGTTATGCTTTTGTGAATATTTGTTAGTATTTCATTACATTGCACTTTGCTTAGTTTGTTTGTATATATCCTATCTTGGTTATAGTTTTATAGTAGTAAATATTTGCAGGTTGCTTAGTATAGGAAATAAGTTTGGTGAAAACAACAAAGAATTTTCAAGAAATCTCTTTTAGGGCATTTGGTGTACGAATTTGTGATTCGCACAACTAACCAGCAAGTGCACTGGGTCGTCCAAGTAATACCTTACGTGAGTAAGGGTCGATCCCACGGAGATTATTGGCTTGAAGCAATCAATATTTATTTATTTGTCTTAGTCAGGATGTCAAAGAAAATTGTTTGGATTACTTGAACAATAGAGTTATTTGTTTATAAAGGATGCAGTACTGGGGAATAATAGCTTTACTTGTTGTGCAGTAATGGAGAATATATTGGAGTTTTGGAGATGCTTTGTCCTTTGACTTCAACTTTTCCTTGAGATCCTCTTCTCACACGCAGATTCCTTCCATGGCAAGCTCTATGTAGGGTGTCACCGTTGTCAGTGGCTACTTCCCATCCTCTCAGTGAAAACGTTCCTATGCTCTGTCACAGCACGGCTAATCATCTGTCGGTTCTCAATCAGGTTGGAATAGAATCCATTGATTCTTTTGCGTCTGTCACTAACGCCCAGCCCTCAGGAGTTTGAAGCACGTCACAGTCATTCAATCCCAGAATCCTACTCGGAATACCACAGACAAGGTTTAGACTTTTCGGATTCTCATGAATGCCGCCATCAATCCGGCCTATACCACGAAGATTCTGTTGGGGAATCTAAGAGATATTCATTCAGTCTGATGTAGAACGGAGGTGATTATCAGGCACACGTTCATGGATTGAGGAAGGTGATGAGTGTCACGGATCATCACCTTCTTCACAATTAAGCGCGAATAAACATCTTAGATAAGAACAAGCGTGTTTGAATGGAAAACAAAGGAATTGTATTAAATCATCGAGACGCTGCAGAGCTCCTCACCCCCAACAATGGAGTTTAGAGACTCATGCCGTCACAAGGTATGTAATTCAGATCTGAAAATGTCATGAGATACAAGGAATGTCTGTAAAAGTTGTTTAAATAGTAAACTAGTAACCTAGGTTTACAGAAAAATGAATAAACTAAGATAATTGGTGCAGAAATCCACTTCTGGGGCCCACTTGGTGTGTGCTGGGGCTGAGACTAAAGCTTTCCACGTGTAAAGGCCTTTCTTGGCGTCAAACTTCAGATTATGACGTGTTTTGGGCGTTCAACTCCGGATCATGACGTTTTTCTGGCGTTTAACTCCAGACAGCAGCATGTACTTGGCGTTCAACGCCAAGTTACGTCGTCTATCCTTGCGCAAAGTATGGACTATTATATATTGCTGGAAAGCCCTGGATGTCTACTTTCCAACGCCGTTGAGAGCGCGCCAATTGGACTCCTGTAGCTCCAGAAAATTCATTTCGAGTGCAGGGAGGTCAGGATCCAACAGCATCAGCAGTCCTTTTTCAGCCTAAGTCAGATTTTTGCTCAGCTCCCTCAATTTTAGCCAGAAAATACCTGAAATCACAGAAAAATACACACACTCATAGTAAAGTCCAGAAATATGATTTTTGCTTAAAAACTAATAATATTTAACTAAAAACTAACTGAAACATACTAAAATCTACAAGAAATTACCCCCAAAAAGCGTACAAAATATCCGCTCATCACAACACCAAACTTAAACTGTTGCTTGTCCTCAAGCAACTAGATGAATAAAATAGGTTCTAATAGAAATAAAGAAGTAATAGTATTTATAGAGTTTTAAATGAAGCTCATATTCTTATTAGATGAGCGGGGCTTGTAGCTTTTTGTTTCTGAATAGTTTTGGCATCCCCCTGTATCTTTAAATTTTTCAGAATAATTGGCATCCTTAGGAACTCAGAATTCAGATAGTATCATTGACTCTCCTAGTGTAGTATGTTGATTCTTGAACACAGTTATTTTATGAGTCTTGGCTGTGGCCCTAAGCACTTTGTTTTCCAGTATTACCACCGGATACAAAAATGCCACAGACACATAACTGGGTGAACCTTTTCAGATTGTGACTCAGCTTTGCTAGAGTCCCCAGTTAGTGGTGTCCAGAGCTCTTAAGCACACTCTTTTGCTTTGGATCACGACTTTAACCACTCAGTCTCAAGCTTTTCACTTGGACCTTCATGACACAAGCACATAGTTAGGGACAGCTTGATTTAGCCGCTTAGGCCTGGATTTTTATTTCCTTGGGCCCTCCTATCCATAGATGCTCAAAGCCTTGGATCCTTTTTACCCTTGCTTTTTGGTTTTAAGGGCTGCTTGGCTTTTATTCCTTTTGATTGTAATTTTTTTTTTGAACTGCTTTTTCTTGCTTCAAGAATCAATTTCATGATTTTTCAGATCATCAATAATATTTTTCGTGTTCCTCATCCTTTCAGGAGCCAATATTCATCAAATTCAAGGTACAATTTATGCACTGTTCAAGCATTCATTCAGAGAACAAAAAGTATTGCCACCACATATAATTAATTATAGTCTTTATTACTAAGAACTCATAAATATAGATTACTTCTTTATTCTAAAAAAATTCTACTACTTTATTCATGCCTGATGATGATGAGAAAAATAAACTATAGCTTAATTGGAAATAAAATCAAAATAGACATACTAATTACTACTAAATATCTCCTAAGGTGAACTTCAATAAAAAAAACGCTATCACTAAATTAAAGCAGGAAAATTGGAACTCAGCAACCTGTTGTTTTGAGCAGTAGATGTTCTTTTAATCTATGGAGCACTTTTCAGGGATTAATTTTTGGCGCTTCAGCTCCCTTAGATCACGCCCTTGCTCTTCCTGTTCCTTGAGCAGTTTGCAAATCATGCTACTTTGATTATTCTGTTCTTCCTTTATTTGATCCATAGCTTCTTGCAATCTGGAAATAGAAGCCTCAAGATGTTTCCAATATTCGAATTGGGGTAGTTCTGGGAGGGCCTCTTGTGCTCTCCTCTTGGTTGAATCATCTTGTTGCTGTTGTCTGACCATTGATATTCCAGTAATGGGCTTTTCAATTAGAATATATTCAGTTATTCCCATCTTTACTCCAGCATCTTTGCAGAGCATAGAGATTAAGCTTGGATAGGCCAATCTGGCGTCCTTAGAGTTCCTGTTTGCTACCTTGAATAGCTCACATGAGATCAGCTGATGGACTTCTACCTCTTTTCCCAACATGATGCAGTGAATCATGACAGCTCTTTTGATGGTTACTTCAGAACGGTTGCTGGTGGGCAATATGGAACGCCCTACGAAATCCAGCCAGCCTCTGGCTACTGGTTTTAGATCTTCCCTTTTTAGTTGAACTGGGACGCCAGTCGTGCTGGTAGTCCACTTGGCTCCAGGGATGCATATATCCTCCAGAATCTTGTCCAACCCTTTATTGACCCTCATCATTCTCCTATTAAAGGAGTCGGGGTCGTCTTTCAGTTGAGGAATCTTGAATATCTCCCTGATCTTGTCAGAATTAGTATGAATGATCTTTCCTCTGACTAAGGTCTGATGGTCAAAGAGAGCAGCTCCAATTAGTCTTTGCCTGTCTGTCTGCCATAGATTGGCATAGAACTCTTGAACCATGTTTCTTCCCACTTTTGTTTCAGGATTGGCCAGAATTTCCCAATGCATGTTTCGGATTTGCTCTTGGATCTCCGGATATTCATCCTCTTTCAGATCAAATCTGACTTCCGGGATCACTGATCTGTGACTCATTATCTTGTAGTAATGGTCTGCATGTTCTTTAGTTGAGAACTTCCCTTGATTCCAAAGTGGCTTTGGAGTGCTTTCTTTCTTGCCCTTTTGGGTGGGTTGCTTTCCTCTTGGGGCCATGAATTTGATGATCACGGATAACCACACCAAACTTAGAGCTTTGCTTGTCCTCAAGCAAAAAGAGAAGAAAGAAGAGGGATAGGAGGAGAGCAATTGTAGGATGGTGATGATGAGGAAGGCGCCGAATACAAGATATAGGGAGGGGGGGTGGGAAATTTTCGAAAAATAAGAAAGAGATAAGATGGAAGATATGATTTTAAAAGATATGATCAGCAAAAGATATAAGTTAAAAACAAAGATATGAATAATAATTTAAAAGATAAAATTTTAAATTTACTTTTGAAAAAGATTTTAAAAAAAAAAATTAAGTTTTGAAAACAAATTTGAAAAGATGATGGATTGAATTTGAAAGCCATTTGTTTTTTTTTGGGTTAAGATATATCTAAAACATTTGTAAAATTGGATTTTAGAAATTAGGATCAAAAACTTTTGGGATTGAAAATAATAATATTGGAATATGTTTATGCAAGAAATCATGAATTGAAACATAAAAATTTTGAAAAAAAATATGAAGAAAGACGAAATTGTACCTCCTCCCACCATCCTGGCGTTAAACGCCCACATGATGCATGTGTTGGGCGTTTAACGCCCAATAGTTGCTTCTCCTGGGCGTTCAACGCCCATTTGGTGCTTCTTTCTGGCGTTGAACGCCAGGAAGTCCTTCTTTACTGGGCGTTTTTCTAAACGCCCAGAGTGCTAGCAGATTGGCGTTAAACGCCCAGAAGGTGCATCTTTCTGGCGTTTAACGCCCAGAAGATGCTCCTTTCTGGCGTTTAACGCCCAGATAGCTACCCTTACTGGCGTTAAACGCCCAGTGGGTGCTTCTTTTGGGCGTTTAACGCCCAAAGTGTTTCTTACTGGCTTTTTCACGCCAGTAAGCTTCCAAATTTCCCTGTAACTTTGTGACTTCAACCAATTGCTAATTCACCTTTGAAGATACTTGGACTTAAACCTGTAAAAAAGAAAATTTATTTAATTAGTAAATAAACTTTGTAAATGGCTGGGTTGCCTCCCAGCAAGCGCTTCTTTAGTGTCATTAGCTGGACTATTACTGAGTTTTAATCAAGTCTCAGTTTTGAGCATTCTTGCTCAAAATTTCCTTCAAGATAATGTTTGACTCTTTGTCCATTTACAATGAACTTTTTGTTAGAGTCATTATCCTGAAGCTCTATGTATCCATATGGTGATACACTTGTAATTACATATGGACCTCTCCACCAGGATTTTAATTTCCCAGGGAATAATTTGAGCCTTGAATTAAATAACAGAACTTTCTGTCCTGGCTCAAAGACTCTGGATGACAATTTCTTATCATGCCATCTTTTCGCTTTCTCTTTGTAAATCTTTGCATTTTCGAAAGCATTGAGTCTAAATTCCTCTAGCTCATTTAACTGGAGTAATCGTCTTTCTCCAGCTAACTTGGCATCAAGGTTCAGGAATCTGGTTGCCCAGTAGGCCTTGTGTTCCAGTTCCACTGGCAAGTGACACGCCTTTCTATACACAAGCTGGTATGGAGAGGTCCCTATAGGGGTCTTGAATGCTGTTCGGTATGCCCACAGAGCATCATCCAAGCTTCTTGCCCAATCCTTTCTACGGTTAATTACAGTCCGTTCCAGGATTCTTTTGAGTTCTCTATTTGAGACTTCAGCTTGCCCATTAGTTTGTGGATGATATGGAGTAGCCACCCTGTGGTTGACTCCATAACGTACCAGAGCAGAGTAAAGTTGTTTATTACAGAAATGAGTGCCCCCATCACTGATTAACACTCTAGGGACACCAAATCTGCTAAAGATGTGTTTCTGGAGGAATTTTAACACTGTTTTAGTGTCATTGGTGGGTGTTGCAATAGCCTCCACCCATTTGGATACATAATCCACTGCCACCAGAATATAAGTGTTTGAGTATGATGGTGGGAAAGGTCCCATGAAGTCAATACCCCATATATCAAACAACTCAATCTCCAAGATTCCTTGTTGAGGCATGGCATAACTGTGAGGCAGGTTACCTGATCTTTGGCAACTGTCACAGTTAAGCACAAATGCTCGGGAGTCTTTATAGAGAGTAGGCCAGTAGAAGCCACTTTGGAGGACTCTTGTGGCTGTTCGCTCACTTCCAAAATGTCCTCCATACTGTGATCCATGGCAATGCCAAAGGATCTTCTGTGCTTCTTCCTTAGGCACACATCTACGGATTACTCCGTCTGCACATCTCTTGAAGAGATATGGTTCATCCCAAAGATAGTACTTTGCATCTGTGATTAATTTCTTTGATTGCACCCTACTGTACTCTTTGGGTATGAATCTCACTGCCTTGTAGTTTGCAATGTCTGCAAACCATGGCACTTTCTGGATGGCAAACAGTTGCTCATCCGGAAAGGTTTCAGAGATCTCAGTGAGAGGGAGGGACGCCCCTTCTACTGGTTCTATTCGGGACAGGTGGTCTGCTACCTGATTCTCTGTCCCTTTTCTGTCTCTTATTTCTATATCAAACTCTTGCAGAAGCAACACCCATCTTATAAGTCTGGGTTTTGAATCCTGCTTTGTGAGTAGATATTTAAGAGCAGCATGATCAGTGTACACAATCACTTTTGATCCTACTAAATAGGATCTGAATTTGTCAATGGCGTAAACCACTGCCAGTAGCTCTTTTTCTGTGGTTGTGTAATTCTTCTGGGCATCATTTAGAACACGGCTGGCATAGTAAATGACGTGCAGAAGCTTATCATGCCTTTGTCCCAACACTGCACCAATGGCATGGTCACTGGCATCACACATCAGTTCAAATGGTAATGTCCAGTCTGGTGCAGAAATGATTGGTGCTGTAACCAATCTAGCTTTCAGAGTCTCAAATGCCTGCAGACACTCTTTATCAAAGATAAATGGCGTGTTAGCAGCTAGCAGGTTGCTCAGAGGTTTGGCGATTTTAGAAAAATCCTTTATAAACCTCCTATAGAATCCTGCATGCCCCAGAAAGCTTCTGATTGCCTTAACATTAGCAGGTGGTGGTAATTTTTCAATTACTTCTACCTTAGCTCGATCCACCTCTATCCCCTTGTTCGAAATTTTGTGCCCAAGGACAATTCCTTCAGTCACCATGAAGTGACATTTTTCCCAGTTTAAAACCAGGTTAGTCTCTTGGCATCTTTTCAGAACAAGTGCTAAATGGTTAAGGCAGGAGCTGAATGAGTCTCCAAATACTGAAAAGTCATCCATGAAGACTTCCAGAAATTTTTCCACCATATCAGAGAAAATGGAGAGCATGCACCTCTGAAAGGTTGCAGGTGCATTGCACAGGCCAAATGGCATCCTTCTGTATGCAAATACTCCAGATGGGCATGTGAACGCCGTTTTCTCCTGATCCTGGGGATCTACTGCAATTTGATTATAACCTGAATATCCATCCAGGAAGCAGTAGTATTCATGACCTGCTAGTCTTTCTAGCATCTGGTCTATGAATGGTAAAGGAAAATGATCCTTTCTGGTGGCTGTATTGAGCCTTCTATAATCAATGCACATACGCCACCCTGTAACTGTCCTTGTAGGAACCAGTTCATTTTTTTCATTGTGAACCACTGTCATGCCACCTTTCTTAGGGACAACTTGGACAGGGCTCACTCAGGGGCTGTCAGAAATAGGATAAATAATCCCAGCCTCTAGTAATTTAGTGACCTCCTTCTGCACCACTTCCTTCATGGCTGGGTTCAGCCGCCTCTGTGGTTGGACCACAGGCTTGGCGTCACCTTCCAATAGGATTTTATGCATGCATCTGGCTGGGCTAATGCCCTTAAGATCACTGATGGACCACCCAAGAGCTGTCTTGTGTGTCCTTAGCACTTGAATTAGTGCTTCCTCTTCCTGTGGCTCTAAGGTAGCGCTTATAATTACAGGAAAGGTATCACCTTCCCCCAGAAATGCATATTTCAGGGATGGTGGTAATGGTTTGAGTTCGGGTTTTGGAGGTTTCTCCTCTTCTTGAGGGATTTTCAGAGGTTCTGTTATCTTCTCTGACTCCTCCAAATCAGGCTGGACATCTTTAAAGATGTCCTCTAGCTCTGATTCCAAACTCTCAGCCATATTGACCTCTCTTACCAGAGAATCAATAATATCAACACTCATGCAGTCATTTTGGGTGTCTGGATGTTTCATTGCTTTGACAACATTCAACTTGAACTCCTCCTCATTGACTCTCAAGGTCACTTCCCCTTTTTGGACATCAATGAGGGTTCGGCCAGTTGCTAGGAAAGGTCTTCCTAGAATGAGAGTTGCACTCTTGTGCTCCTCCATTTCCAGCACCACAAAGTCAGTAGGAAAGGCGAATGGCCCAACCTTGACAATCATGTCCTCAATCACGCCTGATGGGTACTTAATGGAGCCATCAGCAAGTTGAAGACATATCCTGGTTGGTTTAATTTCTTCAGTTAAACCAAGCTTTCTGATAGTAGATGCAGGTATTAAGTTGATACTTGCCCCAAGATCACATAGAGCTTGCTTGGTACAATTACCCTCTAATGTGCATGGTATCATAAAGCTCCCAGGATCTTTAAGCTTCTCAGGTAAGCTTTTCAGAATGACTGCACTGCATTCTTCAGTGAGGTAGACTTTTTCAGTTTCCCTCCAATCCTTCTTATGACTTAGGATTTCTTTCATGAACTTAGCATAAGAAGGTATTTGCTCAAGTGCTTCTGCAAACGGAATCTTTATTTCAAGAGTCCTGAGATAGTCTGCAAAGCGGGCAAATTGCTTATCCTGTTCCGCTTGGCGGAGTTTTTGAGGATAAGGCATTTTGGCTTTGTATTCCTCAACCTTAGTTGCTGCAGGTTTATTACCTACAGAAGTGGGTTGGGAAGCCTTTTTAGAAAGGTCAGTACTTGTATGTGACTGATTCCCCACTGGCATTTGAATGCCAGTGGTGGGAGCTGGAGTGGCGTTAGACGCCACTTCCTTGTTTGTTACTGGCGTTTGAACGCCAGAACCATGCTCCCTTTGGGCGTTCAACGCCGGATCCATGCTTGTTTCTGGCGTTGAACGCCAGGAATGAGCATGGTCTGGGCGTTCAGCGCCAGCTCTGTTCCTCTCTGGGCTCTGCTTGTCCTCAGGGGGATTTTGAGTATCCTCTTGTTCATTTCTTGGTTTCCTGCTGCTTTGAAGTGAGGTATTTAATGTTTTCCCACTTCTTAATTGAACTGCTTGGCATTCTTCTGTTATTTGTTTTGACAGTTGCTTTTCTGTCTGCTTTAATTGCACTTCCATGTTCCTGTTAGCCATTCTTGTTTCCTGTAATATTTCCTTAAATTCGGCTAGTTGCTGAGTTAGAAAATCTAATTGCTGATTGAATTCATTAGCCTGATCCACTGGACTGAGTTCTGCAGTTACTGTTTTAGCTTCTTCTTTCATAGAGGATTCACTGCTTAGGTACAGATGCTGATTTCTGGCAACTGTATCAATAAGCTCTTGAGCTTCTTCAATTGTTTTTCTCATATGTATAGATCCACCAGCTGAGTGGTCTAGAGAAATCTGAGCTTTTTCTGTAAGCCCATAGTAGAAGATGTCTAATTGCACCCATTCTGAAAACATTTCAGAGGGGCATTTTCTTAGCATCTCTCTGTATCTCTCCCAAGCATCATAAAGGGATTCATGATCTCCTTGTTTGAAGCCTTGGATGTTTAGCCTTAGCTGTGTCATCCGTTTGGGAGGGAAATAGTGATTCAGGAATTTTTCTGACAGCTGTTTCCATGTTTTTATGCTGTTCTTAGGCTGGTTATTTAACCACCTCTTAGCTTGATCTTTTATAGCAAATGGAAACAGTAATAGTCTGTAGACATCCTGATCTACTTCCTTATCATGTACTGTATCAGCAATTTGCAGAAATTGTACCAGAAACTCTGTAGGTTCTTCATGTGGAAGACCAGAATACTGGCAGTTTTGCTGCACCATGATAATGAGCTGAGGATTCAGCTCAAAGCTACTAACTCCAATGGAGGGTATACAGATACTACTCCCATATGAAGCAGTAGTGGGGTTAGCATATGACCCCAAAGTCCTCTTGGACTGTTCATTCCCACTTGCTTCCATATTGAATACAAGTTGAGAATTTATATGTTGAGAATTATTTATTTTATAATAGTGGAATAAAAAAAATGGAATATATAAAAAAAATATTTTGAAAATATTTTGTGAAAATTTTTTTCGAAAAATTTGAAATTGAAAATTGAAGTTTATATTAAAAATTTCGAAAAAGTAGTTTTAAAATTGGTTAGAAAAAAAAATTTTTTTTTTTGAATTTTGAATTTTATGATGAAAGAGAAAAACTCACAAAAGACACAAGACTTAAAATTTTTAGATCTAATGCTCCTTAAATTTCGAAAATTTTTGGAGGGAAAACACCAAGGAACACCAAACTTAAAAATTTTAAGATCAAGACACAAGAAAAACTCAAGAACACCTTGAAGATTCACAAGAACACCAAGAACACAAGAAAGAACACCAAACTTAAAATTTTTAGAAAACCAAGATAAATTTTCGAAAATTGTGAAAAGATTAACAAGAAAACACCAAACTTAAAGTTTGGCACAAGATTAAATCAAGAAAAATTATTTTTGAAAAAAAGGATTTTAAAAAGAAAGTGCCCAATTGCCAAGAACATAAGCCAACACTATAACCAACTGAATTAAAAATGTAATGTATTTTAAAGATGTATTATTTTTATGGATAAAATAAATTTTTGAAAACTAATGTTTTGAAAAAGCACAAGAAAAACAAGAAAAGACACAGAACAAGAAAAATTAAAGATCAAACAAGAAAAATAAACAAGAACAACTTGAAGATCAATGAAGAACAAAGAACACAAGTCGAAAATTTTAAAGAAAAATATAGGATATGCAATTGACACCAAACTTAGAACAAGACACTAAACTCACGAAAATTAGCAACTAATAAAGAAAAATAATATATTTTGAAAAGAAATTTTTGAAAAGAAACTATCCTATCAAGATTTAATGACTCTATAACAATAAAAATAAAATAAAATATTCCTAATCTAAGAAATAAAATAAGCCTTCAATTGTCCAAACTCAATAATCCCCGGCAACGGCGCCAAAAACTTGGTGTACAAATTTGTGATTCGCACAACTAACCAGCAAGTGCACTGGGTCGTCCAAGTAATACCTTACGTGAGTAAGGGTCGATCCCACGGAGATTATTGGCTTGAAGCAATCAATATTTATTTTATTTGTCTTAGTCAGGATGTCAAAGAAAATTGTTTGGATTACTTGAACAATAGAGTTATTTGTTTATAAAGGATGCAGTACTGGGGAATAATAGCTTTACTTGTTGTGCAGTAATGGAGAATATGTTGGAGTTTTGGAGATGCTTTGTCCTTTGACTTCAACTTTTCCTTGAGATCCTCTTCTCACACGCAGATTCCTTCCATGGCAAGCTCTATGTAGGGTGTCACCGTTGTCAGTGGCTACTTCCCATCCTCTCAGTGAAAACGTTCCTATGCTCTGTCACAGCACGGCTAATCATCTGTCGGTTCTCAATCAGGTTGGAATAGAATCCATTGATTCTTTTGCGTCTGTCACTAACGCCCAGCCCTCAGGAGTTTGAAGCACGTCACAGTCATTCAATCCCAGAATCCTACTCGGAATACCACAGACAAGGTTTAGACTTTTCGGATTCTCATGAATGCCGCCATCAATCCGGCCTATACCACGAAGATTCTGTTGGGGAATCTAAGAGATATTCATTCAGTCTGATGTAGAACGGAGGTGATTGTCAGGCACACGTTCATGGATTGAGGAAGGTGATGAGTGTCACGGATCATCACCTTCTTCACAATTAAGCGCGAATAAACATCTTAGATAAGAACAAGCGTGTTTGAATGGAAAACAAAGGAATTGTATTAAATCATCGAGACGCTGCAGAGCTCCTCACCCCCAACAATGGAGTTTAGAGACTCATGCCGTCACAAGGTATGTAATTCAGATCTGAAATGTCATGAGATACAAGGAATGTCTGTAAAAGTTGTTTAAATAGTAAACTAGTAACCTAGGTTTACAGAAAATGAATAAACTAAGATAATTGGTGCAGAAATCCACTTCTGGGGCCCACTTGGTGTGTGCTGGGGCTGAGACTAAAGCTTTCCACGTGTAAAGGCCTTTCTTGGCGTCAAACTTCAGATTATGACGTGTTTTGGGCGTTCAACTCCGGATCATGACGTTTTTCTGGCGTTTAACTCCAGACAGCAGCATGTACTTGGCGTTCAACGCCAAGTTACGTCGTCTATCCTTGCGCAAAGTATGGACTATTATATATTGCTGGAAAGCCCTGGATGTCTACTTTCCAACGCCGTTGAGAGCGCGCCAATTGGACTCCTGTAGCTCCAGAAAATCCATTTCGAGTGCAGGGAGGTCAGGATCCAACAACATCAGCAGTCCTTTTTCAGCCTAAGTCAGATTTTTGCTCAGCTCCCTCAATTTCAGCCAGAAAATACCTGAAATCACAGAAAAATACACACACTCATAGTAAAGTCCAGAAATATGATTTTTGCTTAAAAACTAATAATATTTAACTAAAAACTAACTGAAACATACTAAAATCTACAAGAAATTACCCCCAAAAAGCGTACAAAATATCCGCTCATCAGCATTCCATTGATTAAATTTGAAAACTTGTTTTCAACTTGCTTGAAGTATTTTTCTTATGGAACATAGAAGAGAGCTTGAAGAAAACACCTAGTGAGATTTGAGATTTAATTGTGTGGTTGCACAATTTCAACCACAAATTTTGTTCTTGTGTGTTATACTCCTTTATGATTGTGATATTAGATTTGCTTGAATCTTTATGTCCTATATTTGATGTTTTAAATGCATTTAGTATGATTGAGGCCATTTTTGAAATTAAACTTACTAACCCATACGGCAAACCCTTACATTTACTGTTGTAATCCAATTTTGAGCCTTTAATTCCCAGTTTGTTCTAATTTTAAGCACATCTTTTTTTCAAAGCGAAAAAACCATTAATGTCCATGGATTGTATTTTTAATTAGCTTGGGTGGAGGAGTGTGTGTTAATCAAGTATCGAGGGAACTTTTGGGAAAACATTGGTAGAAAATTTGCTTTGGGAATTCATTATGAAATTTTGGGAAAAATTGGTAAACACTTACGCATTTATTACTTAGAAATATATGCATCTCTTTTCGATGATAAAAAAAAAGAGAAATTTTGGTGTACATACTTTGTTTAAAAAAGAAAGAAGAAGAAAGAAAGAGAAAAAGAAAAGAAAAAAAAAAGAAATGATAATAAGAATGTAAATAAAGAATGCATATGTGGGTGAATTAGAAAGAAGATGCACAAGTGAATGTGAGAAAAAAAAGGGAATGGAAAGTTAGGTTGCATATTTTGTGAGTTGGGTGATATAGGATTAGGTGGGAAACTTAACCATATTAATCCTATCTTAACCCTAGCCCCATTACAACCCTCCAAAGACCTCATGATATTTGCATTCATGCATCAAATATTTTTTTATTGTTAGATGATTAGTAAATCCTATAAAAACATTATTAAAGGAGAATTGAGTGATTAAGCCCTAAACACTGAGTGACTAGAGTGTATACACATCCGGTGAGGGGTTCAATTGCTCAATTCTATGATTCCTTCTCTTGCCTTGTGTCTTCTTGCAAGTTGTTGAAATTAATTTTGAAAACTTCAAATCAAATCTTTGGATGTGGATCATCTTGCATTAATTCCTAGCATTGGCCCTAATGATCTATTTTGGATTGATTGGAATTCTCTTGTTTGTTTTTACCAAACTCAATAGAAAACCATAGTATAGATATAGATAGATAGTATTTAGTATGGTTGCATGCATATAAGTAGATGCATTGAATAAGTTGCTTGTCCTTTTACCCTTCTCCTTTGATTGTGATTAGCATGAGGACATGCTATTGTTTAAGTGTGGGGGAATTGATGAATCCATATTTGACGATAAATTTTGGATTGATTTGAGTAGATTTCATCATATAAACCCATATTTATTCATCTAAATAGCATGCTTTTGTGTTTTCTCTCTAAATTGTTCCCAATTGTGAAAACATGCTATTTTGTGCTTAATTTAATCAAGTCACGTGGCTCGCGATTTTGAGGGATCTTTGGCCAATTTCTGATGACTTTGGAGCATATATGAAGGGGCAAGCAACCATATAATATACCATACACTACCATACATGATACAACACACTTAGGGTAGTTTAGGATAGTTTTAGGATTAGGTTTTCTCTCAATTTCAATTAGGGTTTTGTAGAATTTTATAGTTCAAGTTTTGATTTTGGATCCTTGCTTATTTCCATTGTAAGTATTACTTAATTTCCTCTTTTATTATACTACTTGTTCTATACTTTCTTGTATTTTAATTTCCTTTATCAATACATATATGCTTCTTGCAATTTTGAGTTTTGGTTAATGAATTTTATGTTTAGTGATTTTTATATGCTTATTGAGTTGTCTTTGTTGATTTTGATCATTTGTGGTTCATAGTTTTCAACATTTTTCCAATTTTGCCATGTTTTATGATTATGCCCACTATGTGTTTGATGAAATGCCAATTTTGATTATGGGATAGATTTTCACCCTTTGGCTTGGGAAAATAAAATTATGGAATACTAGAGTCATAATGTCTGACATTTAGTGATAATTCTTGGGTTGTTAGTTGTTATTGTTTCCACTAACGCTAACTTCTTACTAAGGTAATTAGTAAGTTAGCTAGGATTTGTGGATTAATAACAATTATTCTCACTTGACCTACTCTTTGATGTTAAGGGTTGACTTAGTGAGATTAATCCATCATAATTATCATAGTTGTGGTTATGGCAAGGAAGGGATTGCATAACTCATCCCAAGTCAAGGCTTCCATTTATGTTTTGAATCACTTTCCCATCAATTTTGAGTTTTACTTGTCTATATTACATACATAGTTATTTTATTCCTTTATTAGTTTATTAATTGCAATTTTGATCGTTCTTTAATTCCTTTATTTTGCTTGCTTCATTATTGAAAACTCCTTTGCTTTCCATAACCAAAATTGTGCGCTCATAGGCATTAGTTCCTAGGAAAGACAACCCGAGGTTTAACTACTCTCGGTTATTTGAATTAGAAATTTTAAACTTTGATGGTGGGAGTTGGTTGCCGGTTTGGTCTATACTTGCAACGAAAGTTATCTTGAGTGGAAAAATCCAAACCGGTACAAATTCTCACTCATCACTGACATGGGGAAAACAATACCCCAAGCTCAACGATATCCATGGGAAGACTCCCACGCTGACATGGGGAGACGACTGACGTTAGGATTTTTGCCAGTAAAGAATGTCATAAAAACAGTCGCGTTGTAGATATAGTCTCTAAACCGACAAAAATCCCTTCGTACAAACGTTTTGGTTGTCACAAGTAACAAACCCCTTTAAAAATTGATAACCGAGTATTTAAACCTCGGGTCGTCTTCTCAAGGAATTGCAGGGAGGTATGTTCTTATTATTGGCTATGAAAAAGGTAAAATTGGGGATTTGGAAGTAAGGGGGCAGTATGTTACACAAAAAATAATAAGAAAAATAAATAAATAACTATAAAATAAACTCTTGGCAAGGTATAAGAACTGGAGGTCCTTTCCTAGTTATCCTTATTAATTGTGATGAGAATTGGATTTTTCTCCCACTTTGTTAACCTCTAACTATGAAGATAAGTTAAGTGGATGAATTCCAATTTTCAATCAACAATGAGTTTGATAACTCTAGAGTCACCAATTATTTAACCAAAGCCAAAAGGAAAGAAAATTGAAACTGCTCAAATAAAAATGCCTTCAGATGGGAAGCAATAATCATGTAAATCAAAGAGAGCAATAGTAAACTTAAATACCTCAAATATCATTAAATAAAATGTCATCAACAGCCAATTGGGCAACATCAATCAAACATAATAAAAGTTTCAGAGTAATCAAAATATAAAAGAGAGATTTAAATAGAAAAAGGAATATTGAACCTGGGTCGAGAGTCACTCTAGAAAGCTAAGAGAAGTCCTAAATTCTAGTTTCTAAAAATCCTAATTTCTAATCCTAATCCTAATCCTAAGAGAGAGGAGAGAACCTCTCTCAAAACTAATCTAAATCATGAGAAGTGAATTATGAGTGCATGATCTGAATGGATGCAATCCCTCTACTTTATAGCCTCTAATCTGTGTTTTCTGGGCCGAGAACTGGGTCAGAAACAGCCCAGAATTCGCTGGAGAAGAATTCAAACACGCTGATTTCCGTCACTTGCGACGCGGCCGCATGGGGCACGCGGTCGCATCGCCTAGCGTCAGGGCCACTATGGCATATTATATATCAAATCGAAGCCCCGGACGTTAACTTTCCAACGCAACTAGAACCGCGTCGTTTGGACCTCTGTAGCTAAAGTTATAGCCGTTTGAGTGCGAAGAGGTCAGGCTAGACAGCTTAGCAGTTTCTTCAACTTCTTGTATTCCTTCCACTTTTGCATACTTCCTTTCCATCCTCTGAGCTATTCCTGCCTTATAATATCTGAAAACACTTAACACACATATCAAGGCATCTAATGATAATAAGAGAGGATTAAACATAGGGAACTTAAGGCCAAAGAATCATGTTTTCAATCAAAGCACATAATTAGGAAGGCAAATATAAAACCATCCAAATAGTATGAATAAGTGGGTAAAGAGTAGATAAAAACCACTCAATTGAGCACAAGATAAATCATGAAATATGGGTTTATCAACCTCCCTACACTTAAACAAAAGCATGTCCTCATGCTAAGCTCAAGAGAAACTATAAAGGAATGAAGAGGAATGGTAGAATGCATGAAATGCAACCTATGAATGCAACTACATGCGAAATGTTTCTACCTACTTAGTTAAAAGTAAATAAATATCCAAGAATAAATATGAACTGGATTTCACTAATTCAAATCATAAAAAATGAAGTACAAATAGACTTGTAAGAAAAAAAATAGCTTATGAAAGCAAGGAACAAGGAATTGAGCATCGAACCCTTACTGGTAGTGTATATACTCTAATCACTCAGGTGTTTAAGGTTCGATCTCTCAATTCTCTACTAACCTTGCTTTCTAAGGCTTGCTATTCATCTAACAATCAACATAAATTTAATGCACAGATACACATATCAAGAGGTCTTTTAAGGGTTGTAATGGGGTTAGGGTCAAGGTAGGATTGTATTTGGTCAAGTGGACTAAAATCTGAATCCTTAATTAACTGAAACTTTCCCACTTAAACAATCCATGTAATCATAATACAACATCTAACCATCCATTAACCATGTTTTTTCACATATTCATGCATTCTAATTTAAAGTACAACTCATATACATTGCTTTCACCACTTACTTTGGGGCATTTTGTCCCCTTTCACTTATTTTGCTCTTTATATATATATATATATATATATATATATATATATATATATATATATATATATATATATATTCTCAATGCATATGATTAATTTATTGAATGCATGAACATGTCCTAAACATTTCTTTCATATTTTCAGAAAATTCTAACATACTCAATTCTCAAACCAGATGTTTCCAAACCCACTCTTCCCCACACTTAATTCATAAGCATTCTCACTAGTCTAAGCTAACCAAGGATTCAAATTAAGGACATTATTGTTTTTCGCTTAGAGTTAATGATGTGCTAAAATAAAGAACAAAGGGGTAAAATAGGCTCAAAATTGGTTTGCAATAGATAATGAAAAGGTTAAGGCCATATGGGTATGTAAGCTCAGTGAAACAATGCCTCAATCATATAAGTGTATGCATACATTAAACAATGGAAATATAGAATTAAGCAAGACAAAGATCACAATTTTAGAGAGAAAAACACACACCAAAAATAAAATATTGGTTGATAAAATGCGACCAATCAAATAGGCTCAAGATCTCTCTGGTTTTGTGTGTTCGAGCTTTAAACCATGTTCCAAAATAATATTTCTTTCATACAAGTTTTTCAAAAAGTTTTATTCAAATTAGTGAAATACTATAAAAATTTCTTGAAAAAAAGAAAATATTACTTTAACCAAGTGGTAAAATATGCACAAAAAAGAAACAAGCATGCAAATGCAACAATGAAAAATAAAAATTGGTGTTGAGAAGGGGCTAACTAACCCGTGAAGATCGGTATTGACCCCCTCACACTTAAAGATTGCACCGTCCTCGGTGCATGCTGAGAAGTACAGGTGGGCGGGTGTTGTGGTTCCTCAGCTGTTGCTCGTTGTAGAAGCTTTCTCCTTACCCGTTCTGGTGGCCAGCCTGAAAAGGGGAGAAGAGAAAGGGATATGAAGTCAAAGGTGAAGAGCAAAGAGGAGGGTGGTACGAGTGAATAGCATGCCAAGTAAGGAAAATAGTGAATGGAAGACATGGTCGCGATTCCATGTGATTAGTTCATCAATGGAAATATAGCAAGGCATGGGGGTATTGGATGCAAGATGTTTATTAGCATGCCGGCAAGGGCATGAGTAGCATAGATCAAGCATCAAAAGCGTTAATGTATTGTTAGTCGTAAGAAACTAACAATAACGTTTGTAATGACAATTATATTTAATGAATAAAATATAAAAAGGGTTTTGTGAAAAGCAAGCATTTATAGTAGAAGATTAAAAGAAATCTTTAAAAATAGTGCACAATGCCATACGGGCATTTTCACAAACACATAGCATGCATGGTAAATAAGCTATTTGAAAGTATTAAATTGAACATGCAAGCAACACTTTAAAAATTAATATAATTGTCAAACAATTCTGCAGCAATCCACAATGACCCAAATAAAATTCCAACACCAATGAAAATAATACAATGAATGAAAGTATGCAAATAAATTAAATAAAATAAAATGAAAGTGAAAAAGAATGAGAAGAAAAAAGAAAGTGAGAAAGGAGAGAGAAGGAAGAAATTAGGATTAGAAAAGAAAAGATAAGAAAATTGGCACTAATCTGGATAGGTTGTGCGACGTTGGTGACGCGGTCGCGTGGGTGACGCGGTCGCGTGGTGCGCGATAAGGTTGGGTGACACGGACACGTGGGGCACGCGATCGCGTGACTCGATTTGTGCTAGTGGCGCGAGTGCAGCCTCGCAACCGCACAACTCTCTGTTCAAAACGTCAGTATTGCCAAAATCCAGGGTGACGCGGTCGCGTGGTCGACGTGATCGCGCGGGTGGCCTTATTTCCAATATGACGCGGACGCGTGGGTGACGCGTTCGCGTGGCAGGGCTTGTGCTGCTAGCACGGGTCCAGCCCAATTCCAACTCAACTTTTGGCCATAAAACCTTTTTACGCCGATTTCAGGTCACGCGGCCGCGTGGGTGACGCGGTCGCGTGGGAGGCTATTTTTCCAAATGACGCGGACGCATCATCGACGCGTTCGCGTGGAGTCAATTTGTGCTAATAGCGCGCCTCCAGCCCTGCTCCTGTGTAACTCTCTGTTCATATTAATATTGTCTCCCATCTCCTTGCGACGCGGACGCGTCGCTGATGCAGTCGCGCGCGTGCTCGCTTTTTTTTTTATAATCTGAAAAATGCAGAATGCAGTGTTAATATGAATGTGACGCAAAACTCCAGGTTCAATATAACAAAATAAAATAAAATTCAAAAATAAATAAAACTAAATAAAAATGGAAAAAGAACGATCATACCATGGTGGGTTGTCTCCCACCTAGCACTTTTAGTTAAAGTCCTTAAGTTGGACATTTGATGAGCTTCCTGTTATGGTGGCTTATGCTTGAACTCATCCAGGATCTGTGGACCCCACAGGATCCCAACCAACCTCAACTCATTCTCTTTCTCTCTCAACAGCCCATCACTAGAAAGAGGATGGAGCAAACAAGAGAGCCCACTCATGGACTTCAACAAGAGCATGAGGAATTCCCTCAACAAGAAATCCCTGAGGTGCCTCAAGGGATATATTTTTCTCCACATAACTATTGGGAGCAACTAAGGATAGGAGCACCAAAAGCACTAGGGATGGAGCAACAAAGGCAAGGAAGAGACATTGAGGAGCTCAAGCACTCCAATAGGATCTTCAAAGAAGAAGAACTAGCCGCCATCACTAAGATGGACCCGTTCTTTAATCTCCTTGTTCTTATTTTTCTGTTTTTCGATTTTTATGCTTTATGTGTTATCTATGTTTGTGCCTTCACTACATGATCATTAGAGTCTAGTATCTATGCCTTAAAGCTATGAATAATTCCATGAATCCTTCACCTCTCTTAAATGAAAAATGTGCCAAATTACAAAAGAACAAGAAGTACGTGAATTTCAAATTTTATCTTGAAATTAGTTTAATTATTTTGTTGTGGTGGCAATACTTTTTGTTTTCTGAATGAATGCTTGAAAAGTGCATATTTTTTATAGTAAAGTTTATGAATGTTAAAATTGTTGGCTCTTGAAAGAATGATGAACAAAGAGAAATGTTATTGATGATCTGAAAAATCATGAAATTGATTCTTGAAGCAAGAAAAAGCAGTGAAAAAGAACAAAAAAAGAAGTAGTGAAAAAAATTGGCAAAAAAAAAAAGAAAATGAAAGAAAAAGAAAAAGCAAGCAGAAAAAGCTAATAGCCCTTTAAACCAAAAGACAAGGGTAAAAGGGATCCAAGGCTTTGAGCATTAATGGATAGGAGGGCCTAAAGGAATAAAATCCTGGCCTAAGCGGCTAAATCAAGCTGTCCCTAACCATGTGCTTGTGTCATGAAGGTCCAAGTGAAAAGCTTGAGACTGAGTGGTTAAAGTCGTGATCCAAAGCAAAAGAGTGTGCTTAAGAACTCTGGACACCTCTAACTGGGGACTTTAGCAAAGCTGAGTCACAATCTGAAAAGGTTCGTCCAGTTTTGTGTCTATGGCATTTATGTATCCGGTGATAATACTGGAAAACAAAGTGCTTACGGCCACGGCAAAGACTCATAAAGTAGCTGTGTTCAAGAATCAACATACTGAACTAGGAGAATCAATAACACTATCAAAACTTCTTAGTTTCTATAGATGCCAATCATTTTGAATTTCAAAGGATAAAGTGAGATGCCAAAATTGTTCAGAAGCAAAAAGCTACTAGCCCCGCTCATCTAATTAGGACTAAGTTTCATTGATATTGTGAGATTCATTGTATATTCTCTTCTTTTTATCCTATTTTGTTTTTAGTTTCCTGGGGACAAGCAACAATTTAAGTTTGGTGTTATGATGAGCGGATAATTTATACGCTTTATGGCACTGTCTTTATTTAGTTTAGTAGGATCTAGCTATTCAGAGGCTGAAAAAGGACTACTGATGCTGTTGGATTATGACTTTCCTGCACTCGAAATTGATTTTCTGGAGCTTCAGAAACCCAAATGGCGCACTCTTAATTACGTTAGGAAGGAGACATCCAGGGCTTTCCAGCAATATATAATAGTCTATACTTTGCCCGAGTTTTGACGATGCAAACTGGCGTTCAAACGCCAACTTCCTGCCCTATTCTGGCGTTAAACGCTAGAAACAGGATACAAGCTGTTGAGGGACCTGAGCAAAAATCTGATTCAGAGGCTGAAAAAGGACTACTGATGCTGTTGGATTATGACTTTCCTGCACTCGAAATTGATTTTCTGGAGCTTCAGAAACCCAAATGGCGCACTCTTATTACGTTAGGAGGAGGAGACATCCAGGGCTTTCCAGCAATATATAATAGTCTATACTTTGCCCGAGTTTTGACGATGCAAACTGGCGTTCAAACGCCAACTCCTGCCCTATTCTGGCGTTAAACGCTAGAAACAGGATACAAGCTGGAGTTAAACGCCCAAAACTGGCGATATCTTTTGATCCTTTGATCAGTTTTATGCTATCTTAGACTTTTAGGGGGGCTGGTCATTCGTCTATGCCTGGACCTTCATCACTTATGTATTTTCAACGGTAGAGTTTCTACACCTCATAGATTGAGGTGTGGAGCTCTGCTGTTCCTTGAGTATTAATGCAAAGTACTATTGTTCTTCTATTCAATGCAAGCCTATTCTTATTCCAAGATATTCATTCACACACAAGAACATGATGAATGTGATGATCAAGTGACACTCATCACCATTCTCACCTATGAACGCGTGTCTGACAACCACTTCTGTTCTACCTGAATATAAGCTTAAATGTATATCTCTTGGATTCTTAGTTCACGATGCATGGTTGCCTCTCCTGACAACAGAGCCTTCCATTCCGTGAGATCAGAGTATTCGTGGTATAAGCTAGAATCAATTGGCAGCATTCTTGAGATCCGGAAAGTCTAAACCTTGTCTGTGGTATTTCGAGTAGGATCTGGGATGGGATGACTGTGACGAGCTTCAAACTCATGACTGTTGAGCGTAGTGACAGACACAAAAGGATTACTGGATCCTATTCCAACACAAGTGAGAACCGACAGATGATTAGCCCTACGTAACCCGTAGTTGGACCATTTTCACTGAGAGGATGGGAGGTAGCCATTGACAACGGTGAAGCCTGAACATACAGCTTTCCATGGAAAGAAGTATGAATGATTGAATGAAGACAGCAGGAAAGCAGAGATTCAGAAGGAATAACGCATCTCCATATGCTTATCTGAAATTCCCACCAATGAATTACATAAGTATCTCTATCTTTATTTTATGTTTATTTATCTTTTAATTATCAAAGCTTCATAACCATTTGAATCCGCCTGACTGAGATTTACAAGATGACCATAGCTTGCTTCAAGCCGACAATCTCCGTGGGATCGACCCTTACTCACGTAAGGTATTACTTGGACAACCCAGTGCACTTGCTGGTCAACTGTGCGAAGTTGTGAAGAGACGTGTGAATCATGGTATTGTGTACCAAGTTTTTGGAGCCATTCCTAGTGATAACAATTTTGTGCACCAAGGGCCCAAAGGAATAAAATCCTAGCCTAAGCGGCTAAATCAAGCTGTCCCTAACCATGTGCTTTTGTCATGAAGGTCCAAGTGAAAAGCTTGAGACTGAGTGGTTAAAGTCATGATCCAAAGCAAAAGAGTGTACTTAAGAACTCTGGACACCTCTAACTAGGGACTCTAGCAAATCTGAGTCATAATCTAAAAAGGTTCACCCAGTTATATGTCTGTGGCATTTATGTATCCGGTGGTAATACTAGAAAACAAAATGCTTAGGGTCACGGCCAAGACTCATAAAGTAGCTGTGTTCAAAAATCAACATACTGAACTAGGAGAATCAATAACACTATCTTAATTTTGAATTCCTAGAGATGCCAATCAGTCTGAACTTCAAAGGATAAAGTGAGATGCCAAAACTGTTCAAAAGCAAAAAGCTAGTCGTCCTGCTCATCTAATTGGAGCTAAGCTTCATTTATATTTTGGAATTCATTGTATATTCTATTCTTTTTATTCTATTTTATTTTCAGTTGCTTGGGGACAAGCAATAATTTAAGTTTGGTGTTATGATGAGCGGATAATTTATACACTTTTTGGCATTGTTTTTAGGTAGTTTTAGTATGATTTAGTTAGTTTTTAGTATATAATTATTAGTTTTTATGTAAAAATTACATTTCTGGACTTTACTATGAGTTTGTGTATTTTTCTGTGATTTTAGGTATTTTCTGGCTGAAATTGAGGGACCTGAGCAAAAATCTGATTCAGAGGCTGAAAAAGGACTGCAGATGTTGTTGGATTCTGACCTCCCTTCACTCGAAATGGATTTTCTGGAGCTAAAGAAGCCCAAATGGCACGCTCTCAATTGCGTTGGAAGGTAGACATCTTGGGCTTTCCAGCAATATATAATAGTCCATACTTTGCCCGAGATTTGATAACGCAAACTGGCATTTTAACGCCAACTTTCTACCATTTTCTTGCGTTAAACGCCAGAACTGGCATAAAAGCTGGAGTTAAACGCCCAAACTGGCACCAGAGCTGGTGTTTAACTCCAAGAAAAGCCTATGCACGTGCAAGCTTCAATGCTCAGCCCAAGCACACACCAAGTGGGCCCCAGAAGTGGATTTCTGCATCATTTACTTATTTCTGTAAACCCTAGGTTACTAGTTCATTATAAATAGGATCTTTTACTATTTTATTTTGATATGGGGAGATCTTTAGATCATTTTTAAGACTGTCTTTGTATCACTATTGATCTCTTGATCACGTTTAGGGGGCTGGCCATTCGGCCATGCCTGGACCTTATCACTTATGTATTTTCAACGGTGGAGTTTCTACACCTCATAGATTAAGGTGTGGAACTCTGCTGTTCCTCATGAATTAATACAATTACTACCGTTTTTTATTCAATTCAAGCTTATTCTTGTTCTAAGATATTCATTCGCACTTCAACATGATGAATGTGATGATTAAGTGACACTCATCACCATTCTCACTTATGAACGCGTGCCTGACAACCACTTCCGTTCTACCTGAAAACAAGCTTGAATGCATATCTCTTGGCCTCCTGGTCCACGATGCATGGTTACCTCTCCTGACAATAGAGCCTTCCATTTCGTGAGATCAGAGTCTTCGTGGTATAAGCTAGAATCAATTGGCAGCATTCTTGAGATCCGAAAAGTCTAAACCTTGTCTGTGATATTCTGAGTAGAATCTGGGATGGGATGACTGTGACGAGCTTCAAACTCGCGAGTGCTGGGCGCAGTGACAGTGCACAAAAGGATCATTGGATCTTATTCCAACACAAGTGAGAATCGACAGATGGTTAGCCCTACGTAACCCGTAGCTGGACTATTTTCACTGAGAGGACGGATGGTAGCCATTGACAACGGTGATCCCCCAACATACAGTTTGCCATGGAAAGGAGTACGCATGACTGGATGAAGGCAGTAGGAAAGCAGGGATTCAAAAGGAACAAAGCATCTCCATATGCTTATCTGGAATTCCTACCAATGAATTACATAAGTATCTCTATCTTATTTTATGTTTTATTTATCTTTTAATTATCAAAACCCCATAACCATTTGAATCTGCCTGACTGGTATTTACAAGATAACCACAGCTTGCTTCAAGCCGACAATCTCCGTGGGATCGACCCTTACTCACGTAAGGTATTACTTGGATGACCCAGTGCACTTGCTGGTCAGCTACGTGGAGTTGTGAAGAAAGTGTGTGAGATCATGATTTTGTGTACCAGAAGCCTTCCACCAAAGCAAGGTTGGCATTTCTACACCTCATCTGTCATCTATGCAATTCAGCTGGAATTGTCATAGAGGGAGATATCTCCATTGAGGAGAACAAGCCCATCACTAAGAAGAGGATGGAGCAAACTAGAGAGCTTGCACAAGAGCCTGTGCACCAGCCTCAACATGAGATCCCTGAGATACCTCAAGGGATGCATTTTCCTCCTCAAGGCTATTGGAACCAATTACATAATTCTCTTGGAGAATTAAACACTAATCTGGAGAAATTGAGGTTAGAGCATCAAGAATACTCCGCCATCCTCAATGAAATAAGGGAAGACCAAAGGGCCATGAGAGAAGACCAAAAGGCTATGAGGGAAGAACAACAAAGACAAAGGAGTGACATTGAAGATCAAGCACTACATTGGATCCTCAAGGAGGAGTACTAGCCGCCATCATTAAAGGTGGATTCGTTCTCTTTATTTCCTTTTCTTTTGTTATTTTTCTGTTTTCTGTTATGTGGTATTGTCTATTCTCTTGTTCTTATTGCATGATCATTTCTATCTATGTCTTAAAGTTGTAAAATGTTCCATATATATCTCTCACCTTGCTTAAAAGAAAATTTTATTTGAAAAGAATTGAGAGATACATGAATTTCAAGTTATATAATAAGAATAGTTCAATTATTTTGATGTGGTGGCACTACTTTTGTTTTCTGAATGTATGAATGAACAGTGCATATTTGAAGTTGAAATTAAGAATGTTGGCTCTTGAAAGAATGATGAAAAAGGAAAAGTATTATTGGTAATCTGAAAAATCCAAAAATTGATTCTTGAAGCAAGAAAAGTAGCAAAAAGAAAAAGAAAAAGCATGTTGCAAAAGAAAAAAATAATAAATATAAGCATGCGAAAAATATATAAACAAATAAATAAATAAAAAGCAGAAAAAGCCAATAGCTCTTTAAACCAAAAGGCAAGAGCAAAAAGCCAATAACCCTTTAAACCAAAAGGCAAGGGTAAAAGGATCCAAGGATTTGAGCATCAATTGTGAGGAGGGCCTACAAGAAATAAAATCCTTGCCTAAGCGGCTCAACCAAGCTGTCCCTAACCATATGCTTGTGGTGTGAAGGTGTCAAGTGAAAAGCTTGAGACCGAGCAGTTAAAGTCATGGTCCAAAGCAAAAAGAGTGTGCTTAAGAACTATGGACACCTCTATCTGGGGATTCTAGCAAAGCTGAATCACAATCCGAAAGGGTTCACCCAGTTAAAGTGTCTGTGGCATTTATGTATCCGGTGGTAATACTGGAAAACAAAGTTCTTAGGGCCACGGCCAAAACTCTAAAGGCTGTGTTCAAGAATAAAAAAGAACTAAACTAGGAGAGTCAATAATATCATCTGGATTCTAAGTTCTTCAAGAAACCAACACTTTTGAGTTTCAATAGATAGTGAAATGCCAAAATTATTTAGAAGCAAAAAGGTACTAAGTCCTGCTCAAAACTGAGCTTCATTGGAAACTCTGAGATTTACTGTATCCTACTCTTCTTTTTATCCTACTGTGTTTTAAGTTGCTTGGGGACAAGTAACAATTTAAGTTTGGTGTTGTGATGAGTGGATATTTTATACGCTTTTTGGCATCATTTTCATATAGTTTTTAGCATGTTTTGTTTAATTTTTATTAAGTTTTCATAGGTTTTAGTGTAAAATTTACATTTTTGGTTTCTACTTTGAGATTCTGTGTTTTTGTACAATTTCAGGTATTTTCTGGCTAAAATTGAGGAGTTGGAGCAAAAGTCTGATTTAGAGACAGAAAGCACTGCAGATGCTGTCTGGATCTAACCTCCTCGCACTCGGAAGAGATTTTCTGGAGCTACAGAACTCCAAATGGAGCATTCTTAATGGCTATGAAAATCTGACTTCCAAAGCTTTCCAGAAATATATAATAGTCTATACTTTGCTTTATAATAGAAGGCCTAAAACTGGCGTCCAACGCCAACCTCCTACCCCCTTCCAAGCGTCCAGCGCCCAAAGAAGACCCCCTAGGCAGTGTTCAACGCCCTAGAGGCCTCATAGCACGTGGATCTCATCAAAGTTCAGTCCAAACACTCACCAAGTGGGCTCCAGAAGTAGATTTTAGCACTAAAAGACTGTTTTACCCTTTCTAATGTAATCCTTCGTCATTAGCTTAGTATTTAAAGACTTTTTACACTTGATCTACAAATCATATGAGACTTTTATGCCATATTTTTTTTACCACTATGTTTTCTATCATTAGGAGTTTCTAAACCTCCTAGGTTGAGGGGAGGAGCCCTACTGAGTTTTATGGATTAATAAAAGTATTATTGTTTCTCATCAATCCGTGTTTAATTTAATTCTAAGAAGTATCTTCGTTCTTCAACTTGATGAATGGGATGACCCGTGACAATCATCTTCGTTCTTCATACTAAGATTGCGTGCCTGACAACCACCCGTGTTCTTCTTGGGTTCGTGTGAATACTTAAGTGGAAAGCATCGAACCGCCAGCTTGATTATACATCTCTTAGTCGGCTAATCCATAACTTCATTGGGACTTCTCGAGACACCAGTTCAGCCGAGGTATGGGGAGATTAGGGTCTTTGTGGTAGATGCTAGAACCAAGGCGCAGCATCCTCTGACGCGGAAGATTCGACCTTGTCTGTGGCATTTTGAGTAGGATCACGAAAGAGAATGAACTGCAGGAGCTTCACCCTCAATCAGAATGGATCCGCACTAACCCTGGGGTTCAGATCTGGAGGAGTATTGGCGGCTGCTCAAACCAGTGTCAATCACATACAACTTGCCATAGAAGAAATTATTCACAATTGAAGAAGATAGTAAAACCAGAGTTAATCTAGAAGGACAAAGCATCTCCAAGCCTTAACCATCCTCTTTTCATAGTTTACATGACTTCTGAGTTATGATTACCCTTTTCTTTTTATTTCCTTTTATGCAATCACAAAGATACCTACATCTCTTATTTACCTGACTAAGATCTGCAAGATAACCATAGCTTGCTTCAAGCCCCAATCCTCGTGGGATCGACCCTGACTCATTCAGGTATTTCTTGGACGACCCAGTGCACTTGTTGGTTCAGTTGTATGAAGTGTGGGGATTCGTGCACTAGCCTCTCTTACACTCAGTTCAGAGCTCTTCTCATTGAGCTTCAGGTCCTCCCTCACATCCGTCCAGCCACCGCCTGCTCCCTCACTTCCCCTCTATCGCAACCATCCTTCCCCTCCATCGAGTAGCCACCGTGCGAATGTGGAAGCTTCCGTCAGTGCTAGCTCTATTCCACTGCAGCCACTGTCTTGTTTGAAGCCCGTTTGAAGGTGCTCATTTATCTCAGTGTCTCCCTCTTGCGTGCTTTGTTCAAGGAATTTAGCTTCTAGGTAATTTTTTTAACTATATTGAATAATTTTTCATTACTATAAAGTTCTGTGAATTGTTGATTTTTCTATGAACTATGAACTGAACTCTATTCTAGTTTTGCTGCGTCACCTCTTCCCTTCGCGTTGTTCTGTTGTGTTTATTTTTTTTACTATAATTTTCTGTTATTGATCTTGTTACGTTGTTATTTTCCTAAATTTTTGGGTTGCTGTGTTTGAATTTGCTGGATTGTAATTTGGATTGTTCTTGTTTTTTTATTGGATTGTTGAATTTTCTATTTAGGTCTTATTCTTGCTTATTTGCTAAATTCAATATATTTTTATTGTTGTGTACCTATTGTTGTTCTTGAGATTATTGAGTTGCTATGTTTTTGCTAAATTGTTAATTGCTAATTATCTAAATTGTTGTAGTTGTGATTTTTGAGATTGAGATTGTTCTTATTTCTTGTTATTAGGATGTTGGATTTTCTATTTGCTATATTTGCTATTGTTTGGGATTTTTAAGATTGAGATTGTTGGCTGGATTTGCTATTATATTGTTGTGTACCTATTGTTTGTCTTTGAGATTGTTGGGTTGTGTTTTTGGTAATTTGTAAAATTGTTATTGTGATTTTTGAGATTGTTGGGTGGTTGTTGTCTTCTTTGTTGTTGTGGTGTGTTTTTTGGTGCTTTGCTGCTCACTGTTGTGGTTTTTTGTGTTCAATTAAGTCAATTAAAACTATGATTTAGGAATAATTGTGCTTAGATTGTTTAGTTAATTCAACATGTGAATTTTGCCAGTTATGCATTTCTTAATTCCTAGATTAAAACTTGCACTAGTTCCTTTCGTAGTAACAACCTATGTGACTAATTTTGCACTATTATGAACTTATCCATTCACTTTGTAGGCATGCACTTGGTGGCTTTGATGGAAGCACAAAGGTGTCAACCGTTGAAGTGTTTGATCTTTGTCATGAAGTATAGATAACCAGGGAACAAATGAATCATCCTAGTCGCGAAGCACAATTGTGTCTACTTACATTAGTCTTAATTTTAATTCAGTGGTACCTGTTTTATGTTGTGCTAACTGAATGTGTCTATATATGTTGAGTTTGAAAAACTAATATTTGATTGAAATGATGAACAAATATTATTAGAGAATTATTAATTGTTTATATGATTATGTTGTGCTTGTGTGCAGGAAAATAATTTTATAAACATGGCCCAAGGAACAAATAATCAAGCCCATACATTGTGGTCCATCAGAATTAAAGCCAAGCCCTATCACAAGTCTATGAACCAAATATGAGGAAATAAGGAAATAAGCCCAAAATTCTTCAAGCCTTATACGGTTACCTACTCCCATACTTGAATCCAATGTTTAAATCACTTTAATCCTACTTAACTTCTACCAAAAGCCAAAAGTCCTCTCTTCTCTCTCCTCTCTCTTTTCACTTCGGTCACGTCACTCAGTAAGAAAGAAAGACAGAAAGAAAGAAAAGGAAAGTGCAGAAGCTATGGTGGGATGAAGGATAAAAGGAGTGTTTCTAAATCCAAGCAAGAAGAAAGGGCTACAACCAAGAAGCTAGTCACTCCTCGGTCAGAACACATCAAAAAGTTTTTTTCTCCTTTTGTGCTTCCCCAAGGAACCAATGAGAAATCAGTCAAGCACCAAGAACGGTACAAGCATCAATGAAGAAAACGAAGTCAACTACGTTCAGAAACTTATCAACGCTCAAAATAAAACTTGGAGTCAAAGCAAAGCTCTATGGTCAAGATTGAAGAAGCTTGAAGAAAAAGGATGAGAGAGATTGGGCAAGTTGCATACAACAGATTTGGATTTCTCTTTTCTAACCAACGAAGCTGCTGCAAGCTCTGTGAAGGTGAAGAAGACATTGTGAACCTTGAACTAACTTCAACCTTGGAAACTTCACTATTCTATAATAAGCGTGAACGGCCAAGGGTTGAAGGTAAGAGAGTAAGAACAAAGCAGAGAGTTTGGTTCTCATATCTTCCTAAGCTTGTTGAGTTCTTCTCCTTCATGTTGTTCATTTAATATTTCGTTTTCTCAGTTGAATCTATTTGAGTCTCATTGAAAAAGGCAAACATGGTGAAGTTTGTAAGAAAAAGCCAATGAGAGGTAAAAGACAATGAGTTAAACTTTGAGAAAAAGTCATCAGATATTTCAGATTTTCTTTGTACATCTTTCTATTTTGAGTCATGATCTTGTGAGAATTTGCTTGCAAGATGGGTTAGCACTTTGCTGTTGAAAGCTAGATTGAGGTCTAATCAAATTTAGATTGGGTTAGAATCTGGATTTGTCCCAGATAGGATTGGGTAGTGATAAACTACTATTTTATGATATATTTTAGACTGAATTGAGTGGATTTTGTCAACTATTTTCACACTTATTCATGTAAATTGCATGTTTTTTATTTCCTTCCTAATCTTATGTTATGATTGAAAACATGCTTCCTATAGTTTAAAAGTGTTGAATCTTAATTCTCCTTTGTTACCATTCGATGTCGTAATGTGTTTGTGAAGTGTTTTCAGGTTTACAGGGCATAAATAGCTTAAAGGATGAAGATGAGGCATGTCAAAGTGGAAGAAACACAAGAAACTAAAGACCTGAGAACCGAGGAGCGACGCGCACGCATGACTGACGGATGCACGTGATTTGGAGCATCTTACAGCGACGCATACGCATGACTGATGCATACGCATGACCAGCGCATAAGTTCAGCGATGCGTACGCATGGCCGACGCGTACGCGTGACAGAACTTCACGTGCTGAACTTAACAGAACTCGCTGAGGTAATTTTTGGGCTGATTTAGATCCAGTTTCAAACCCGAAAACACAGACGAGAGGCAAGGGTGGAGCTGGGACTGGACACACTTCAATTTTCACTTTAGTTTAGTTTTAGTTTTGAATTCTAGAGAGAGAAACACTACTTCTCCTAGGGTTTTTGATGTTCTTAGTTTTTTGAATTGGATCTACAGAGAGCTGCTAATACCTTCAATTGGAGTCATCATTTTTACAGTTTTCTTCTCCATTACTTCTATTACTTTTGTTTTTCCATTTGATTGCTCTGAATTCATGTTTGGATCTTGTTATTTTTAAATCTATTAATGCATTGAATAATTTTTACATTTAATTTTAGTACTTGTTTGATTATGCTTAATTATTGTTCGTGCCATTTTTTATTTAACTAATTTTTCACAATTATCATGTCTTTTATTTACTCCTATTATGTTTTTATGAAAATATTATTCATGTTAATAGAGTAGACATTCCAACTTGGCTTAGAGATTGATTAATTGGGGTCCTTAAGTTGTGATCCTCAAGTATTAATCTTAATTGGACATTGCTGGCTAGCTCACTTCTCACCAACTCTAGTCATTCCCCATGGAGTGATTAGGACTTGTGAGCTAGAGTTAGTGAAGCCACTTGACTTTCCTTCAGTTGTTAGAGGATAACTAAGTGGGAGCAATGAACCTTTATAATTGTACTTGGAAAAAACAATAAGGATAGAAACTCCAATTTTCTCTCCTAATCAATGCCTTTTATTTCAATTACATAACACCTCTTATTATTCATTCGTTGCTTTAATTTCTAGTTATTCATTTTTCTGTTCTCAACCTCAAAAATATCCAGAAAATTTCTGACCAATAATTTACATCATTGTGCCAACTCTTTGGAAAACGACCCGAAATTCTACTCACGATTATTTATTTTTAATTGTGACATATTCTAAATTGATAGTGGAATCTTCGTCGGTTAAGACTGTACTTGCAACGCTACTTTTATCAGAGATTCTTAACCAGCATCTTTCTACCCATCAGGTAGATCCTAGGAAAATATTGGTGTATGTAATGTGTTGGAAAAGTTAGTAAAATTCCATCATAATTGTGATGGAGACCATCATAATTGTGATGGAGACTGGATATAGGCTACATTGCACTAGATAGTTGAACTAGGATACATCTGTGTGTCACTTCTTCTCTCTACTTCACTTTTGGTTCTGTTACTTAGGAGACAAAAATAAAATGTCTCTCAACTCATCACGAGACAAAAGCAAAAATATCTTCTAAGTTTTTTTGAAAAAGCAAAAAATAATATTCATCACAAGAAAATGAAGCTAAGATTCAACTCCTTCCCTTTTCTTAACCACAGATAACCATCAATATATAATAATCTGTAGATGGAGAATTATAAAAAAGCAGAATTATAAAAAAACTAATGATATCATATAAAAGTTCTTCATAAGCATTTTTATCTAATTTTAAATGAATGTTTGTTTATCCTGGATTCTAAATTGTCAACTGTAAAAAAATATATTAGCATTCATTTATTCTTTTTATTATAATACATAAAATATTTTTTATTTTCTTATTATTATTTGATTCTTGAATTTATATTTAGATGAAATTATAATATTGTAGTTAATGTAGTATATTTAATTTAAATGATATTTTAAAGTTAATAGAATCTTCCTTATTCTATATCCGATCCGTTGTTTGTAGGCTCTCGATCGATCTCAAAAGCCAAAAGAAAATACATTGCAATAACAGCAAAGGGACTAGATTACTAAAGTGAGTTTATATTGTTGATATTAAAAATTTTACTCTCATTATTATAAACCCTTTTAAGCTATCTTATCGTCTAACTTTAACATTATAATAAACAAATTAAAGACTGTTATTTAATTTCATATGTTTAAAAATTATTCTTATATTTCATAAGTTCGCATAATGCATGCATCTTAATCTAATTAGCATTTTAATTTTGGATAGTAAACCCTATTTACGTTGCTTACAATAGACCAGATGTCAAGTCTTATTTAATATACAAGAAATTATAAAAATAAAAGTTTAAGACAATGTACATTGTGCAACAAGAATGTAGTAGATAATCAACATCAAATAGACTCTTTAGAAAGAGTAACCAAAATAAATACATCCCATTTACAATTTGAATCCCCAAAATAAAATAAAGTTTACATATATATAATCACATGTTAAGAAAAAAAAATCACTTAGATAATGTACAACTGATATTTTGACAAATTAAAGAAGGAGAAATTGGAGAACTGGATGAAAAGAAATAAAGAAAAAAAAAAGTTTGCAGAACGGAATGGATGGCATAAAACTAATTAGCACCTCACCAATCCCTATTCCATCCCTTTTTGCCATATTAGAAGTCCATCTCTTTTATATCTACAACCCTAATCTATGAATATTCTTCTCAACATTAGTGTACAATTACAAAGCGACAGTGATTGTTCTCTTGCTTTAATTTTTTTTTTCATATATATCTACTAACTCTCATCAATGATCTCCACATTATGATGTTCCAAATAATTTTAAACTTGCTTGTTTCCAAACACACCACACAAAACCTTATCGAAAATCTCCAGAAAAGATTCCCATTCACCTTTCCTCATGTCTCCAAAGGAAATGCCACTAATCTCGCAACTACTCCCTTCTTCTTCTTCGTTATTATTGTTGGGAACATCAAGAGGAACACTGGCCTTAACCTGTGAGCAAATTGTCTCTAACTCGCTCGGTGTTTCTTTGCCGCCACAAAACTCCCTCGTCATCAGTAACCCTATGTCGGTGAGGCAAAGCCCTGCAGCTGCAGCATGCTTCAAGAAAATGGTGCAAACAACAAGAACCCTAATTGAGGACTCCCTCAACAGAGGAAGCTCTGATCTTAGAATCTGAGCGTCCTTAAACGGATCGAGTTTCGAGATGTAATCAAGTTCTGAGTTGGAGAAAGGTGTAGAAGCCTGTGGCCAATGGAGCCACTCAAAGTAAGGATCGTCAAGCCACTCAGGGAGGCAGAAGCCATGGTCAATGGGAACAAGATGAGCAGCAACACCAGGAACGAAGCCATGATTCATAACAAGCATGTTGCCGGCGTGTCTATCAAGGTTGAGAAGGCGAATGTCCAAGATTCCGATCTGGTGAACAGAGGAAACAGAGTAGAGAGAAGGTCCCAACTCGCCGGCATCGAAAGCGTGACCGATGAAGCGTTGAAGCGACGCGAGTTTAGGCGCGTCGTTGGCGAAGAAAGAAGCGTGAGAGAATTTGACGAGGGCTGTTGGAGGTACAGCAGCGAAGGAGCCGTGATCGAGGAGATATGCAGCAAGCTCACGGGTAGCAGCCTCGCCGATGCGAATTGAAGTCTTGAGGCCCGGCTGGCCCGGCAATTGAGAGCCCAGGTCCTTTGGGTTGTTTAAGGCTAAGGGCTCTTCGTCGACGGGCTTTGCTACGGCGATGTTTTTGCCGCTGATTGGATTGCAGAAGAGGTAGGCACCGCCAAGACCGTTTGGGAGTGGTTTCGGGTGAAGACCGGAGGCCATGGCAATTGCGACCTCGACTACCAGAGCGTGGACCGGAGCCCCGGTGCCGCGAACAATCTCGATTCTTGGATGCGAGGAGGAAGGGAGGTCTTCCCCGGATGATAAAGTGGTTAAGGGGAGGCATGGAGTGGAGAAGCTGCGATGGATGATGTCAGCTTCTTCAGATTCAAGAAGGTGAGTATGTTGTTGTTGTTGTTGTAGTTTTTGTTTTTGTTTAAAGGAGTGGTGGGAAAGAGTAGCTCGATTGAGTTCCAAAATGGTCTGATCAAGGTGACTGAAGGATTGGAGCTTGCATCTCTGGGACCTGCTGAATGGCTTAAATCCGTGGTGTTGGTTAATGGCTACAGCCATTTTGAACAATCTCTTCCAGATGAGAAATTATTATTGTTGTTGTTATTATTATTATTGCTTGCAGCGCAAGAATGATAATGGTGGTGCATTCCAGGGGCCAATTTTCTTCTCACCAAGCAACTAACATACATCAAGATCCCCTAAATGTTCATTTTTCCCAAGGCAATCATCGCATCTGCAACAATACAAAAAGCAACACAACTCTTTAATTGGTGCATTTCCTCTTCTCTCATAATCAAACAAATACCCCTTTGTATGTTTTTCATTGGAAACTCGACTGCACTGGTTTTCATATATAAAATTGATAGTTGAAATCATTAAAAAACTTTAAAAAATTTTGATTAAATTATCATTTAATATTTTTAATTATTAACTTAATACAAAAATAATATGAATTTCTATCTTTATTTAAACTCATTCAACTAGTCATAGAATGTATTCACATATACACGTATAAAATTGATATAATTTGTATTCATTTTGCATTAATTTTGACATAAAGCATACATGCATGCATAAATATATATAAAAAAAATGATAGGGCATAGAATTTATTGTTTTTGGCTATCAGTTAGCTATCGATGTTTAAAATTATAGAATAAAGTATATTATTGTATTACTATATTAAAGGAACTAGACCAAAAAATTGAATTGATAGTTAAGTGATGACAAAAAACAATACATTCTGATGATCTTCTAATATTTTTCATATATAAATAAGAATTTGTTTATAATTAATTTTTAAACTCTATTTAAAAAATTATCTAAATATATATATAATTTAATAATTATATAAATAATTTTATACTATAATACATTAAAATTAAAATTCTTAACTACATATTAAAAATAATATTGACAGACACTAAATTTAAATTCATCATATATGTTTAGACTTTTTATATCTCAAACAACCTTTGTATTTATGCATTTTTTTTATATTTTACATATATAGCCTCAATCTCAGATATTAGTCTAGTATTTATATTTTGTTAGTGTTGATGATGCCAAAAATGAGCTGCCGAATTTGCCCCCAAAAAAGACCTAACTATAATATTTTCAAATATAAAGTAGTAAGTTTACATTGTCAATATTTCCAAAATCATAAAAAGAAACAAAATTTAGATATTTCGACAACAAAATTAAAGGCACTAAAAAATTTGTCTTGTATTATACTCTTTCTTCATTTGCAAATTTACTTTAATATCATAGAAAGGGCAACTCCCCCTCCAAAAAACATAAGAGGCGAAACAAACAAGATTTATGATAAACCTGAGAGAACAATTGTATATCCTTAAAATCTATTATGATATATAGAAATATTTGATAAAAAAATTATAAAATTATCGAAATTTATTTTATTTAAAATAATTAATAAATATTAAATAAGATAAATTTTGACTTTTTTTTTTAATTTTGGTAATATTATTGTATGATATATCTTATCTGTTTTTATCGTACAAGCAAGAGACGGAATAAATACACAATCAAATTTTTTAATAAATAATAAATATTTGGTGAAAATTCATACGCATTTGTCTTTATGTGAAGTTGACATATAAAAATTGTTAGATAATTTAATAAATTTGAGTTAATTATCATCTAACGATTCTCAATTATCAATTTCAGATAAAAACAACTGCAGGTGAATTTTTACTTAAATATTTACCTTAAAGGGGGTGAAAACCAAATGGCACTCATCGCTTAAACTTTGGATAGCAAATAATATCAGAAAAGCAGGCTAATTTCTGCGCATTTTTTTCTCGAATCCCTTATAACCTACAAATTTTCCAACCACAATGTAAACAACAATGTTTAGATAAAAATGAACAAGTATATATATGTATATACATGTCCCACATTCATTAATAATCATCATATATTTTAATATGGAATGAAAATACGTACGTACAGAGAAAATCCAAGTACATGCATCTCTCGCTTCTCTGCACATGATTTGCTACAATTTTTTGAACCATAGATCATATAATATTCACACAATACACAATGCAATTTCAGAATATATTGTGCACACAACATTGTTTGAAATGAGCAATCATAAACACAATACACCATGTCATCATGCTATGAACAAAAATTGTAAGACAATCACTATTTACAACTATCTCGAAATATAGGAGGCCTCCATTATCGACTATGATCTTCAGAGATGAATCAATGACATATGCACGCATGGATAGCAATAAAGCAACAACGTTACGCACAAACATGCACATCCCCGCAAAAAGAAGAAGAAAAACAAAGTAAAGATAAAATTCACTTTTTACATATTTCGAATTCAATGTTTCAATATTTTTGTATCAACAAACTACGAATTGATAGAACTTTTCATATTGAGATCATAAACAACGACGAGAAACCACCAAATTAAACCACCCAAGAAAAATAAAGATCACCAATAATCTTTAATTTTTCACATGATGGATGGGAACTTGTTCTACCAGGAATCAAACAAAACAAAAACACAAAAAGAAAAACATATATATAGCGAAGATGTTGAAATGATGATATGTATTATCATACCCTGAACACTTGTAAAGGTATTCAGGGAAATGAGAAGCAACGGGAGCGCGAGAGAAATCAAAGCGTCACACCGGAGTAATATCGAAATAAAACTCCACTACTTCTCACTTCCACTCCCACTCCCAAAACTAATTTAAATCTTCCCTCACCCCCTTTAAACACACAAATCCTTCACACACCCACCCCCCGTAACCACCCTTTTCCCTTTTCTTGTGACCTCTTTCTCCATCTATCTTTCTTTCCCTTTTCCACGTTACTATTTTTGGCACCACTCCAACACTTGGCATGCATGTTTCTGCATACAAAATTAGCATTCTTCAAAATCACCAAACTATAATATCAAAATCTTTTATTTTAGTATTGACTAACCTTCGTTAAACTGTAACCGTCTACTATATAATTTGGTTCGTGGCGATATCGCAATGTGACACCTGCCATGACCAAAAGAATAGGATGTGGTTAACTGTATCAAAATTAGCATTCTTCAAAATCACCTAACTATAATATCAATCTTTTATTAGTCTTTGCTCCTTAAAAAGTTTTCTAATGCCACACACTGTTTTTTATTTGTTTCTCCTGGAGTTTTGCTCTTGATTTGTTGCGTCGAAACCGCCATGGATTTGGTTTAATGTTTTTAGTTTCACATACACGTTGAATATTTACAAGATAAAATGTGTATCACACTATCAATCATGCTAAGTGTATAATAAAAATTAGTCATCAAATTTTTGTTAATAAAAATTAATATTAACATATAAAATATATATTAAATATAAATTAAAATATATATTTATACATAAATATATAATAATTAATTTAGTGACTTATTTTTTAAAAAGTAATTATTTTTATATACTAAAATGACTATTTAAACAAGAATGTCATTAGATAATTTAGTTTTTAAAAAATATTATATATACAATAAAAATCAATTATTAAATTAATTATTATATATATTTATGTATATTTATACATATCAATTCATTTTTTTAACTAAATAATCAGTTACCATTTACTAGAATAATCAAATATATTATAGTAGAATAATAAAATCTGCAATAGATATATAATTAATTTTTTTATAATAGTATTGTTAGTCGAATAAAATAAAATAAATTATAAATTAAAGGTGGTACAATTGACGTCAAAGATTATATCCGATAAGTTTTGTTTGTCGAAATAAGGTTGTTGATAAGAGAAAGGTATCTAGTCGACGAGGTTGTCGAAGCAAAGCAGCACATCTAAAATAGTGTTAGGATCAATGGTCAAGACAATTGAAGACAGTTATAATACATGTATCTGACGGAACGGTTACTTTTTAAGTTTTGCATATGAAATATGTGGTAAAATTTGATTGGTTGGAGAAGCTTATAAATATACAAGTTCTAGAAGAAACAATGGTTGGAATTCGTTTTCAAAAAATACTCACGCACACTCATATTCCATCAACTTTATGAGTTTTTCTCGAGTCTCTTTTCTATAGGATTCCTTCCATGTTTTTATTATGTCGAAGGCATTTTATTGCTTTCTTTAAATTTAAAGTCATTTACTCTGCTTTTTGTATTTTCAATTCAAGCCATTTAATCTTTCTTTACATTTCAGGTTTTTTTCCCTTCTGTATTTGTTCAAAAAATTGCATATTTGAAAATTGATACTCGCAAAGAGGATTATGTTTTGCTCCTAGATTATTAGATACAAACCAACCAAGATTTGCTAAAAATCTGCATAACAAATTGGCACGCCCGAGGGACAGTTTAGTAAGTGTGTCAAAAGATTTAATGATCAAGTTTATGCAACTTCAAAGTGACAGAATTATAAATATGGCTGATGAAATTTTGAAGAGCAATGTTGGGTCATCTGCAACTGATAATGTCCCCATAGTAATTACACAAACTTTTGTAGAATTAACGTCACATACAGAAGGGAGTATCCAAAATCCAGGCAATGACTTTAGAAATAACGCGGCGGTTAGTAATCCTCTCGTCGGGAATAATGGGCGTTACCCGTGTCCAAAAATTTCTCCAACATAATCGCAATTGCCAAAAACTGCAGGTGGCCTTCTTTTGGCCTTTCTCTAGGTTATACCACACCTATATGAGTGGTTACGTGTCTCCAATTAGATTTGGTAGTGCACCAGAAGCGTTAATAATTAACCACCTCTATATTATCCTAAGTTTTCTTGAGATTATCAGGTGAGATCGACGTCAAATAATCCTAGTTCAATGGCTGTATTTTGACAACATGTCGATGAGAGTCATCATTACTTGGTCAATTTGTTGACTCAATAGATGACTACTATCTTGAATCTAATGATGGCTGATCATGAAACAAAGTTTGAGCGTTTGACTAGACAAATTGAACGAATTGCTCGAGTTATGATTATGATCAGGGTGGACGTCAGAATTTAGGTGTGAATCTTGAGGATTTAGAGAATAACCCTAGAGATATGAATTGATAATGTGAACTTAGATGAGAATGTTCCTCATTGGTTTGACGCGATCAAAATGCAGATGATGTATTGGATAGGATTCGTGTTAATTAGTGAGAAGAACATTATCAAGTAATTAGGATTGTCAAAAATGTTCTTAATAGGTCGATATTAATATGTGTTTTATGAATCAAATATATTTTGTCTCTACATTCCCTGCTGTTGTGCAGATGGCAGAAGTGCCAAGGGGTGTGAAGAACCCTAAAATAATAACAAAATTTGCAAGTCAAGTCAGAGAGTCTACACTACTGAGCATATCGCCCGATATATCGTCGAGTTGGAAAATTTGGTAAATGATGAGAAAGGATAACTTTACAAAGTCTAAAATTTCATATTCAAAATTGGTGAAAGGGAGGCTCACTCCTAACCTAGTGAAAAAGAACTTATACATATAAATGAAATGGCATTCCGACTTGTCAAGTCGGGAAAAGAAGATTTTCTCCTCAGGATCAGCAACTACTATCTCATACTTATTTTCATCTTCCTGATTTCTACACATCCTATGTTGTCTACGAAAGGTTTCAGCATATTCATTATCAACTAGGGAGACAGCAGAAAGAAAAGTAATATCTACCAAATCTAAGTCAAACGAAACCTTAGACGACATGCTGAGAACTACGAATCGAGACATAAAACTATACTTACAATACAACAAAAGAAAAAACTATCACCACAAGTCGACAATCCAAGCAACACAACAGAAACATTCAAATAAAGTCACAAGAGGTTGTTCGTCTTCAACAATGCAGACACCATTTGGCACCATTTGGATAGAATGGCACCATTTGGGGGGCACCACAAAGCAGACACCATTCAACATACAAATTTATAGCAAAGGAATAAACTTCTTCAAAAAAAGACAAAAAAAAATGCAGAAGCACCAAACAATCACGAAATAATATCAACAAAAAATCATTGTCACCTCTTCACAAACAACAAAAACAATGGTACAAAAAGCACAACAAAACACAAGGATGCAGAAAACAAAGCGAAAAAGGGAAAGCCAACCCCTGGATGAATGCGAGAACAAGAAGCGCACGTAACAGCAAACACACCAACGTTCCAAAACTTCTTAAGAAAGTGCGAGTGAAGATTTGAAGCAGAATTTCAAGATGAAGAAATCTTAAAAGGGCTGCAACGAAGAAAGCAAAAAGCTTTGAGGAAGAGTGAAGTGAAAATGTTTCAGAAGAAGTAAAAAAAAAGAACGAGAAAAGGGGGTTGATTATTTATAAAACCCAAGGGACAAAATGGTAAAATGATTCTCTCATTTATGACATACACGGTTACCAAAGTAACCATAAAGAAACGTGCCAATAATCATGAATAAATGCAACATTTCAGATTCAAGAAATCATGTCGAGTACCCGACCTAAACTCCTCAATAGGCGGTTTTCCCGATGTGATAAAACTGATGTCATAAAATGGTTAGCTCGATCTCTGATAAAAGCTCGGTGCCTTATGCAGGGGCACTATTCATATCCTGACCTAAAATATAGCTAGGCCCAAGACAAGTAAAGCCCAATTAGCATAAAAAGGCCTCAACGGCTCCCACTTGACAACGTAAAGGTCGGACTCGATGATGCTGTCATTTGTCCTACTTACCCGAATCAGTAACTAACTCTTATAATCTCTCCTCCTCATCCAAAAAGGATATCTCAACAAACTCTCTAACAAAAGGGAGTAACAAACCCACCATCCAAGGTGGAACAACTTCAAAAGGTGGTTATTATTTCTACAGTTATAAATACTCTGACACTCATAAGTATAATTCAAATCAAATCTACCAAAAATCTGCCTAAAACTCTTACTAACTTAAACATCGGAGTCCCTTGCAAATATCATCTCCCACCTCCTCACAAGGAACTTGGACGGCAATACCTCGACACTAGTGGATGTCTCCCCAAAAGGGGTTTGTACCTCGCGTTCAGGCTCAAAGCAACCCAATTTCAGATAACCTTCAGAACAATTATTATTAGAATTATCCAAAAAAAATAATTCTAATTTCCATTAACATAATAATATTTATTAAAATTGTCCCAAAAAAATAAATTTTCATTAACACACTAACTAATTTTATTATTATTAAAATTACCTAAAAATAATTTTAATTTCTAATAATATACTAAGTAATATAATTAACAAGGTTCTAAAAACCAGACCGGTTATCAAACCACTCTAGTCACTAGTTTATTGATACAATTGGTTCAACTATAATAACCGTTTTATAATAAGATAATAAATGAAATATAAATAAATACACTAAAACAAATTAAAGTCTAATATAAACTTTAAATTATCATTCCAATTTAAAATACTACATCAACCAAAATCTTAAATCTTGTCAAAGTATAAATTCAAAGGTTAAATAACCTTTCATTTTATCAATTAATAACAATATAATACTCATTATATTATTAAGACAGTCATAATTTATGCACAATTTTAACAAAATTGTTAGCACAAAAATTAATAAAGATTAATAAGAATAAACATAAGACTGATTATAATTAATAAGTAATAGTTTCACAATTTTAACATGGCCTAAAGTGATCTTGGTGGATGATTATGAACAAGCTCTGCTAAAAGAAACAAAACGAAGAACCAAAAAGAAAGGAAAACTTGGAATGCTAGAATACTGTGTAATTGCTATTTAGAAAATGAACATATTAACAATGCTATTGAATTTGCGTGCGCACACACACATATCAAGACTCTACACATATATATTCAAGACTCATCCTAAGACTCTTTTTTAACAAAATTAATCTCAACTGATATACCAGATATATATTTCCTATAAATAATCATAATAGAACTTAATTTCACTAAGTGATTTCACTATCTTTTGTATCCTTTACCAAAATAACAAATTAATCAATTTAGTCAATACACAGCTCCAAACACAGTAAGTAATCTGCTTTATACACTCCTTAAAAGTGTTCCTAAATCATTTGCAATAACAGTGAACTATGCTTCATAAACAACTCAAATTGTTGAAATCAGATACATGAAGGACACTAGTTAGAATTTACAGAAGCATACCAATTTCAAGAAATGCATAATTGGCAAAATTTATCAAGCATGGCAAAGCTAGGTTCTCAGAAAAAAATTTAATTGAACAATGAAACACGGCATAACAGAACACAAAATACACAGCACAACAGTGAAGAAGACACAAAACAGTATAATACATCACAACAGTAGTGAGTATAGCTAATCAATAATCAATTAAACATTCAATAGTCAATCAATCGTTCAATAATCAATATAATTTATAAAAAAAATAAAAACAAAAAGAAGAATAAGCACTAGCAGTGAGCAGAGAAGCCATTGCCTTCTTCGATTGAGCTGGGCAGAGTATGAGGGAAAGTGGTTGAGCGCGACAGACGACGGTGACTAGGCGACAAGCACGACGATGGATGGCGGTAGAAGCCCGGCTGAGCAAAGGTAAACCAGACGACGAACGTGAAAAACGAGGAAGAAGCTGCGATTGGTGAATGAGGAGAGGAGTTGGAGACTTGGAACACAACGACGATGACCAGACGAGGACGAAAGCTCCTGAGCACGACGAACGGCGGTGAAAGTTACTATAAGCTAGGGTTTCTTTTTGGGGGAAGATAGCTTCATTTGAGAGAGTGGGAGTTGAGAGGAGTTGGAGTGAACAGAGGTTGGAGAGCTCAAGAACGACGATGGTGCGACGAACGGCTGCAGTGTCTCCCTCCTTGACACGGCAGTAGAGGCTACTGCTAGGATTTTGGTTTTTGTTTGAGAGAAAGTTTGGGAGGAGAAGGAGACTGAATGCTGAAGGCTTTCCCCTTTTTGTTTTTATACAAAACGCAAAACGACACTGTTTTAGAAAAATCAGCCGGGTCTCGATTCAGTTCGATTGTTCGGTTCAACAATTTTCAGATAGTTTTATAGTTAGCAATTTTATAAGTTGAACCAAACTGTAAAGATGTCCGATTAACAGTTGAACCAATCGGACTGACCAGTCCAATCCAATTTTCAAAACCATGATAATTAATAAAACTACCCAAACAAAATAACAAAAACATTATAACACATTACACACTATAACACTTTCGTTTAAATAGTATAAACATTGGTAAGAAATGACATTAGTACTACTTGTTCAAAAAAAAAAGACATTAGTACTAAAATTATTGTAACTAAATAATAAAAATATAAAATAAAATTTAAATAATTAGGATGATTGAAATAAATTATCAACATCTTTCTTTATTATAGACATCTCCTTTTCTTCAAAAAAAAAATCACTTATACTCTCAATTCTCAACTCTCAACTAGTCTCTTCTTCTAATTGGACTACAACAACACACAACACACAAAAGCAATACAAGATACAAAAGAGAGGAGCCAATGATTTAAGCAATGTTAAGCAACGTTCTCCGCTTCACCATTGTTGCACGTGCGATACGCGGTCTGTGTCAACAAATCAAAGGAGTTAAATTCCATTTTGGTCTTTGAGATTGGTGAGTTACATTGATTTAGTCATTGACTTCTCAATTGTTACAATCTGATCCTCATATTTAAAAAATTACACTAATGTAATTCTTCATGTATTTTCTATCATTCGAGCTTAATGCCGTTAGTGACGTGGCTCAAGCCTTGCACCGTTTAAGCAATGTTAAGCAATGTTCTCTGCTTCACCATTGCTGCACGTGCGATACGCGGTCTGTACCAACAAATCAAAGGAGTTAAACTCCACTTTGGTCTTTGAGATTGGTGAGTTACACTTATTTAGTCATTGACTTCTCAATTGTTACAATCTGATCCTTAGATTTAAAAAACTACATTAATGTAGTCCTTCATGTATTTTCTGTCACTAGAGCTCAACATCGTTAGTGACGTGGCTCGAGCCTTACCACGCTAGGCACGTTAAAATGACGTCGTATGCGTTTTAACGCTAAAGAATATATTAAACGACGTCGTTTGATAGTTTGAACAATACTAAAATGTTATACCCCTACTATTTGATCACTTCATCGTTTAATGTCTTATTTAGTACCAAAATGTATATGATGTTATTTTAATATATCTAACATGACAAATTTAAACTATATTATTTACGTTGTTGTACTCTAATGACAAAAAAATATACAAAAAATTATATTAATGATTTTTTTAAAATTTAAAAGATCAAATTATATTAATTGAAAAATTATGTACTAAATTAGTGTAACTGACAATAATAAAAATCAAAGTGAGACTTAACTTCAAATCCGTGGGTGTAATTTATGCACCCAATTTGGACTGTCGGATTTCTTTTCCTTCAAAGCGAACGGTCCAATTATATCCAAGCTGACACTATACCGTTCTCAATCCCCTATATAGTCCATATACGTGCTAATCACAGGTGGTATCCCATCCCCTATTATAATTAATTTCCGACAAAATACAATGTACACAATTATTTTATAAAAAAGTATAGGTAGAAGATGAAAATATAAAATAATATAAACAATAAATATATTAGATGTTTATTTTATTAGATATATAGATAATTATTCTAATATTAAAATTTAAATATTTAAAAGTTTAATATATTTTTATTTAATTGATGATTATTTATATTATTTAAAAAAATTATTAATTACCTAATCCTATAACAATCCTTTAAAAGAATGTTTATTCAGTAGTGGAATATGCTACGTGGCATCCTCTAGATTTTTTTAAATTTTTTATGTATGATCATTATTACAATAACACCCATGATCAAATCATCCTCATTTTACTACTCTTCTGAACATCGTGCCTACTTTTCTCATCATCCTTTACAGCTTTCTTTACGTGTACACACCCTAAAATTTCAAATTTCGAATTCAAAATCAATTAAAAAGGAAATTCATTCCCAATTTTCCATCATCTGCGTTCTCCGTCCTCTGTTTCCTTTCTTCTCTCTTCCTCCTCTTCTTCATCGATTCTTCTCCTTCATCATCCGTTCCTCCTTTTTTTTCCCTTTTTCCGTTCGTTTTTTCTTCCTATTCCTAATCTAAATTGGAGATGGAGAAAGTTTATGTACTCACCAAGGCAGAGGATGTCATTGTACCTGATGGCTCTAACTTTCAGGGGAGTCGTCGCGGTGGAGCAACGCCAGCGGTGGTGGTAGGGTTACGGCAGTGGATGAGGAGCCAATTGCTATGGTGGTGGACGATGGTATGGCGTGGTGGTCGCCGTCGGTGAGGTGGAGTTCGTGGTAATCATCGATGTGTGGTGATGGATACGGAGGAGGAAGCGGCGGAAGAAAGCATATAGCTGGAAAGTAGTGAGTCGCGGCCATAGGGAGCACATGTAGTGAGAGCACAGCAGCGACGACCAGAACAGAACCGTGAGATCTAATCGGCGTTCAGAACAGATTTGCATGGTTGTTATTTTTTTGTTTTAATTAATTAATTAGATAAATTATGTAAATGATTATTATTTGCTTAATCTACAAATTTTATTGTTTGAAAATTTAAATTTTGAATTGAAAATTAATTTGAAAAAAAATCATTTGTATATGTTTATTTTCATTATCCGCACAAATTATATTTTCCAATTTTTTCTTCTCATCATTCTTGCTCTCGCTCTCTAATACTGGGAGCTGTAGTATTCCACCGCAAAATCAAATCGGCTACTGTTTGTGAAACATGGTTTGGTATCTCCCTTTTGAGTTTTGATCATGGAATTTGATAAATGTCTTGATTTTACTCACTGTTAAAATTACTTATAGGCAATCCTTTTTTCTTCCTTTTTGGAACTTTAGTTATTTCTAACTTTAGTGCTTAATAATTAATATATTATTTTTATTTGTTGTGCATCTATTGCACTGAGTTACATATTTTTTAAACACATCTATATTTGGACAATCCATCAACTACCTTTAGTTATTTCATTGTTAGATCAAACACATAATATGCTCAACTACCTATATCTATGATAAGATAGTGTTGAAGTTTCTGGTGTTTTCATGATAGGTTGAATGGTGGATCTAAATAGAGCAGGGCACCTTTGCTTGAGATAGTTTCCGAGCCTTATATAAAAACCGGTATTGAAGCAGTAGAGCATGCAGCAGAAATACGGAGATCGGTTCGGTATTTGGGAGTGAGCAATGGCAATATGTAAGAAAGATCTCTTCGTTTTGATCTCTTCGTTACATTGTTATACTCCTTGCAATTGAAATAAATTTTGTGATCTTAGCCGTTGTGATTTTTACTAATGTCAATCTTAGTACATGTACTATCTAAATATCTTATTAGATATAGCAAATTCTCTTCTCTATATAAGGATCTAATTAAATAAGAAGCTAATTTATTTTTTTATTTCAATGCAGCCCCAAACATATATCACCAACGTAAAAAGTGCAAATGTATGGACCACTCGCAAATTAACTTTTTCATACTAAGCATAAATGTATTTGTGTGGACTTGGCATTTATACATATTTTTTTCCTCTAATTTTGGTTAACTTAATTGTGACTTGATGGCTAAAAGATTGAAAGTCTCAATGTTTATTCTTAAGCTTTTGAATATCACAAATTGTATTGCAGGGTCAGCAGACAATACACTAAAATTTTGAGATTTAGAATCCTTTGAAATGATTGGATCTACTAGACAAGAGGTTTCTCATTTAGTGTCGTGTGAGTCATGGTGTTAGCAATAGCAATTATTGGTGGGTTTGGATTCTGCAGTTTCTCTCTTTTAAATGTTCTTATTGTGCATTATTTTCTTTTTTCAGGTTCACCCCATGATGTACAAGCACACATATAGTGGAGGTCATGGTTCTCTATGAATTTTGATAGATATTTTTGCTTAGTGTTTCATTTATAGTTCCTTTTCGACATGTTGATTTTACTAAAGTTATTTGAGATCTGATTTCTAACAACCAGAACTTACTAACAATAGAAATGGAAACGTTACCAGACAGCAAAGCTTCAAAGGCTTCTCCATAGTGCAATATGAAGACAAGATCCATGGGTGTGAAGAATTCCACTAAGAAAACTACTAGAAGGAATCACAAATAAGTGGTAATTTGTTTTCCCAATTAATTTACTGATAGTTGTCATTTACTTATGAGATTTTGTTGGTTTGTTCGGTATTTTTTGGTTTGTTCTTTTGTCATTTAGTTATTTCAGCAGGATTCAAGCTATGAACAAGAAGATTTACCTTAAGTTACCAAGAATAAACCACCAGTTTCTTCCTTCAAATTGCTAAAGAGCAATGAAACCTTCATCTTTTCGTTTTGTGGATGACTGCTGTTATAATATACATATAATTCAGACATTTATCTATTTATTTTTAAAGATATGTTCTTTAACTACTTTGCTATTGATTTTATATTGTTTATTGTTTCTAATATTGCTTATGGTTGTTCTGTTATTCTGTTTTGCTATGCTATCATATACATAAATATTGAGAATTTACTATTAACTATTAAGTGACGACTAATTATAAAAAATTATAATAAATAATAAATAATCTTATTTCATTGATATTCTTATATAAATAACACTCATTATTGGTTCCTCTCTAAAAGAAGGTGGTCAAGATGATAAATATGTATCTTCATGCTTTTCATGCTAAGACATTTAGCTTCTTTCTTTAATTTTTTTTCCAGGTAAAAAAGAAGGTGGAACTCTTGGAGTCCAGGATCTGGCATATTTTCTTGCAACAGCCAACTTTATGGGATCTCCAAGCTCCCATTTAGATCTGTGGTACTCTAACTTCTTACAATCCCTGATTCTACTGCTTTCTTTATTAATAACAGGTGAATATATACACTTTTGTGCATCCCTTACTCTATTGCTTTCTTTGTTGCAATTCCTTTTGTTTCGGTCTTCTTCCTTTCTTTTTGGAGTTGGCATTTGATTGATGGGTTATTGCGTTTATTTTTTATTTTTTATTTTTTAATAGTGGTTTTATATTGTTTTAATTTGAGAGAGACATTGCTATTATATTTTTCAATATATTTTTTAAGCATATTTTAAAATCTTGATTTTCATTTCATATAACTTCTCTTTAATCTTATTTTACCAATACATTATAGACTAAGATTCTTAATACCCCTCCTTTTGAAACTCCATTTTTCTTTTGTTATCTTTTTCTTAGGCTTTAGTATGAGATTGGGTTCTATTTTGATGTGAAGTATTTCGAGCACATCGTTTGATAGTAAATTTGATGATGTTGATAAGTTCCTTTCTGCATTCACATGGATTGATGAGAATGAACATTAAACCTATATCTACATTAATTTGAATAAACAAGTAACTGAGTAAGTTTCCATAAGATTCCTTAGTGGTGTCACTTTGTGTATGTTCTATTATGTTGTCATTAATTATTCATTTTAATTATGCCTGTCTAAATATTTTATATCTGATTTGGTTAGTAAGCATGGTTCCAAGACTTTAAATATCCTCATGAAGGAACCGTATATCATTCTAGATTATCAAGGGGAAAAAAAAGAAGAAAAATTGCTTTCTTTAGTGTGCATGCAAGAAATCTTTTGATATCTCATTCATACATAAGCAAGATTCTATTTTTTAAGGAGGAAAAGAAAACAGAACGAAGAACAAATAAAACACAGAATTTGACCGTCTTTAGTTTCTTTTTCCTCACTTGAGAGCAGATGCTTGAAACAGGACATAGTTGAACTTATTAATAAAATTAACAGATCCTCCATTACCATTCAGTTTATTAATAAGATTTGAAGAATTACAAATGGGACACTATTTTATGTGTGGGTGACTTCGTTCTGGTTTGTTTCCTTTTTAGATTAATGATATGTATCAATTGCTTCGCAACATTAGTATTTGATATTCTTCTTTCAGTGGTTATGTTTTAGTTCGATGAGGTGGATTTGACTGGCACAAAGTTTGAATATTTATGGTTTGGAGTGAACATTTATGATTTGTTGAGATGGTGATTTGTCTCTTTATCTTGAAAAATTTATATGTTTGGCAAATATATGCATTTAAACCATTTTACAATTTTTCTTTCGAAATCCTCTGTTCCTATAGAATTAAGATAGTTCTTTCTTAGACTCTTTCATTTATGAGAATCTATTATTCTACATAATGAGAGTTTAGAGATCAACTATTTTGCATTGCGTGCATTGTGCATCCTGTTTTCTAGAAAAATAACTATTTATATTTCTTAAATGATTTAGGGCTATGAAGTTCTCAAAAAACTTGCTTATGTGACTGATAAATTTGATAGGAAATTCCTTGAGCAATTACGTGAGTAAGAAGATTCAGTACTTCGTTATACTTAATGTTCTATGCTCTTTTTTTCCTTTGTACTTAGTGTTCAATGCTTTTTTTCTTTTTCATTTTCGTTGATGTGCCTTCTCCTGTTTAGTTGCTTTTCAAAGAGTTGGATACTTATTTGTCTATATATTATGACTTAAGTTTTTTTCTTTTTGAGGGATATAATTTTGCTTTAAAATATTGGGTTGCCATTGTTTAATTGAGTTCTTTGTTTATTACAGAGAATTCTGCACCACAATTCCTAATGATTTTAGATTCAGAAAAATTAAGCTCTCTCTCCCATATAGTTTTTTATCCACTTAGTCATTTATCAATTTATTCTATGGTTGAAATCATAATTGTGAATTTCTGACACCTGATAGTGGATTTTGTACACTTTATTCTCCAATTGGTTTCCTTTTATATTAATGGTATGTATCAATTGCTTCGCAACATTAGTGTTTGCTATTCTTCTTTCAGTTGTTATGTTTTAGTTGGATGAGGTGGATCTGACTGGTGCAAAGTTTGAATATTTATGGTTTGGAGTGCATATTTATTTTTTTTAAAAAAAAAAAAACATGAAGCTTTTTATCTTTTGCTGCTTTAGCTTTCATTATTGTATATTCATGCTCTAACTACACAAGCTATATCTTTTCCAGCTAATTTTTGTTGAGATAGTGAATTGTCTCTTATCTTGAAAAGTTAATGTTTGGCAAATATATGCATTTAAACCATTTTTTCAATTTTTCTTTTGAAAGCCTCTGTTCCTATAGAATTAAGATAATTCTTTCTTAGACTCTTCTATTTATGTGAATCTATTATTCTACATAATGAGAGTTTAGAGATCAGCCATTTTGCATTGCGTGTAATGTGCATCCTGTTCTCTAAAAAAATAGCTATTCATATTTCTTAAATGACTTAGTTATGAAGTTTTCAAAAAACTTGCTTATGTGATATATAATATTCTGTGCTCTTTTGAATGTCTATAATTGTATTTTTTTATTATCATTATTATTTTGACTGCTGCTCTATTAATGTATATTTATAATTTATATGACTTTTGTGGTATTATGTGGTATATGAAGTTGGTGACAGTGCCATTGCAATGTTTGGTGATCTTAATAGTAGGAAATGGCTCTTCCTCTCTGATGTGTGTTATTATCTATGAGACGATGACTATTAACAAGCTTTAGGGGTCAAACATATGAGTCTATATTTGTCGAAGCATGTTTTTACACACAAGACAACTTTATGTTGCTCTTTCAAGAGTAAAAATCAAAATCAAGATTAAGGGTATTAGTTTAGAATAATCATTCAAGGCAAAAGATATAAATGTTGTTCGTAGACAAATTTAGTTGATTATGTATAATTTTAAATTTATTTAATATGTAATTTTAGATATTTATATTCTTCTATAAGTTTGTTACTTCTTTGTAGAAATTATTTTTGGATACTTATTCACTTTAGTTTACAATTTTTCTATCATGTATTTATTGTAATTAAACGATAATCTTAATCTTAATTTATATGTTTTTACAATTTTCTTAAAAGGAAAATTAGATCATTTTATTCTTATGATTTAATTTAAAATAAAAAATTTATATTTAATTAGTTATTCTAACAATAGCTTAATATTAACTGATTTTTATTAAACTTAGTATATTTATGCATCGCTTAATGTTATCGATTTTAGAGACAACATGGTGAGGCGTGCATAAAGAGCATGAACACTAGGAGATTATCACAGGGCTGAACTAATTCTAAAAGTAGAGTGATGACGTTGAATTTTTCTTTTTTTAATTGATTTGAATACTAAATTCTAAATAATAGTTGAAAGACTTATTTTTTAAAAGTATATTTTTTATATAAATTGATCATTCTATTGTTAAAAATTTAAAAAATAAAAAAATAATTTACATCACTATAATTTTTTTTATATTTAATAATAGAATTCAGGTTATACAAATTTTGAAACTAAATACTTGGAGTTTAACAGCAAGAATAAATTGGCTGAGAATAATATAAAATACATTTAAAATACATTTAAAGAGAATATAAGATCTTAGTATTTTTTTTTAATTTTTAATAATCTATTTATTATTATAAAATTATGTAAATCAAATCATTATAAAAAATAATTTATGTATTATAAAAATTAATTATATATATATATGTATTAGTTAATAATATTTTATTATTTAAATTAATTAAATACTAATTTTTTGCCTTTCAGTTTTAATTAACATATATATATCTAATATTTTTTTATTATTTTTGTGCCATTCCCGTGCGATGCACGGGTGAATGCACTAGTATAATCCTCATTTTATCGATAAACCTAAAAACATACGCATAACTCGAGAAGGGTGCTTGGTTGTTTGGATTTTTTTTTTCTTTTATTTCATCGCACTTATTTTCTTACATTTGAAGGATGAATTAAATTTTTGGAAAAATTGTGTGTATTTTCGCTAGAAGATGCAGAAATGTTTCAATCCCAATTAGGTTAGATTATTTTTGGAAGATTATTTGGGCAAAAATTATTTGCAGAAAATGAAAAATTCTTGAAAAGATTTTTATGATAGATACAATTAATGAGCACATATATGTTTAGAGTTTAGACATTCTTTTTCTATTTTCTTTACAAAGAAAACATACCATTAGAAAACTGGAAACAACGGAACCACACCAACATGTGGATGGATCCTTATGCTTTCTTTATTGATGCAGTTTATGTAACATTATGAATTTAAATTGAGACGTGGAATAGATAAACATGAGCACGCTTTGGTGGAACTCTATTCTATTTGGAAGGAAGACTGATCTTTTCCATGGAACTGGCAAGCCGCTCCTTGTCGGAGTTGGATCCTGATGCTGATGATGACGATACTTCAGTTTCATCCGGGGGGAAAGATCTTCCGCCCCAACGAACAAGATCTTTGATGATGGTTTTGAGCTCAGTATCCTTGTTCAAAGATTCCAGCGTGGCATGTACACCTGACAACAGTTTCCAAGCAGAATAAGATCATAATATTCCAGAAAATGAGTTTGATAATAACATATTAGAATTAAGAGAAAGCTCAAGACATACGGTATCTCCAATAATGCTTCGGATTTGTGGGGTCATTGATTGTCTCCTCTGTCGCGGGGCGTGTAGTATATTCTTCTTTTAATGCTAGCAAGTCCTGGAGAGGGAAAATTGCCAACATTGATGGGGCTTCAACATGTTGCCTTATAACAAAATGTGCAACTTCTGGAGTGCATCGATCGGGTGGTAACTCGTCAGACTCCACCACATTCTTGAAATAGCGCAGTCTTCTATCTTCATCTTCTTCCCACCAGGCACGCAAGGTGGAGCAGTCGTGACAAGACGGGGCGCATACCTGCACATTTCCATAACTCAGAATCAAATGAACTTTTTGCTCCGGTTTCAAAAACTATACCAGTTCTTCAAAACACTCGACTCATAAGCATAATACAACAACGAATCCGTATGACCGGCGTTCTGAATCACAAAACTAATAAACCTCCCGAAGGCCAACACATTTAATGCTCTGATATTTAAAGCTCAGGATGTTTGAATATAAGGTTTAAATAAAACACAAAACAGATAACATGAGTTTAGGGTTTAGGGTTTCTAAACAAATACACAACCATGAAGATGTGAAAACAGCAACATCAAAATCTTTCCAATATGAAAATTCAACCGGCAAGGCCAACAAAAATCAAGAATGATCAGTATTGCAGAAAGATTACTGTCATGTAGCTGTACTGGGAAGGAATACCAAACTCCAGACCAGGTTCATTGGGCATGCGTTGAATCCGCAACCCAACCAATCCCAGTTCTTGCATAACCTACAACAACAAATTTTGATACAATCTCTTTAATATCTTTAGCTTAAGTTAGAACATATATATACAAGAGAGAGAGTATGAAAAAGCATAATAGACATACAGGATGGACACAAGAAGGAATAAGACCCAAATCTTCTCCACATGCCAGCATGTCTGATGAGTTCAGAAGGACGGGTAGGGTCTTCAACGCATTTTCCCTCCAAAGATTCTCTTGACGATGGAAATAGTAGTCGTAGTATAATCTTTTGAGAACATTCTTGCTGTATTACATATCAAGCAGTAGGAGCCTTTGTGAGATGATATCAAGACGAAGTCGAATTGCAAACGGAATTTTTGTACTAGATACTGAATAACAGTTCTATAACTCTATTTCAGTGTCAAATAACTGAGGTACCTTTTATCATCCAAATCCTTGAAGCTTGAAGTATCCTCAAGGTTGAAACGAGGATAAAATTTTCTTGGATCCTCTGGATCTTGGATAAGAACTATATTCTGCAAGCCAAAAGCCAGGTCAGAAAGGACTTTAAAGAGTGACCAAGATGAAACAGATCATAAAACAGAAAAGATTCAAAATGTATTAACAAAAAAATCCATGTTAAAAGTTGAATACTTAGACTCTGATATGTGACTGTCTGGAATGTAAAACTTTTCAAAATAGGTAAAACGGAGTGCCACGTCATTCTAGTAAATCGTAAGGTTTTCACTTGCAGTGGAATTTGAAGAGGTTCTTAAAATAACTAAACCATATATGTTCCCCAATTGTTAAAGTGCCTTTTCATGGTCAAGTTTAATCAAAATTATATTAATATTGATTAGTGCAACATTTAAATGTAAATATCAAAAAGTGAAAGAGAGAGACGAATTACAAAAAGGAAGCAAATCTGTTATGCCGTTGCTACCTGTAAAAGATCAAAGAGGGTGCGCCGCAGTTTGTCTTCACTCTCTAACAAGAGGGAACTTTCAGCACAACTTTTTAGCTTGGAAACAACTTTTTTCTCTGTGTTGCAATCCTCCTTGAACTAAAATCATTTACAAATAGTAAACACTTTTTGGGCAAGACACTTCAACATTCTGACATAAAAAATTGGTCACAACAGAATTGACAAAGAATTTAATCCTCAAAAGGACGCTTTTCATATTTCTAAACAACACATGATAAAATATCTAAATCTCTCAAATTGATGCCATCAAATCCTTCGAGTTAAATTGACTCAATTCCCTCTTGCCCCATTGACAAATAACCAATTCAATGCCCACAGCTGCACTTGCTTTCGTATGACCAAGTATTTATAAAGGCCAACTGGCCATATTTTTAAGCAATATTATGTGAAACTTATTTTAATCATATCATTAACGTAGGATTAACAATATCAAATCTGAGTATCTTTATGTGATCTAAACTCTTGTTGGCCCTATTCTCATAGGCACGTGCAATTTCAATATAATTACTTTCTAACAAATTAATCTTTAAGGAGAGATGGTCATACACAAAGGAATCTATACAGAAAATTATGATCACCTCATAGCAGTTCTTCTCATATTCATTCAGAAAAGTTGTTGCAACAAATGCCCAAGCAGCTCCAAATTTTTGCTGAGTAAGAAAATGAAAATATTATAGCACAACTTGCCACAAGAAGCAAATTTACTAGACCTATAACGAAAAACAAACAGCACCCGGAAGGTGAATTATTTGCACATAACGAAAATTAGCGTACAATGTAGCCTACTAACCTGCAAGAGTCCCTGCCTAATGTAAGGACGACTCAGGCGATTAAAGTCCCATATGCCCTCCCTTTCGAGTTCCTCCTAAAATATATATAATAAAGATGATAAGTTTGACTACACTGAACGAAAATCGTTCAAAGTTAGAGCACTTCAGCAAGTGTTGACCACAGTATACCTGACTTAGAGGAATAGATGGTCGGAATTTTCCAACTAAACCAGTGGCAGCATGATCCGGAAGCTCCCAGATTCGAAAGAATCCCAATATGTGGTCAATCCTATAAGCTGTAAAATATTTTGCCATCTGTCAAAGATATAAGCAACATTAATCTTCAACCTCAACACTTAAGTTGCAGAGATTATTCTCATGTTAACCATAGGAACAAGAACTCAAATGTAAAAACCTGTGTCAAGCGAGCTCGCCACCAGCCATAGTTGTCTTTTGACATTTCTTCCCAATTATAAGTTGGAAAGCCCCAATTCTGGCCGTTCTTATCAAAATAATCTGGAGGTGCTCCCGTGGAAGTATTCATTCGGAACAGATTTGGATAAACCCAAGTATCAACACTGTTCCTATCAACTCCAATAGGAAGATCTCCCTTTAGAACCACTCTCTTCTTTCTCGCATATTCTGCAGCTTCGGATAACTGTTGGAATGAGTTAGATTCTTTTTGCCAAGTGCTTTGACAGCTATGAAGAAAAACTTGAATGATAGGGCTCGATTGAACATACTTGTAAGTGTAGATGGTATTGAATATAGTATTGGAAGCAAATTATCTCATAATGCAAGCTTTCCTTTGATACAAGTTTCTCAAGCTACAAAAATATGATACCAGAATAAATTCTCATCAAGATTATGATTATGTTAGTCTTAAGGTGGGAATTTAAATCATAAAAAAAAAAGAAAAGAAGATAATGTACCTTATCTTCTGAATAATGAGCAAAACAACCCCATTGAGTGCGATCTGATGTCTCGAAAAAGTCCCGCAGGAAACAGAAGGCAGCATAGGGTTTCAACCAACCCTATTACCATGAACAACAGAACATAAAATAAATAAATAAATATTGACCATGGGAATTTCACTGTGAAGGAGGAAAAATAATTGGTAGAAGAAACAAAAAGATAAGACAGATCAAAGCTCTTTTTGCAAACATATAAAGCAGTAGCATTATGCAGCAGTAAGACCTCGTTCTCTGCAAAAAACTCCTTAAAGGAACTCGAGTTAAGTATCGCATCTTTCTCTAGGTCGAAAATTTTCTTGGCAATTGAGAGTTTAGCAGCCATTGTCGCCTCATAATCAACATCCTGCACAGACACATAAGGCTTAATCAACTGCAATAAAACTGTCATCCAACAATATGGTTGCAAAAATAAAAAATTGTAAATGAAAGCACTAACATAATTAAAGAAAACATATCAATAATAATGCATGTGTCAATTACAAAGTGTTCATATTACGTTTAAGGTAACAGTAAAAGATGAAAATCCATAACTGTTTCTACTTTTCTACTCTAAAAGGTTCCTCCGTTAGTTTCTCTTAATTCAAGCCAGGGATTGAATCTAATAAGTATTTTTTGGTCAATTAATTGTGAAAATTGAATTTTCAAAAATTGAAACATACATCCATAGGTGAAACATTGTTTCTGTCTTAAAAGAAAGGAAAAGAGATCGAAGTTAGATTGAATACTGAGAATAGTTTAGCTTTTACGACTTTGGCAACATCATCACTTATAAAACCCAAAAAGAATATTTAAAAAAAAAAAAACAGAAAAACAGCAACTACAAGCCAATTTGGAATTTTGGATGCACCCAGAACATGAAGTTGTATATAAAACAACACCAATTTAAAAGAAGGAGGACACAAGGTGGGGAGATGAATTGTTTTTCCTGTGATGGTAAACTATTCCAATGGCTGTGTCAGGAGCAAGATAAATTTAAATAATTAAAGATATTATATAGCATTACCTTCAAATCCAATTGTTGTTTTGCCTTCTCAATCTCTTCCTGTTTAACGGAAAAACAAAGCATTTATATTATCAGCATTTTTAAGTTGTTATCAGTTATCACTAGTTCACTACTATTCAATAGAGAACGAAATTCCAAAAAATAACCTTGATCTCCTTAGGTATGTTCTTAGAAAGTGCCTGAACTCGCAGGTACAATGGATGCAATGCAAATACTGATAGTGAACTGAAAAACAAGCACATTGTGAGATCACAACATTTAATCACAAAAACAAATATTTCATCCATCTTAGATGTGATAAAATTAATTTCAAAGACATTTCAATATGATGCTTGTGGTTTGTACATTATATAAATTTAAAATCAAACAGAACATATAAATTGAGAAGTCAAGCAGATGCCACTTCAAAGTTGTATGGAGATCAAAGATGGCAGTTTGAAATTTTTCATTCCCTACATTAAGCTTCCATTTTTCTTTTTGCCAAATTTCCAGCATAAAGCAAAGTAAACAATCCATGCTTTTATAATACAGATACATGGTTATATACAAGGTATCCATCCATGTTCAACCTCTACTATGATTCGAACATAATGGTATGTCATACCTGTATGGATAAGAATCCCACCACATCCTGTGAACTGATGTGTCATTGATAGGTAAAAGTTGAACTAAATGAAATCCGGATGCTACAGCCCAGTCTACTAGTAATTTAAGATCAAGAAACTCTCCAACTCCGAGATCACATTCCGACCTAACAGAAAACATAGGGATCGCCACACCAGCACCACGCCAAGGTGTTTCCTGGTGACAGGAAAAAAATATATATAAAATGAATATAAAGAAACATAAGAGAACAACAAATTAAACTATTACCAACTTACTCGCATCATGCTATCTGAAAGACATATATATTTTGCCTCACTCCTTGAGGAGCTAATGGAGACTTCACGATTCGGGCCATTCTCTATAGAAACATTGCCAGCCCCACCATATTTGCAATATCTATACGTGGAATTTAGCTAAGGAAGAATGTAAGGTAGGATGAGAATAATAGTAGCAATTTGTGGAAATAATAATGCAAGATTTTAATTGTATAATAAATAATGAAATGTTCAAAATGGATATCTTATTGGAAAATCACTCCTTTTCATCAGACATTCAGCTTGCCACATGGATTTGCCACAATATCTGAGTTTTAATCCATTTTCAGGCTTCCACTTCCCTAACTTTTCATGGCTTCCAATCACACATATCTGCAAAATTTCAAGAGAGGTCACTAATTCATCAGAAGTGCCGATTATGAGCAGAACCAAAAGATTATGAATTAAGAGTCCATGCAGATAAGAACATTAGCCATTTAGGAATAAAAAGATCTCACTGATGTGTCTTTCTCAATGCTTGGGCAGTTTATCCTGAACAGAATGACTATGGATTCCGCTGGTCATCAAATGTCAAAATTTATGAGTTATCAGCAGAATAATAGCGCACACTTTACACACACAAAAAACCTAAGCTCAAAAAGGATGGACTGAGAAAAAAGCTACCTTCCAGCTCAAATTTACTATTGTTGGCTTCTATGGCAGCTGCCTCTTTGCTCGGATCCCAGCTTTGCCGGAAAATAACATCTCTAAAAGCACTTCGGAAAGGGATACCATCTGAGCCTGTCTGTAATTAATAAAAATACAAGAAAAAGACCTTAACTAGACATATATATAAAAGAAGGCTTTTATCTTAACTAAATCTATTAAATTATACCAGGGAAGAGATTTAAGTTCAACTTCTAGAAGTAATTTTTTTAATAAACAGTTTCAAGGAGTAGCTTCCGCATGGAGAACAAAAAACCAAAAAAAAAAAAGCTGAAGTCTACACCATTTAAAGTATTGCTGTGAAACTGAGCAAAATGAGAGAGACAAAAAAGACCATGAATCTGCGAAGCAACATCACAGACCATATATTTGTTGTATAAAAGCATTAGAATGTGTTATATTATATACACAGTACAAAGAACACAAAAAAAAGTGTAACTAATTTATCCTTGTGACAGAAAAACCATATAATTTTCTGCAAATGGACAGCTTAAAAAGTAATATGTGCTAAATATCTTTTGATACAACCACCTCAACACAAAGTGTCACTAGCACAAGATTGCGGATTAGGTACTAGCACCTACAATTCGCTCATCCCAAGTGACTGAGAAATATCAACTTCAATCACAGAATCTGCACAATATGCTGAATAAGGCTTAAGCACCATATTTTTAGTATGGGTATATTCTTTCAGTATTTCAATTGTCAAATAAAGTATAATACCGAAAAGGTCTACTAGATGGCTCTACATTCTTCTTTTTTTATTAGGGAATTTTATTAGAATAGTAACCCTCTAGATTTGTACTCACAAAACCAACAAAAAGCAACTTTACAACGAATTCCTTAGAATGGAAAGATACGGGTAGCACCTGCCAAAGATCACGGAACTCGATCTCCTGCCCACTCTGTATGCCTTCAGGGAGCACCAATTCGCGCCTCTTCCCCATCTCAGACCGCAGAACATTTCTATTATCATCAACCACATAATATTGGTATTGGCATTGGAACCCTTTTGGCACTGTGATGCTGCCACTCCAGATGAGCTCAGCCCCTTGATGAATGGGGGTGAGCAGCACACCCTTCTTCACATTCCACGAACCGAGCACCGACACAGAACCACACACCAGCAAACTCTGACCCCAATGGGTGAAATATGGTAACTGGAAGGTAATCTTCACTGATTTGCTTCCAGAAAGCAATCCAGTATTCACCATATCTTCTCAAATGTATTTAACAGAAAATATCCAAAATCTGGCCAAAAAAAGTGTGATTATCTGTATAGAACTGTAGATGAAAGGTCAGAGAAATATAAAATGCATGGAACCCTCAAAGTATAAGCAAAATTCAAATTCCTTTTTTTTTTAAAATAAAGTGCTTCAATTTCTGACTTCACATCTAAACTCTTCATACACATTCTTCCAGTTTGTCTAAGCAAACAAATAATGGATCTCGGATACTATATTAAACACCAAACACCCTTCGGCCAAAATTCAATAAAATTGAAGTATCACGGACAAAGAAACTCCGAATAACATGAAATGAGTTTATCAAAAATCTAATATTTACTCTGAAAATGAAATGGGTTGATGAAATTTACCAGATAAAAAGAGAGGGGCCTAATTCAATTCACCTTTTCTTCAACCACGGCAAGCCTTCTCAAGAGAACATGACAATAAATAAAATTAAAAAAGTAGAATGAAAATGGAGTTTGTTTGATTCTGAGAGCAAATGTGGGGAAACGGAGAGATATTTTTTAATTTAAAAGTGTTTCAAGTGCAATTTGAGATGAATGAGACAGCCAACGGTTCAGAAATGCTGGCTCTGTGAGATTTGATATTTTATATGATTGGAGTAGTGTGTGTGTGAGATTTGTATGCGAGATATTTTTATTAATTTTTTATGATACGATAACATTTTGGCTGAAATGGATGGAGTGAAGTCCAATCATTGTTGCTTTCACAATCTGCAGAGTTTTAGTTCCTCGTGAATTTTCTTTTCTGCAATGATCACAAGGATATTCAGAAAGATCGCATACTTTTTTATTGGGGCGCTGATACTTGCAGCTGAAAATTGAAAATTAATGGTGATACTTTAATAAAAATTTTATAATTGTGTTCATGTGAAAAAAGTTTTTTGATTTTTGGATGATGAATTATAAGGTTAAATTTTGGGCTCATTTTTTTGATATGTAACAAAATTTGGTATTGTTCAATGTAATGAACGCATGGACAAATTTTTTTCTACTACGATGTCAGGTGTAGAAGTAACTTTGGGCCTATTTTTGTTTTTTTTTGTTCAAAAAAGGAACAAATGTGAGCTGCGTTTTGCTTTCTGCAGACTTTTTAAATTTTTTTATTTGTTTTAATCCAAACGCAGCCTGCGTTTTGTGATGGGTTAAATTTTTTTTCCGTAATAACAAAACGCAGATGGCGTTTTGTGCTGAGTGTCAGCTTTCTTTTTTAGAAAACGCAAAACGCAGACTGCGTTTTTTGCGTTGTCAGATTATTCTTTTGAAAAATAAAAAACACAGGTTGCGTTTGTTGAGGAAAAAATATTTTAATGAAGAGGCCTGCCTATAAATACGAAGCATTCCTCGCCCAAATGGCCTCACTCCCATTCTACTCATCATACTCTTCTTTCGAATACATATGTTGTAGTTCTTAATTTTTTTGGCAGTTAGGTGTGTCAAAAAAATCGGAGTTAGTGAGGTTGAAGTTATGGAAAATATTGCAAATTTGCGAGTATATTATAACGGTGAAGTTATACCAAACACACATGAAGGAGTGACTTTTGTTTGTGAATGTCCGTCGTCATTTGCTATTCCATGTACCATGAGCTTTGTCGAGTTGCAAAATGGGATTTGTAATAACATTCAAAGCCACATTTTGAAAAGAGTGAGCAACCTTTTATACAGAAGTCCTGTGTAAGTATTTGGTGGGCTAATACAGTTTCAATTAATGCCCATCACTGACGATGCCAGTATGCAGCAGATGTTTTGTATTTATCAACAAACCTGATTTTACGTGCCGATGATAGAGTTGTACGTGGAGTTTGAACAGCAGTCAGGGTCCGGCGCGGTCGGCGAGGAGGTCAATGTTGATGAGCTCGGGGATATAGATTGGGAAGAAGATAATAATGACAGTGAAGAGAAGTTCGAAGCTAACTATGAAGTCGATGAAGGAGACTTGGCAGGCAATCCAGAGGTGCAAAATGAAGCAAATGTGATTGTAAGCCAGCACCCATTTAGTGTTCCCTCTTTTATGCGGACTCTAGATCTCGAAGCTATGCATGACCCAGAATTTTCTGAGTATGCGAATACGAGTATGTTATGATTATTAACTAAAGTTTCATACAGTGTTTATTTTATTTGCCTTGTTTGACTGATGGCGGTGCGCATGCCGTAGGTGAAGACAACGCTGCGGCAGAAGATGGCGAGTTTAGTGTTGGAATGGAATTTGGTTCGAGAGAGTCAGTGATATCTGCAATCAAAAGCTACACTATCTCTAGAGGAGTTGATTACACTGTGTATGAGTCTGAGCCGCAGACATTCTATGCGAAATGCAAGGGGTATGGTGTAGGGTGCGATTGGCTTATCCGGGCTAGCTTGATTCGAAAGAAAGCTTGTTGGGAGATCAGGAGATACAATGGCAAGCACACGTGCACCATGGGAACGATATCACAAGATCATGCCAAGTTGGACTCGGACACAATTGCAGATGCCATTAGGCCGTTGGTCGAATTAGACCCCTCGATAAAGGTGAAGTCTGTAATTGCAGAAGTTCAATCTTGGTTCAACTACACTGTCAGTTACCGCAAGGCTTGGTTGGCAAAGCAGAAAGTTGTTGCTAAGGTTTTTGGTGATTGGGAAGTTTCTTACCAGACTCTGCCAGTATGGTTGAAAGCAATGACGGTTAAAATGTCAAGGTCTCGTGTTCAAATCAAAACGCTCCCCGTTTACCGTGAGACTGAGGAGGTTCAAGGTGTAAGAGTTCTGCACCGTATTTTTTGGAGCTTCTATCCGTGTATTGTAGCATTTAGACATTGCAAGCCACCGGTGCAAGTTGATGGCACACACCTTTACGGAAAATATAAAGGTGCACTTCTGGTAGCGGTTGTACAAGATCGGAATCAAAACATTGTGCCTATTGCATTTGCCATAGTCGAGGGCGAGACGGCAGACGCATGGGAGTTTTTCCTGACGAATTTGCGGAGATATATTGTTACCATTGATGGTGTGGGTATTATTTCTGACCGCCATACTTCCATCGACGCTGCAATAGCTCGCAGTAACGGTGCATGGTCACCACCAAGGGCGTGGCACATGTACTGCATCAGGCACATCGGTTCCAACTTCTTAAGGAGGTTCAAGGCTCCATATTTGCATAAACTCGTGGTGAACACAGGTATTTTAACTCGTTGTTATGATTCTGTTCATAGTAAATTTGTGGCATCTGCTTATGACTAAATGGTTTGTTCAACAGGCTATTCTAGGACGGAGCAGGAGTACAACAAAAACTACCAAAGGCTTAAAGAGCGGGGTGAGGCATATACTCAATGGTGCGATGAGATCGGTGTTGAGAGATGGGTGTTGGCATTCGATGGTGGTCATCGTTGGGGACATATGACGATAATGATTGCAAATGGATAAATTTTGTTTTTTTTTTTTGAATTAAACGAAAAAAAATAAAATAAAACAAAAGGCAATTAAAATAAAAAATTCGAAAATCAATAAGAAAATAAGATCAAAGCAAATTGAGAACTGAATCAATTAGTTAATTAAAAAGATTTTGAAAATAGCAATTAAAAAGATATGATTGAAAAATTTTTATGAAAAAGATTTGATTTTTGAAAAGAGGAAAGAGAAAAACAACAAAAAGACACCAAACTTAAAATTTTTAGAAAATCAAACACTAATTTTCGAAAATTTTAAAGGAAAAACACAAAGAGGACACCAAACTTAGAATTTTTATGAATAAAAAAGAGACTAGGAACATGCAAAAACAAAAATTAAGAGAAAAATAAAAGCATGCAATTGACACCAAACTTAAAATATGAAACTAGACTCAACTAAAAGACTCTAAACCAACAAAAATAAAACAGTCCTAATCTAAGCAACAAGATAAGCCGTCAGTTGTCCAAACTCGAACAATCCCCGGCAACGGCGCCAAAAACTTGGTGCACGAAATTGCAATAACACTTTTGCAATCCCGCACAACTAACCAGCAAGTGCACTGGGTCGTCCAAGTAATACCTTGCGTGAGCAAGGGTCGATCCCACGGAGATTGTCGGCTTGAAGCAAGCTATGGTTATCTTGTAAATCTTAGTCAGGATATCAGAAAGTATCAGGATTGATTGTGAAAAGCAAAAGAACATGAAATAGGTACTTGTTTTGCAGTAATGGAGAATAGGTTGAGGCTTTGGAGATGCTCCATCTTCTGAATCTCTGCTTTCCTACTGTCTTCTTCATCAAACACGCAAGGCTCCTTCCATGGCAAGCTGTATGTAGGGTTTCACCGTTGTCAGTGGCTACCTCCCATCCTCTCAGTGAAAATGTTCCTATGCTCTGTCACAGCATGGCTAATCATCTGTCGGTTCTCGGTCAGGCCGGAATAGAATCCAGTGATTCTTTTGCGTCTGTCACTAACGCCCCGCCTGCTAGGAGTTTGAAGCACGTCACAGTCATTCAGTCATTGAATCCTACTCAGAATACCACAGACAAGGTTTAGACCTTCCGGATTCTCTTGAATGCCGCCATCAATTCTAGCTTATACCACGAAGATTCTGGTTAAGGAATCCAAGAGATATCTACTCAATCTAAAGTAGAACAGAGGTGGTTGTCAGGCACGTGTTCATAGTTGAGAATGATGATGAGTGTCACGGATCATCACATTCATCCGGGTTAAGAGCAAGTGATATCTTAGAATAGAAGCAAGCATGATTGAATAAGAAACAGTAGTAATTGCATTAATCCATCAAGACACAGCAGAGCTCCTCACCCCCAACCATGGGGTTTAGAGACTCATGCCGTGAAAGGTACACAAAGAAACGTGTAAAGTGTCATGAGGTACAGATACAATGTCAAAAGGTCCTATTAATAGTAAACTAGTATCCTAAGGTTTACAGAAATGAGTAAATGACAGAAAAATCCACTTCCGGGCCCACTTGGTGTGTGCTTGGGCTGAGCAATGAAGCATTTTCGTGTAGAGACCTTTTCTGGAGTTAAACGCCAGCTTTCATGCCAGTTTGGGCGTTTAACTCCAAGTTTCATGCCAGTTCCAGCGTTAAACGCTGGAATTTCTGAGGGTGATTTGCCACGCCAGTTTGGGCCATCAAATCTTGGGCAAAGTATGGACTATCATATATTGCTGGAAATCCCAGAATGTCTACTTTCCAACGCCGTTGAGAGCACGCCAATTGGGCTTCTGTAGCTCCAGAAAATCCACTTCGAGTGCAGGGAGGTCAGAATCCAACAGCATCTGCAGTCCTTTTCAGTCTCTGAATCAGATTTTTGCTCAGAACCTTCAATTTCAGTCAGAAAATACCTGAAATCACAGAAAAACACACAAACTCATAGTAAAGTCCAGAAAAGTGAATTTTAACTAAAAGCTAATAAAAATATACTAAAAACTAACTAAAAGATACTAAAAACATACTAAAAACAATGCCAAAAAGCGTACAAATTATCCGCTCATCAGTAGCCACTGATCCTAATCCTCAAGCACAGATGATTGAGCTTAATCAACAATTACACATGATGACAAAACAGTTAGCAGAATTTAAAGGGATGCTCCATGAAACTAAAATTGCTAACAAGAACATAGAACTGCAGTTGAATCAAGCAAAACAACAGATATCTAAACAGATAACAGAAGAATGTCAAGCAGTTCAACTGAGGAGTGGAAAGACATTGAATAACACTGCTCAAAGTAGCAAAAAGCCAAATAAGGAACAATTGACAGAGGATAACCAAACCACTGTCCAAAATCCCTCTGAGGACAGTAAGAGCCCAGAGAGGAGTACTGTTGGCGTTCAAACGCCAGAAAGGGGAGGAAAGCTGGCGTTAAACGCCCATTCCCTACCCAGTTCTGGCGTTCAAACGCCAGAAAAGGGAGAGAAGTTGGCGTTAAACGCTCAATCTTCACCCATTCCTGGCGTTCAGACGTCAAGGGAGGATCAGACACCTGAGAGTGCTGACAGTAATCCCTCTAAAAAGGCTTCTTCAACCACTTCTGTAAGGAATAAACCTGCAGCAACTAAGGTTGAAGAATATAAAGCCAAGATGCCTTATCCTCAGAAACTCCGCCAAGCGGAACAGGATAAGCAATTTACCCGCTTTGCAGACTATCTAAGGACTCTTGAAATAAAGATTCCGTTTGCAGAGGCACTTGAGCAAATACCTTCTTATGCTAAGTTCATGAAAGAGATCTTAAGTCATAAGAAGGATTGGAGAGAAACTGAAAAAGTATTTCTCACTGAAGAATGCAGTGCAGTCATTCTGAAAAGCTTACCAGAAAAGCTTCAAGATCCAGGGAGCTTTATGATACCATGCACATTAGAAGGTGCTTGCACCAAGACAGCCCTGTGTGACCTTGGAGCAAGCATCAATCTAATACCTGCATCCACTATCAGAAAGCTTGGGTTGACTGAAGAAGTCAAACCAACCCGGATATGCCTCCAACTTGCTGATGGCTCCATTAAATATCCATCAGGCATAATTGAGGACATGATTGTCAAGCTTGGGCCATTTGCCTTTCCAACTGACTTTGTGGTGCTGGAAATGGAGGAGCACAAGAATGCAACTCTCATTCTAGGAAGACCTTTCCTAGCAACTGGACGAACTCTCATTGATGTACGAAAAGGGGAAGTAACCCTGAGAGTCAATGAGGATGAGTTCAAGTTGAATGCTGTAAAAGCTATGCAGCATCCAGACACACCAAATGACTGCATGGGCGCTGACATTATTGACTCTTTGGTGGAAGAGATCAATATGACTGAAAGCCTAGAATCAGAGCTTGAGGACATCTTTAAGGATGCTCAACCTGATCAAGAAGAACCAGAGGAAACAAAGAAATTTTCGAAAATTCTTCAGGAGGAGGATAAGCCTCCCAAACCTGAACTCAAACCACTACCACCATCCCTGAAGTATGCATTTCTAGGAAAGGGTGACACTTTTCCAGTGATTATAAGCTCTGCCTTAAATCCACAGGAAGAGGAAGCACTGATTCAAGTGCTAAGGACACACAAAACAGCTCTTGGGTGGTCCATAAGTGATCTTAAGGGCATTAGTCCAGCTAGATGCATGCATAAGATCCTGTTGGAGGATAATGCCAAACCAGTGGTCCAACCACAGAGGAGGCTAAATCCAGCCATGAAGGAGGTGGTGCAGAAAGAGGTCACTAAATTACTAGAGGCTGGGATTATTTATCCTATTTCTGATAGCCCCTGGGTGAGCCCTGTCTAAGTTGTCCCCAAAAAGGGAGGCATGACAGTGGTTCATAATGAAAAAAATGAACTGGTTCCTATAAGAACAGTCACAGGGTGGCGTATGTGTATTGACTACAGAAGGCTCAATACAGCCACCAGAAAGGATCATTTTCCTTTACCATTCATAGACCAAATGCTAGAAAGACTAGCTGGTCATGATTATTACTGCTTTTTGGATGGCTATTCAGGTTACAACCAAATTGCAGTAGATCCTCAGGACCAAGAGAAAACAACATTTACTTGCCCTTCTGGCGTGTTTGCCTACAGGAGGATGCCTTTTGGTCTGTGTAATGCTCCTGCAACCTTTCAGAGATGCATGTTATCCATCTTCTCTGATATGGTGGAGAAATTCCTGGAAGTCTTCATGGATGACTTCTCAGTATATGGAGACTCATTCAGCTCCTGTCTTGACAACCTAGCACTTGTCCTGAAAAGGTGCCAAGAGACTAACCTGGTTTTAAACTGAGAGAAATGTCACTTTATGGTGACTGAGGGAATTGTCCTTGGGCACAAAATTTCAAGCAGGGGAATAGAGGTGGATAAGGCAAAGGTAGAGGTAATTGAAAAATTACCACCACCTGCCAATGTTAAGGCAATCAGAAGCTTTCTGGGGCATGCAGGATTCTATAGAAGGTTTATAAAGGATTTTTCGAAAATTGCAAAACCTTTGAGCAACCTGCTAGCTGCTGACACACCATTTGTGTTTGACACACAGTGTCTGCAGGCATTTGAGACCCTGAAAGCCAAGCTGGTCACAGCACCAGTCATCTCTGCACCAGACTGGACATTGCCATTTGAACTAATGTGTGATGCCAGTGACCATGCCATTGGTGCAGTATTGGGACAGAGGCATAACAAGCTTCTGCACGTCATTTATTATGCCAGCCGTGTTCTAAATGATACACAGAAGAATTACACAACCACAGAAAAAGAGTTACTTGCAGTGGTCTATGCCATTGACAAGTTTAGATCCTATCTAGTGGGATCCAAAGTGATTGTGTATACTGACCATGCTGCTCTTAAATACTTACTCACAAAGCAGGATTCAAAACCCAGGCTTATAAGATGGGTGTTGCTTCTGCAAGAGTTTGATATAGAAATAAGAGACAGAAAAGGGACAGAGAACCAAGTAGCTGATCATCTGTCCCGAATAGAACCAGTAGCTGGGGCGTCCCTCCCTTCTACTGAGATCTCTGAGACTTTCCCAGATGAGCAACTCTTTGCCATTCAGGAAGCTCCATGGTTTGCAGATATTGCAAATTATAAAGCTGTGAGGTTCATACCCCAGGAGTACAGCAGAGTGCAAAGAAAGAAATTAATTTCAGATGCCAAGTACTACCTATGGGATGAGCCGTATCTCTTTAAGAGATGTGCAGACGGAATGATCCGCAGATGTGTACCCAGAGAAGAAGCACAAAGGATCCTATGGCACTGCCATGGATCACAGTATGGAGGACATTTTGGAAGTGAGCGAACAGCCACTAAAGTCCTCCAATGTGGCTTCTACTGGCCTACTCTCTATAGAGATGCCTGAGAGTTTGTGCGTAACTGTGACAGTTGCCAAAGAGCTGGTAACTTGCCTCACGGATATGCCATGCCTCAACAAGGGATATTAGAGATTGAATTGTTTGACGTATGGGGGATTGACTTCATGGGTCCATTCCCACCATCATACTCAAACACTTACATTCTGGTGGCAGTGGACTATGTGTCTAAGTGGGTAGAAGCAATTGCTACACCCACTAATGATACCAAGACCGTGCTGAAATTCCTCCAGAAACACATCTTCAGCAGGTTTGGTGTTCCCAGAGTACTAATCAGTGACGGGGGCACTCATTTCTGCAATAAACAGCTATACTCTGCTATGGTCAGATATGGAATTAGCCACAAAGTGGCAACTCCGTATCATCCACAGACAAATGGGCAAGCTGAAGTCTCTAACAGAGAGTTAAAAAGAATCCTAGAACGGACTGTGATAGCCCGAAGGAAGGATTGGGCAAAGAGTTTGGATGATGCTCTGTGGGCATACAGAACAGCATTCAAGACTCCTATAGGAACCTCTCCATACCAACTGGTGTATGGGAAGGCCTGTCATCTGCCCGTGGAACTGGAACATAAAGCCTACTGGGCAACCAGGTTCCTAAACATGGATGCTCAATTAGCTGGTGAAAAAAGATTGCTCCAACTAAATGAGCTAGAGGAGTTCAGACTCAATGCCTTTGAAAATGCAAAGATTTATAAGGAAAAGGCAAAAAAAGTGGCATGACAAGAAGTTGTCATCCAAAGTCTTTGAGCCAGGACAAAAAGTTCTGCTATTCAACTCTAGGCTCAGATTGTTCCCAGGAAAGCTTAAATCTCGTTGGAGGGGTCCGTATGTGATTACAGGAGTATCACCATATGGATATGTTGAGCTCCAGGATGCTGAGTCTGACAAAAAGTTCATTGTTAATGGACAGAGGATCAAGCATTATCTTGAAAACAATTTTGAGCAAGAATGCTCAAAACTGAGACTTGAGTGATTCTCAATGAAGGTCCAGCTAAAGACAGTAAAAAAGCGCTTGCTGGGAGGCAACCCAGTCATTAGCAAGTTATATGTTTTGTTGCTACAAGGGCAAATATCAAAAATGAAGGGATTCACAGAGTTACAGAAGGATTCGGTGCAAAAAGCAGAGAAAAAGAGCTTACTGGCGAAAAAACGCCAGTAAGGGGTACTTTAGGCGTTAAACGCTAGAATGGGCACCATTCTGGGCGTTTAACGCCAGTAAAGGTGCCATTTTGGGCGTTAAACGCCAGAATAGGCACCATTCTGGGCGTTTAACGCCAGGTGTGCAGCATCCTGGGCGTTTAGCAAAAACGCCCAGTGACGAAGGGGATTCTGGCGTTTAACGCCAGCCAGGGCACCTGGCTGGGCGTTAAACGCCCACAATGGCTAGCAAATGGGCGTTAAACGCCAGAATGGATGCCATTCTGGGCGTTTAACGCCAGAAAGGTGGGGGACCAAGATTTTGCTTTCCGAACAAATTTTTTTCAAACTTTCCTTTTTTAACCCATACTTTTCTACATAAACACACTTCAACCTTTCATCATTCACCTTCAAATCATCAAAAATCAAAATCATTCTTCAAATCTCTCTCAAATCAATCCCAAATCTTGTTCAAAAAAACTCACCCTTCTCTCAAATTCTCTCCATATCTTCTCAAATCTCCTTCCAATTTTTTTTTTCGAAATCTTCTCCCCCCTTATAAAAACACGTTCGGCCTCCTTATTCCCCCACACCATTCGAATTTGCTCTTCTCTTCTCTCTCTCTTCTTTCCTTTCTTTTGCTTGAGGACAAGCAAACCTCTAAGTTTGGTGTGCTTTTCCGTGATCACTAAGCCAAGATTCATCAAGATCATGGCTCCTAAGGGAAAACAAACCAATGTAAGAGGAAAGAAAGAGAATAATCCAAAGAATCTTTGGAATCAAGAGAAGTTCTTAACCAAAGAACATGAAGACCATTATCACAAAATAATGGGTCTGAGGTCAGTGATCCCGGAAGTTAAATTTGATCTAAAAGAAGATGAATATCCGGGGATCCAAGAGCAAATTCGAAACAAAGGATGGGAAGTTCTAACCAATCCTGAGATAAAGGTTGGAAGAAATATGGTTCAGAAATTCTACTCAAATCTGTGGCTGACAGATAAGCAGAGAATGACTGGAACTGCTTTCCATACTTATAAAATCATGGTCAGAGGGAAAGTTATCTACTTCCATCTGGACAAAATAAGAGAAATCTTCAAATTGCCTCAACTGCAAGATGATCCTGAATCCTTTAATAGGAGAATGGTGAGAGTAGATAAAGGGTTGGATCAAGTTCTAGAGGATATATGCCTCCCTGGAACTAAGTGGATAACCAATTCAAAGGGTGTCCCAAACCAACTCAAGAGGGGAGACCTCAAACCAATTGCAAGAGGTTGGCTAGACTTTATTGGGCGTTCCATATTGCCCACTAGCAACCGTTCTGAGGTCACTATCAAGAGAGCAGTGATGATTCATTGCATTATGCTTGGAAAAGAAGTGGAGGTTCATCATCTGATTGCTTGTGAGATCTACACAATTGCAAATAAGAATTCCACTGAAGCCAAACTGGCTTACCCAAGCTTGATCTCCTTGCTCTGTAAAGAGGCTGGGGTAAAGATGGGAGTAGATGAATTCATACCCATTGAACATCCAATCACCAAGAAGTCAATGGAAGGACAAATGCAAGACAACTCTATCAAAAGGAGGGCGCAGGAGTTCCTCCCTGAATTTCCTGAAATTGGCTACTGGGCCAGCCTAGAAGCATCTATCACCAAGTTGCAAGAAACTATGGAGCAACTTAAGGAAGAACAGCAGAATCAGAACTGCATGCTCTGCAAATTGCTGAAGGAGCAAGAGAAGCAAGGGCGTGAACTTCAAGAACTGAAACGCCAAAAATTCTCCCCCAATTTGAGGGAGCATCCACTTCTCAAAATCAAGGTTGTTGAGTCCTAACTCTGTGAAAACCTCTATCATTAGGAGCCTATTTAAATTTTTGTTTTCTATTTTTTTTCTAGTCTCATCTTATATCTATTTTTGAGTCTTGTTCTTAATTCATAATTAATAAAATTTAAAATTCATGTCTTAAAGCTATGAATGTCCTATGAATCCATCACCTCTCTTAAATGAAAAATGCTTTAATCACAAAAGAACAAGAAATACAGGATTTCGAATTTATCTTTGAAACTAGTTGAATTAGTTTGATGTGGTGACAATACTTTTTGTTTTCCGAATGAATGCTTGAACAGTGCATATGTCTTTTGAATTTGTTGTTTTGAGAATGTTAAAATTGTTGGCTCTTGAAAGAATAAGGAAAAAGAGAACTGTTATTGAGGATCTGAAAAATCATCAAATTGATTCTTGAAGCAAGAAAAAGCAGTGATTCAAAAAAAAAAAAACGAAAAAAAGAGAAGAAATAGAAAGAAAAAGAAAGAAAGAAATAAAGTTGTGATCCAAGGCAAAAAGAGTGTGCTTAAGAACCCTGGACACCTCTAATTGGGGACTCTAGCAAAGCTGGGTCATAATCTGAAAAGGTTCACCCAAGTAAGTGTCTGTGGCATGTATGTATCCGGTGGTAATACTGGAAGACAGAGTGCTTTGGGCCACAGCCAAGACTCATACACTAGCTATGTTCAAGAATCATTATACTTAACTAGGAGAATCAATAACACTATCTGAGTTCTGAGTTCCTATAGATGCCAATCATTCTGAACTTCAAAGGATAAAGTGAGATGCCAAAACTGTTCGGAAGCAAAAAGCTACTAGTCCCGCTCATCTAATTAGAGCTGAGTTTCCTTGATATTTTGGAGTCTATAGTATATTCTCTTCTCTTTATCCTACTTTGGTTTTCAGTTGCTTGGGGACAAGCAACAATTTAAGTTTGGTGTTGTGATGAGCGGATAATTTATACGCTTTTTGGCATTGTTTTTAGTATGTTTTTAGTATATTTTAATTAGTTTTTATTATATTTTTATTAGTTTTTAGTTAAAATTCACTTTTCTGGACTTTACTATGAGTTTGTGTGTTTTTCTGTGATTTCAGGTATTTTCTGACTGAAATTGAGGGTCCTGAGCAAAAATCTGATTCAGAGGCTGAAAAGGACTGCAGATGCTGTTGGATTCTGACCTCCCTGCATTCGAAGTGGATTTTCTGGAGCTAGAAAAGCCCAATTGGCGCGCTCTCAACCGCGTTGGAAAGTAGACATCCTGGGCTTTCCAGCAATGTTTAATAGTCCATACTTTGCCCGAGATTTGATGGCCCAAACCGGCGTTGCAAATCAGCTTCAGAATTCCCAGCGTTTAACGCTGGAACTGGCATAGAAATTGGAGTTAAACGCCCAAACTGGCATAAAAGCTGGCGTTTAACTCCAGAAAGAGCCTTTACACGAAAATGCTTCAATGCTCAGCCCAAGCACACACCAAGTGGGCCCGGAAGTGGATTTTTCTGTCATTTACTCATTTCTGTAAACCTTAGGTTACTAGTTCACTATTAATAGGATCTTTTGACATTGTATCTGAACCGGATGACACTTTACACGCTTCTTTGTGTACCTTCCACGGCATGAATCTCTAAACCCCATGGTTGGGGGTGAGGAGCTCTGCTGTGTCTTGATGAATTAATGCAATTACTACTGTTTCTTATTCAATCATGCTTAATTCCGTTCTAAGATATCACTTGTTCTTAACCCGGATGAATGTGATGACCCGTGACACTCATCATATTCTCAACTATGAACGCGTGCCTGACAACCACCTCCGTTCTACTTTAGATTGAGTAGATATCTCTTGGATTCCTTAATCAGAATCTTCGTGGTATAAGCTAGAACTGATGGCGGCATTCAAGAGAATCCGGAAGGTCTAAACCTTGTCTGTGGTATTCTGAGTAGGATTCAATGATTGAATGACTGTGACGAGCTTCAAACTCCTGAGGGCGGGGCGTTAGTGACAGACGCAAAAGAATCATTGGATTCTATTCCGGCCTGATTGAGAACCGACAGATGGATAGCCGTGCCGTGACAGGGTGCGTTGAACATTTCCACTGAGAGGATGGGAGGTAGCCACTGACAACGGTGAAACCCTTGCATATAGCTTGCCATGGAAGGAGTCTTGCGTGCTTGAAGAAGAAGACAGTAGGAAAGCAGAGATTCAGAAGATGGAGCATCTCCAAAACCTCAACCTGTTCCCCATTACTGCAAAACAAGTACTTATTTCATGTTCTTTTACTTTTCACAATCAACCCTGATAATTATTGATATCCTGACTAAGATTTACAAGATAACCATAGCTTGCTTCAAGCCGACAATCTCCGTGGGATCGACCCTTACTCACGTAAGGTATTACTTGGACGACCCAGTGCACTTGCTGGTTAGTTGTGCGGGGTTGCAAAGTGTGATTGCAATTTCGTGCACCATGGAGCTCTGCTGTACCTCGAGTATTAATGCAATTACTATTGTTCTTCTATTCAATTCAGCTTGTTCTTATTCCAAGATATTCATTCGCTCTCAAGAACTTGATGAATGTGATGATTATGTGACGCTCATCATCATTCTCACTTATGAACACGTGCCTGACAACCACTCCCGTTCTACAAGCAAACAAGGCTTGAATGTTTATCTCTTGGATTCTTTAACCGGAATCTTCGTGGTATAAGTTAGAATTGATGGCGGCATTCAAGAGAATCCGGAAGGTCTAAACCTTGTCTGTGGTATTTTGAGTAGGATTCAATGATTGAATAACTGTGACGAGCTTCAAACTCCTGAAGGCTGGGCGTTAGTGACAGACACAAAAGAATCAATGGATTCTACTCCAACCTGATTGAGGACCGACAGATGAATAGCCATGCCGTGACAGGGTGCGTTGAACATTTTCACTGAGAGAACGGGATTGTAGCCACTGACAACGGTGATGCCCAACATACAGCTTGCCATGGAAAGGAGTAAGAAGGATTGGATGAAGACAGTAGAAAAGCAGAGAGACGGAAGGGACAAAGCATCTCCATTCGCTTATCTGAAGTTCTCACCAATGAATTACATAAGTATCTCTATCTTTATGCTTTATTCATATATCATCCATAACCATTTGAATCTGCCTGACTGAGATTTACAAGGTGACCATAGCTTGCTTCATACCAACAATCTCCGTAGGATCGACCCTTACTCGCGTAAGGTTTATTACTTGGACGACCCAGTGCACTTGCTGGTTAGTTGTGCGAAGTTGTGAAATTATGTTTATACCATGGTATTGAGCACCAAGTTTTTGGATTCATTACTGGAGATTATTTGAGTTGTGAAAAGTAGTGATCACAATTTTGTGCACCATTTACCTTGATGTTTAGTTCAGATAGTGCAAATTTTGATGTCTGTTAATTGCACTAGTTTAAATGCTTGTTTTCATCTTCATCTGCTTAAATTCATGTCTTGTTTCCCTCTGCATCAATAAGAGAAAATGTTTGAAATAGAAAGTGATCGTCCAATGTGGTAGGAGTTAAAATGAAGTTCAGTGGTGGTAATTGCTTGATTGGATGACATGCTCAATAATAAAAGCTACAGAATAGAATGTCCTTTGTAGTGTGAACTTAGTTGCTTTGATAAAACCTTCAATTAATGAACATCCCTGGAAAATGAAGAAAAGTAATAAAGAAAAAGAAAAGAAAAGCCAAGGATTGGCAACGAGAATGAAAGAAACAAACAATAAAGCTAGACACCAATAGCTTGGACCTTAGGACATATGCATGTGGTGCTTCTTGTACTAGGATCTGCTTGGACAACTAGGTTATGAGGAGTCTTTTAAAGGAAAAATTGTGAGCCAATTGTCTGTAGTGAAGAGGTGTTCAGAAAAATTGAGCCAAAAGGCTGCTGCAACACTTGACACTGAACCATCATTGAGAAATAAGCTTTCTAAGCAAGAGAAAAAAGAAAAAATCTAACAGGGATCAATCAAAGAGTAAGGGATTATAGCAGCAACTCTAGTGAATCCTCAAAGAGACATTTAATATCTGATAGCTTATGATAACTGAGCTGCATTTTATCTGCATAAAACCCCATGAATCAAATTCAATTACCTGCTAAATAAGGATATAAATGCTTCTCTGTTTTATTTCATTTCTTCTCATGTTTAGTGCTTGCTTGGGGACAAGCAAGGTTTAAGTTTGGTGTTGTGATGACAAGTCATCTTATGCTAGTTTCACAAGCATTTTTCATTAGTTTCATTAGGTTTTATGCACTTTCTTGCACAATAAGTAAGTGATTGGAGTGAATTTTCAAGGTTATTTTGAATTAATCAACCATCATTAATTTTACACAAAATCATAGGGTTCATGCTAGAATTAATTGATTTCATGAACAATGCAAAGACCTTGTGAATTTGGTGAGACTTTGATTGCTTGTTTGGTTGCTTGTAGGTGAAGAAATGAAGAGAGGAAGAATTAGGGAAGCGTTGCGTGCAAATAGAGAACGCTAAGCTCAAAGATGGGTAGCGTTCACTTCTGAAGTGAGCGTGGCGCTCACTTTGTCACCTTTTTCGTGACTTTCAAGCCTGAGAGCCAAGGCCTCGTGCCATCCGTACCAGGCAGCGTTCAAATAATGAACGTAGCGCTCAACCAAGGAAGCGCTAGGAGAAGCGATCAACCAAGGGAGTGCTAGGCAGAGCTCAAGGAATCAACGGAGCGTTCACAAAGGGAGCGCCAAGAGAGCACCCATTCGTGCACCAAAGAAGCGCTCAACGAAAGGATAGCGCTCAAATATTGAGCGTAGCATTCGGAAAGCGAGAGCCAAGAGAGGAAGGACGCACCAAAGGAAGCACACCAAGGGAGAATGAACGTAGCGTTCATTTTGTTCACGGAACGCTCCACTGGGAGCATCACCAAGCCACCCCTGACCCATTTATTCAAGGCCAAATCCAAATAAAAAAAGCCCACTCCAAATTTTGAAGATTGAAAATAGAAAGTATATAAATAGGATCAAATTTGAGTTGAAGAGGACCGGACCTTGACTTAGCTTACATTTTACTTACCTTTTAGTTCTCTCTTTTAATTTTTCAATTTGGAGAATTGGGATCAGATCTAAGTTTGCTTTATGTGTTCATTTTCTTTCTTCTGCAACTTCTATTTTCTGTTTTGGGTTTTGAACTCAAATTGAAGAACTTCACTAAAATTCTTCATTTGAGAATCATCTTTTACTTTTTTTTATAGTTCTAAGAATTGGAAATTGGATCGGAACTTCCTTTTCTGCTTTTATTTTATTTCTTCTGCAATTTCTTCTTACTGTTTGGTAAAAAGAGTAATTGAGATCTATATTTGCTTTCTGCTCTTGTTACTCTTCTGCAATTGTCAATTTCTCTTTTAAAATTTCATAATTAAGCTAAGCTTTCTTGCTGTTTTGATTTCTCTGTAGTTTTACATTTCTGTTTTGCTATTAAGATCCTGATCTGAATCTCTTCATCTTATACTTCTCTGATTTACTTTAATTTACATTTTCTAGTTCAATTCTGAATCCCAGTACCCAATTCCCTTTATTCTTCAAGCAATTTACATTTTCCAGCAATTTAGATTTAGCAATTTAAATTTATTGCACTTTAAGTTTCAGTTATTTACCTTTCTTGCACTTTAAGTTTCAACTTATTTACTTTCTTGCACTTAAAGTCTCTGCAATTTATTTCTTCTGCACTTTAAAATTCAACAAATTTTCATTCTGCATTTTAGTTTCTTACAATTTTACTCTTGTTAATCAAGTTTCACCCAAATCATCAAATATTAGCTTAACTAAATTCATCACCTAACTAAAATTGCTCAATCCATCAATCCCTGTGGGATCGACCTCACTCTTGTGAGTTATTACTACTTGATGCGACCCGGTACACTTGCCGGTGAGTTTGTGTGGAATCGTTTTTCCCTCATCACTCTGCTGACCCTATGTCGTTAGTGTGGTCGGACACTGTGAAAGTTCCAGATGAGCTCGCTCCCATAAATATACACCAGTGAGGGTGTTGGATATATATATATATATTATGTTATGTTATGTTATGAGATAACTCGAGTTGGGAATGCACGACAGAGGGACAGTCTAATGGTTAGTTACTGGTGCGCGAAATTGTGATTCACTACACAACTTTGCACAACTAACCAGCAAGTGCACTGGGTCGTCCAAGTAATACCTTGCGTGAGCAAGGGTCGATCCCACGGAGATTGTTGGTATGAAGCAAGCTATGGTCACCTTGTAAATCTCAGTCAGGCAGACTCAAATGGGTATAGATGATGAATAAAGCATAAAGATAAAGATAGAGATACTTATGTATATCATTGGTGAGAGCTTCAGATAAGCGTATGAAGATGCCTTCCCTTCCGTCTCTCTGTTTTCCTACAGTCTTCATCCAATCCTTCTTACTCCTTTCCATGGCAAGCTCATGTAGGGTTTCACCGTTGTCAATGGCTACCTCCCATCCTCTCAGTGAAAATGTTCCTATGCTCTGTCACAGCATGGCTAATCAGCTGCGGTTCTCGGTCAGGCCGGAATAAAATCCATCGATTCTTTTGCGTCTGTCACTAACGCCCCGCCTGCTAGGAGTTTGAAGCACGTCACAGTCATTCAATCATTGAATCCTACTCAGAATACCACAGACAAGGTTTAGACCTTCCGGATTCTCTTGAATGCCGCCATCAGTTCTCGCCTATACCACGAAGATTCCGGTTAAAGAATCCAAGAGATATTCACTAGAGCCTCGTATGCTTGTAGAACAAGAGTGGTTGTCAGTCACTTTGTTCATGAGTGAGAATGATGATGAGTGTCACGGATCATCACATTCATCAAGTTGAAGAACAAGTGATATCTTGGACAAAGAACAAGCGGAATTGAATAGAAGAACAATAGTAATTGCATTAATACTCGAGGTACAGCAGAGCTCCACACCTTAATCTATGGTGTGTAGAAACTCCACCGTTGAAAATACATAAGAACAAGGTCTAGGCATGGCCGAATGGCCAGCCTCCCAAAGAGGGTTCAATCATAAAAACATGATCAAAAGATGATAATACAATAGTAAAAGGTCCTATATATAGAAAACTAGTAGCCTAGGGTGTACAGAGATGAGTAAATGACATAGAAATCCACTTCCGGGCCCACTTGGTGTGTGCTTGGGCTGAGCAATGAAGCATTTTCGTGTAGAGACTCTCCTTGGAGTTAAACGCCAGCTTTTATGCCAGTTTGGGCGTTTAACTCCCATTTAGGTGCCAGTTCCGGCGTTTAACGCTGGAATTTCTGTAGGTGACTTTGAACGCCGGTTTGGGCCATCAAATCTTGGGCAAAGTATGGACTATCATATATTGCTGGAAAGCCCAGGATGTGTACTTTCCAACGCCGTTGAGAGCGCGCCAATTGGGCTTTTGTAGCTCCAGAAAATCCACTTCGAGTGCAGGGAGGTCAGAATCCAACAGCATCTGCAGTCCTTTTGAGTCTCTGGATCAGATTTTTGCTCAGATCCCTCAATTTCAGCCAGAAAATACCTGAAATCACAGAAAAACACACAAACTCATAGTAAAGTCCAGAAAAGTGAATTTTAACTAAAAACTAATAAAAATATAATAAAAACTAACTAAAAGATACTAAAAACATACTAAAAACAATGCCAAAAAGCGTACAAATTATCCGCTCATCACAACACCAAACTTAAATTGTTGCTTGTCCCCAAGCAACTGAAAATCAAATAAGATAAAAAGAAGAGAATATACTATAGACTCCAAACTATCAATGAAACTTAGCTCCAAATTAGATGAGCGGGACTAGTAGCTTTTTGCCTCCGAACAGTTTTGGCATCTCACTTTATTCCTTGAAATTCAGAATGATTGGCTTCTTTAGGAACTCAGAATCCAGATAGTGTTATTGATTCTCCTAGTTAAGTATGATGATTCTTGAACACAGCTACTTATTGAGTCTTGGCCGTGGCCCAAAGCACTCTGTCTTCCAGTATTACCACCGGATACATACATGCCACAGACACATAATTGGGTGAACCTTTTCAGATTGTGACTCAGCTTTGCTAGAGTCCCCAATTAGAGGTGTCCAGGGTTCTTAAGCACACTCTTTTTGCCTTGGATCACAACTTTATTTCTTTCTTTTTCTTTCTTTTTCTTTTTCCCCCTTTTTTTTTTCGTTTTTCTCTTTCTCTTCTTCCTTTTTTTTTTGTATTCACTGCTTTTTCTTGCTTCAAGAATCATTTTTATGATTTTTCAGATCCTCAGTAACATGTCTCCTTTTTCATCATTCTTTCAAGAGCCAACAATTTTTAACATTCATGAACAACAAATTCAAAAGACATATGCACTGTTCAAGCATACATTCAGAAACAAAAGTATTGCCACCACATCAAACTAATTAAGCTAGTTTTAAAGATGAATTTGAAATCCTGTACTTCTTGTTCTTTTGTAATAGAAACAGTTTTCATTTAAGAAAGGTGATGGATTCATATTCATAGCTTTAAGGCATAGACACTAAGACACTAATGATCATAAGACACAAACATGGATAAACATAAAGCATAATTTTCGAAAAATAGAAAAGCAAAGAACAAGGAGATTAAAGAACGGGTCCACCTTAGTGATGGCGGCTTGTTCTTCCTCTTGAAGGTCTTATGGAGTGCTTGAGCTCCTCAATGTCTCTTCCTTGTCTTTGTTGCTCCTCTCTCATGATTCTTTGATCTTCTCTAATTTCATGGAGGAGGATGGAATATTCTTGGTGCTCCACCCTTAGTTGTCCCATGTTGGAACTCAATTCTCCTAGGGAGGTGTTCAGTTGCTCCCAATAGTTTTGTGGAGGAAAGTGCATCCCTTGAGGTGAATCTCTCCATCTCTCATGACTCGGAGGTAGAAGCTTTTGCCTTCCCTTTCCTCTTTCTAGAGGTTTCTCCGGCCTTGGATGCCATAAATGGTTATGGAAAAACAAAAAACAATGCTTTTACCACACCAAACTTAAAAGGTTTGCTCGTCCTCGAGCAAAAGAAGAAAGAAGAGAGTAGAAGAAGAAGAAATGAGGAAGAAGGGAATGGCTTTGTGTTCGGCCAAAGAGGGGGGGTTTTATGAAGGATGAATGGGTGAAGAAGAGAGTGTGGTGGGTTGGTGGGGATCCTGTGGGGTCCACAGATCCTGAGGTGTCAAGGAAAAGTCATCCCTGCACCAAATGGCAATCAAAATCACGTTTTGTGCCAAATCTGGCGTTAAACGCCGGGCTGGTGCCCATTTCTGGCGTTTAACGCCAGGTTCTTGCCCTTTTCCGGCGTTTAACGCCAGTCTGGTGCCCCTTTCTGGCGTTAAACGCCCAGAATGGTGCCAGACTGGGTGTTAAACGCCCAACTGCTAGCCTCACTGGCGTTTAAACGCCAGTGGGTTCTTCCTCCAGGGTGAGCTATTTTTCTTCCTGTTTTTCATTCTGTTTTTGCTTTTTCAATGGATTTTGTGACTTCTTATGATCATCAACCTACAAAAAACATAAATTAACAAGGGAAAATAGATAAAATATAATCATTGGGTTGCCTCCCAACAAGCGCTTCTTTAATGTCAGTAGCTTGACAGAGGGCTCTCATGGAGCCTCACAGATACTCAGAGCAATGTTGGAACCTCCCAACACCAAACTTAGAGTTTGAATGTGGGGGTTCAACACCAAACTTAGAGTTTGGTTGTGGCCTCCCAACACCAAACTTAGAGTTTGACTGTGGGGGCTCTGCTTGACTCTGAGTTGAGAGAAGCTCTTCATGCTTCCTCTCCATGGTGACAGAGGGATATCCTTGAGCCTTGAACACAAAGGATTCTTCATTCACTTGAATGATCAGTTCACCTCTATCAACATCAATCACAGCCTTGGCTGTGGCTAGGAAGGGTCTGCCAAGGATGATGGTTTCATCCATGCACTTCCCAGTCTCTAGGACTATGAAATCAGTAGGGATGTAATGGTCTTCAATCTTTACCAAAACATCCTCTACAAGTCCATAAGCTTGTTTTCTTGAGTTGTCTGCCATCTCTAGTGAGATTCTTGCAGCTTGTACCTCAAAGATCCCTAGCTTCTCCATTACAGAGAGAGGCATGAGGTTTACACTTGACCCTAAGTCACACAGAGCTTTCTTGAAGGTCATGGTGCCTATGGTACAAGGTATGGAAAACTTCCCAGGATCTTGTCTCTTTTGAGGTAATTTCTGCCTAGACAAGTCATCCAGTTCTTTGGTGAGCAAAGGAGGTTCATCCTCCCAAGTCTCATTTCCAAATAACTTGTCATTTAGCTTCATGATTGCTCCAAGGTATTTAGCAACTTGCTCTTCAGTGACATACTCATCCTCTTCAGAGGAGGAATACTCATCAGAGCTCATGAAAGGCAGAAGTAAGTCCAATGGAATCTCTATGGTCTCATTTTGAGCCTCAGATTCCCATGGTTCCTCATTAGGGAACTCATTGGAGGTCAGTGCACGCCCAGTGAGGTCTTCCTCAGTGGCGTTTACTGCCTCTCCTTCCTCTCCAAATTCGGCCATGTTGATGGCCTTGCACTCTCCTTTTGGATTTTCTTCTGTATTGCTTGGAAGAGTACTTGGAGGGAGTTCAGTAACTTTCTTGCTCAGCTGTCCCACTTGTGCCTCCAAATTCCTAATGGAGGATCTTGTTTCAGTCATGAAACTTTGAGTGGTTTTGATTAGATCAGAGACCATGGTTGCTAAGTCAGAGGGGTTCTGCTTAGAATTCTCTGTCTGTTGCTGAGAAGATGATGGAAAAGGCTTGCCATTGCTAAACCTGTTTCTTCCACCATTATTGTTGTTGAAACCTTGTTGAGGTCTCTCTTGATTCATCCATGAGAAATTTGGGTGATTTCTCCATGAAGAATTATAGGTGTTTCCATAGGGTTCTCCTAGGTAATTCACCTCTTCCATTGAAGGGTTCTCAGGATCATAAGCTTCTTCTTCAGATGAAGCATCCTTAGTACTGCTTGGTGCATTTTGCATTCCAGACAGACTTTGAGAAATCAAATTGACTTGTTGAGTCAATATTTTATTCTGAGCCAAAATGGCATTCAGAGTATCAATCTCAAGAACTCCTTTCTTCTGACTTGTCCCATTGTTTACAGGATTTCTTTCAGAAGTGTACATGAATTGGTTATTTGCAACCATTTTAATGAGCTCTTGAGCCTCTGTAGGCGTCTTCTTCAGATGAAGAGATCCTCCAGCAGAGCTATCCAAAGACATCTTGGATAGTTCAGAGAGACCATCATAGAAAATACCTATGATGCTCCATTCAGAAAGCATGTCAGATGGACATTTTCTGATCAATTGTTTGTATCTTTCCCAAGCTTCATAGAGGGATTCACCATCCTTCTGTCTGAAGGTTTAGACTTCCACTCTAAGCTTACTCAATTTTTGAGGTGGAAAGAACTTTGCCAAGAAGGCATTGACTAGCTTTTCCCAAGAGTCTAGGCTTTCTTTAGGTTGAGAGTCCAACCATACTCTAGCTCTGTCTCTTACAGCAAAAGAGAATAGCATCAGTCTGTAGACCTCAGGGTCAACCCCATTAGTCTTGACTGTGTCACAGATTTGCAAGAATTCAGCTAAAAACTGATGAGGATCTTCCAATGGAAGTCCATGGAACTTGCAATTCTGTTGCATTAGAGAAACTAATTGAGGCTTAAGCTCAAAGTTGTTTGCTCCAATGGCAGGGATAGAGATGCTTCTCCCATAGAAGTCGGGAGTAGGTGCAGTAAAGTCACCGAGCACCTTCCTTGCATTGTTTGCATTGTTGTTGTTTTCGGCTGCCATGTGTTCTTCTTCTTTGAAGAATTCGGTCAGGTCCTCTACAGAGAGTTGTGCCTTAGCTTCTCTTAGCTTTCGCTTCAAGGTCCTTTCAGGTTCAGGGTCAGCTTCAACAAGAATGCCTTTGTCTCTGCTCCTGCTCATATGAAAGAGAAGAGAACAAGAGAATATGGAATCCTCTATGTCACAGTATAGAGATTCCTTGAGGTGTCAGAGGAAAAGAAAAATGGAAGACAGAGGTAGAAAATTCGAACTTATCAAAGAAGATGGAGTTCGAATTTTGCATTAAGGAATAGTGTTAGTCCATAAATAGAAGGATGTGAGAAGAAGGGAAGTAATTTTCGAAAATTAAGTAAAAGATTTTGAAAACATTTTGAAAAACACTAATTGATTTTCGAAAACAAAAGTGGGAAAGAAGTAAAGTGATTTTTGAAAAAGATTTTGAAATTAGAAATCAACAAGATATGATTTGAAAACTATTTTGAAAAAGATGTGATTAAAGAGATATGATTGAAAAGATATGATTTTGAAAACAATTTTAAAAAGATTTGATTTTAAAAATTAATGACTTGCCTAACAAGAAAAGATATGATTCAAACATTAAACCTTTCTCAACAGAAAAGGCAACAAATTTGAGATGTTCAATCAAATCATTAATTGTTAGTAAGTATCTTTGAAAAAGGAAAGAAATTGATTTTGAAAACATTTGATTGAAAAGATTTGATTTGAAAAAGATTTGATTTTGAAAAACTTTGAAAACTTGAAAAAAATTGATTTGAAAACAGAATCTTCCCTCTTGTGCCATCCTGGCGTTAAACGCCCAGAATGGTGCACATTCTGGCGTTTAACGCCCAAAACTATACCCTTTTGGGCGTTAAACGCCCAACCAGGTACCCTGGCTGGCGTTTAAACGCCAGTCTGTCTTCTTCACTGGGCATTTTTGAATGCCCAGCTTTTTCTGTATAATTCCTCTGCAGTATGTTCTGAATCTTCAATTCTCTGTATTATTGACTTGAAAAGACACAAATTAAAAATATTTTTGGATTTTTAATAATGAGGAATAATCAAAATGCAACTAAAATCAAATATCAATGCATGCAAGACACCAAACTTAGCAGTTTGTATACTACTGACACTAACAAGATGAGAATGCATATGAGAAACAACAAAAATACTCAAGTCAATAGAATTTAAAGATCAAAACAAGAAAATCATCAAGAACAACTTGAAGATTAATGAAGACACATGCATAAATTCGAAAAATGCAAGAAAAACAGAAACATGCAATTGACACCAAACTTAAAATGAGACACTAGACTTAAACAAGAAATATTTTTTTGTTTTTATGATTTTGTAATTTTTTTTGGATTTTTCGAAAATTAAGTGAAAAGGAAAATGAAGGTATCAAAATTCTTAATGAGAATTCCAGGAATCATGCAATGTTAGTCTAAAGCTTTAGTCTAAAGGAATTAGACATAGCTAGCTAAGCTTCAGCAGGACATTGCATTCAAGAGCTAAATTGATGATGATCAATCAGCTTTGGTGATGATAAGAACATCACCTTGAAACACTAGAATTCATTCTTAAGAACTCTGAAAAAAAATACCTAATCTAAGCAACAAGATGAACCGTCAGTTGTCCATACTCGAACAATCCCCGGCAACGGCGCCAAAAACTTGGTGCGCGAAATTGTGATTCACTACACAACTTTGCACAACTAACCAGCAAGTGCACTGGGTCGTCCAAGTAATACCTTGCGTGAGCAAGGGTCGATCCCACGGAGATTGTTGGTATGAAGCAAGCTATGGTCACCTTGTAAATCTCAGTCAGGCAGACTCAAATGGGTATAGATGATGAATAAAGCATAAAGATAAAGATAGAGATACTTATGTATATCATTGGTGAGAGCTTCAGATAAGCGTATGAAGATGCCTTCCCTTCCGTCTTTCTGCTTTCCTACAGTCTTCATCCAATCCTTCTTACTCCTTTCCATGGCAAGCTCATGTAGGGTTTCACCGTTGTCAATGGCTACCTCCCATCCTCTCAGTGAAAATGTTCCTATGCTCTGTCACAGCATGGCTAATCAGCTGTCGGTTCTCGGTCAGGCCGGAATAAAATCCATCGATTCTTTTGTGTCTGTCACTAACGCCCCGCCTGCTAGGAGTTTGAAGCACGTCACAGTCATTCAATCATTGAATCCTACTCAGAATACCACAGACAAGGTTTAGACCTTCCGAATTTTCTTGAATGCCGCCATCAGTTCTCGCCTATACCACGAAGATTCCGGTTAAAGAATCCAAGAGATATTCACTAGAGCCTCGTATGCTTGTAGAACAAGAGTGGTTGTCAGTCACTTTGTTCATGAGTGAGAATGATGATGAGTGTCACGGATCATCACATTCATCAAGTTGAAGAACAAGTGATATCTTGGACAAAGAACAAGCGGAATTGAATAGAAGAACAATAGTAATTGCATTAATACTCGAGGTACAGCAGAGCTCCACACCTTAATCTATGGTGTGTAGAAACTCCACCGTTGAAAATACATAAGAACAAGGTCTAGGCATGGCCGAATGGCCAGCCTCCCAAAGAGGGTTCAATCATAAAAACATGATCAAAAGATGATCTAGAGATCTAAAGTGATCAAAAGATGATAATACAATAGTAAAAGGTCCTATATATAGAAAACTAGTAGCCTAGGGTGTACAAAGATGAGTAAATGACATAGAAATCCACTTCCGGGCCCACTTGGTGTGTGCTTGGGCTGAGCAATGAAGCATTTTCGTGTAGAGACTCTCCTTGGAGTTAAACGCCAGCTTTTATGCCAGTTTGGGCGTTTAACTCCCATTTAGGTGCCAGTTCCGGCGTTTAACGCTGGAATTTCTGTAGGTGACTTTGAACGCCGGTTTGGGCCATCAAATCTTGGGCAAAGTATGGACTATCATATATTGCTGGAAAGCCCAGGATGTCTACTTTCCAACGCCGTTGAGAGCGCGCCAATTGGGCTTCTGTAGCTCCAGAAAATCCACTTCGAGTGCAGGGAGGTCAGAATCCAACAGCATCTGCAGTCCTTTTGAGTCTCTGGATCAGATTTTTGCTCAGATCCCTCAATTTCAGCCAGAAAATACCTGAAATCACAGAAAAACACACAAACTCATAGTAAAGTCCAGAAAAGTGAATTTTAACTAAAAACTAATAAAAATATAATAAAAACTAACTAAAAGATACTAAAAACATACTAAAAACAATGCCAAAAAGTGTACAAATTATCCGCTCATCAGTTACCAGGACTTGTCGTGTTGGCTTTATAACAGACAGATGAGACTCATCAACCACTAGGACAGGCATGCATCATATGCATTATATGTGATTTATTTGGATTGGCTAATTGGTTGCATTATTACTTGCTAATTTCCTACTTGTCTTATCTGCTTCCTACTTGTGTATTTCTTTGTTTGATATACTTGTGTTTGCATCTATTACGGTTGGCAATTGGGAGGTTTGCAGGATATAGAAAGGGAATATATATATATATATATATATATATACCGAAGATCATGAAGTTAGTCGCCTGTTTTCATTTCATGGTTTAGTATGCTTGTACGCTTTGATTATAATCTGGAAGTTCTAGGATTGCCTTCGGCATTCCCAGGACATTACATGTTAGATATTTGGGCACTGTTACCATGCTGAGAACCTCCAGTTCTCACCCATGCGGATTTTCTGGTTTTCAGATGCAGGACGAGAGGCTCCTCGCTGAGGCATGCTGGAGACTTCTTTTTTGGCGAATATCCTTAGCTTTGGGGATATTATTTTGATTATTATATACATGTTTAGATACTTATATTCTCCATTGTATATGTATATTTTGTATTTACTCCTCTTAGAGGTTATTTTGGAGAAACAGGTTTTGTATTTTGTCTGTTGGGTTCTTTTGGGATTTCCTTACTATATATGTATGTATACTATATGCTCGGACCGGTTATCTTCACAAACCGAGTCCCGAGTCTTGATATATGTATTTTGGCATTCTTATATATATATCTCTTCGCTTTAGCTTACTCTCTAACTGTTCGTTTACGTTATCGATCGGAGTGTTGCGCTTTTTGATCTATCGGTTTTGACTTACCCCTTTTTCTTCAAAGGCTCCTAGATATAAATATTTTTCACACTACTATACGTACTAAATTTTTCTTTTAGAGGTCGTAATACCTCACCACCACTGTTTTATGATGTAAGCATAAGACTCTGTGTGGTAGGGTGTTACATTATGGTATCAGAGCAGTTTGTTCCTGTAGAGCCTGAGGGATGGACTGACTATGCTTCTGTGCATTCTATATGTATGTATTTATGTACTATTAGGATATCTGAATGATACAACTGGCATAAATGTTCATGAACATGCATTTGGGACTTTGAGCACTAGACTTCCGATATTGAGACTGATCAACTTGATATCGATTATTTGGTGTGTATAGGAACCAGATGGCGCCTCGTGTATGCGGTTGAGGCCGTGGGAGAGGACGTATCGGTACTCGTGTGCCAGAAACCAATCCGAACGATCCGGTGAACTTCATGGCTGCGTTGCAGAACATGGTTGCTGATATGCAGGCCACTGCTGAGGCACTCGGACAGTAGATGAACAACCATAATCATGAGGGTAATGGTGAAAACGGGACCTAAGGTCTGATGACATTGGCGACCTTCTTAAAGGTTAATCCGTCAAAATTCAAGGGAACCACCAATCCGACCGAAGCCGACACTTGGTTTCAAGCTATGGAGCACACACTGCAAGCGCAGTTGGTACCTAAAAAGCAGTGCGTCGAGTTTGCTACTTATCTGCTTACTGGGGAAGTGTCACACTGGTGGCAGGGAACCCGACATCTCCTACAACATGGTGATGATCCTATCACCTGGGATGCTTTTCAGGAGGAATTTTACAAGAAGTACTTTTTGAACTCCGCTAGAACGGCCAAGGAATTGGAGCTACTGCAGCTAAAGCCGGGTGCTATTTCTGTATCTGAATATATAGACAAGTTTGAGGAGTTGTTTAGATTCTCCCGTATGTGTCAAGGAGCTCCGGGAGACTTTGAGTAGTGAAAGTGTATCAAGTACGAAGGAGGGCTCCGAAGCAATATCTACAGTTTAGTAGGGCCTATGGAGATCAGGACTTTCATAGTAAGGGCAGAGTTACCGAAGAGTGTCTGAAGAAGGCAGCTGCAGAAAGAGGAAGTCATAGGGAATCATTCCCACTGAACCGAGGGAAGAGTTTTGCTCCTAGAGGTCTGCCCTTCAAGTGGGAAGGTTTTACACCACAAAGAACTCAGGGTCAAAATAACTTTAGGAGGCCTAATAACAACAATGTTCCAGGGAGGAGATTTAGGAAGCAGCCTCAGAATGAGCAGATGTGTGCTAGATGTGGGAGTTACCATCTTGGTGTTCCGTGCAAGGCCGGCTAGGGTTTATGCTACTCATGTGGGAAGCCGGGGCATAAAGCCTCTAACTATCCAGAGAAGCAGAGATAAGGTGCTGGGAGGGCACTGGTGCACGAAATTGTAAATCACACTTTTCACAATTCGTACCACTAACCAGGAAGTGCACTGGGTCGTCCAAGTAACACCCTACGTGAGTAAGGGTCGATCCCACAGAGATTGTTGGCTTGAAGCAAGCTATGGTTATCTTGTAATTCTTAGTCAGGATAATAGTAATTCACAGTTTTGATTGGTAGTAAATAAAACGCATGGATTAAATAATACTTGTTATGCAGTAATGGAAAATATGTTGGAGTTTTGGAGATGCTTTGTCTTCTGAATCTCTGCTTTCCCCCTGTCTTCTTCTTCACGCACGCAAAGTTCCTCCTATGGAAAGCTGTGTGTTGGTGGATCACCGTTGTCAATGGCTACCATCCGTCCTCTCAGTGAAAATGGTCCAGGTGCGCTGTCACCACACGGCTAATCATCTGTCGATTCTCGATCATGTCAGAATAGGATCCATTGATCCTTTTGCATCTGTCACTACGCCCAACACTCGCGATTTTAAAGCTCATCACAGTCATTCAATCCCTGAATCCTACTCGGAATACCACAGACAAGGTTTAGACTTTCCGGATTCTCAAGAATGCTGCCAATGGATTCTAGCTTATACCACGAAGATTCTGATTAAGGAATCCAAGAGATACTCATTCAATCTAATGTAGAACGGATGTGGTTGTCAGGCACGCGTTCATAGGTTGAGAATGGTGATGAGTGTCACGGATCATCACATTCATCATATTGAAGTGCGAATGAACATCTTAGATAAAAACAAGCGTGTTTGAATAGAAAACATAAATAATTGCATTAATTCATCGAGACGCTAAAGAGTTCGTCACCCCCAACAATGGAGTTTAGAGACTTATGCCGTCAAAAAGTACAAAGTTTAGATCTAAAATGTCATGAGATATAGAATAAATCTCTAAAAGTTGTTTAAATACTAAACTAGTAACCTAGGTTTACAGAAAATGAGTAAACTAAGGTAGATAGTGCAGAAATCCACTTTTGGGGCCCACTTGGTGTGTGCTGGGGCAGAGACTTGAGCTTTTCACGTGCCTGGGCTGTTTCTGGAGTTAAACGTCAGGTTGTAACCTGTTTTGGGCGTTTAACTCCAATTTGCAACTTGTTTTTGGCGTTTAACGCCAGAATGGAACATGGAACTTGCGATAAACACCAGTTTACATCGTCTATCTTCGAGCAAAGTATGAACTATTATATATTGCTGGAAAGCCCTAGATGTCTAATTTACAACCCAATTGAGAGCGCGCCAATTAGACTCTTGTAGCTCCAAAATATCCATTCCGAGTGCAGGGAGGTCAGAATCCAACAACATCAACAGTCCTTTTTCAGCCTGAATCAGATTTTTGCTCAGCTCCCTCAATTTCAGCCAAAAAATACCTGAAATCATAGAAAAACACACAAAGTCATAGTAAAGTCCAGAAATATGAATTTTACCTAAAAACTAATAAAAATATACTAAAAACTAACTAAAACATACTAAAAACTACATGAAATTACCCCCAAAAAGTGTATAAAATATCCGCTCATCACAACACCAAACTTAAACTGTTGCTTGTCCCCAAGCAACTAGATAAATAAGATAGGATAAAAAGGAATCAAGAAGCAATAATATCTCAGAGTTTTAAGTGAAGCTCATATTCTAATTAGATGAGCGGGACTAGTAGCTTTTTGCTTCCGAACAGTTTTGGCATCTCACTTTATCCTTTGAAATTCAGAATGATTGGCATCCATAGGAACTCAGAATTCAGATAGTATTATTGATTTCCCTATTTTAGTATGTTTATTCTCGAACACAGCTACTTTATGAGTCTTGACCGTGGCCCTAAGCACTTTGTTTTCCAGTATTACCACCGGATATATAAATGCCACAGACACATAACTGGGTGAACCTTTTCAGATTGTGACTTAGCTTTGCTAAAGTCCCCAATTAGAGGTGTCCAGAGTTCTTAAGCACACTATTTTGCTTTGGATCACGACTTTAACCACTTAGTCTCAAGCTTGTCACTTGGACCTGCATGCTACAAGCACATGGTTAGAGACAGCTTGATTTAGCCGCTTAGGCCTGGATTTATTTCCTTGGACCCTCCTATCCATTGATGCTCAAAGCCTTGGATCCTTTTTACCCTTGCCTTTTGGTTTAAAGGGCTATTGGCTTTTTCTGCTTTTTTTTCTTTTTTTTTTCTTTTTTTTCACTGCTTTTTCTTGCATCAAGAATCAATTTCATGATTTTTCAGATCATCAATAACATTTCTCCTATTCATCATTCCTTCAAGAGCCAACAGATTTAACATTCATAAACTCCACTATTAAAATTATGCATTGTTCAAGCATTCATTCAGAAGACAAAAAGTATTGCCACCACATATAAATAATTATAATTTTCCTTATTAAAAACTCGAAAAAATATTGCCTCCTTATTCTAAAAATCTGCTATATTATTCATGTTTGATGATGATAGTTTAATTGGAGATAAAATCAAAATAAAGATACTAATTACTACTAATCAGATAGGTTCCTAAAAATAAAAGTTATCACAGATTTAAGGTTAAGATTAGGACTCAACAACCTTTAGTTTGGGAGATGATGGGTGCTCCTTCAACCTGTGGGGTGTCTGGTCCTTCAAGAGACAGCTTCTGGTGCTTCAGCTCCTGTATCTCTGGATATTCGTCTTCTTTCAGATCGAATTTAACTTCTGGGATCACTGATCTCAGACCCATTATTTTGTGGTAATGGTCTGCATGTTCTTTGGTTAAGAACTTCTCTTGATTCCAAAGTGGTTTTAGAATATTCTCTTTCTTGCCTCTTGAAGTGGTTTGTTTTCCCTTAGGTGCCATGATCTTGATGAGTTTTAGCTCAATGATCACGGAAAAACACGCCAAATTTAGAAGTTTGCTTGTCCTCAATCAAAAGAAAGGAAAGGAGAGGAATAGAAGGAGAGGCAATTTCAAAAATTCTCCTCCCTACAATCCTGGTGTTAAATGCCCAGGAGATGCTTCCTTTGGGCGTTTAACGCCCAGTCCTTGCTTGTTTTGGGCGTTTAACGCCCACTTGCTGCTTCTTTCTAGCGTTTTTGCGCTAGTGATGTCCTTTTCTCTGTGATTCCTCTGCTTTATGTCCTGAACCTTTATTTCTCTGTATCATTCACTGAAATGTATTATCTAATTTAGAATTAAAATTACAAATAAAATAAACTCATGACTGGGTTACCTCCCAGCAAGCGCTTCTTTACTGTCTTTAGCTGGACTATTACTGAGCTTTTAATCTAGTGTGCAATGTCTACAAACCACGGAGCTTCCTGTATAGCAAACAATTGCTCATTCGGAAAGGTTTCAAAGATCTCAGTAGGAGGGAGGGACGCTCCTGCTACTGGTTCTATCCGGGACAGGTGATCAGCTACTTGATTTTCTGTCCCTTTTTTTGTCTCTTATTTCTATATCAAACTCTTGCAGAAGCAACACCCATCTTATGAGCCTGGGTTTTGAATCCTGCTTTGTGAGTAGATATTTAAGAGCAGCATGGTCAGTGTACACAATCACTTTTGATCCTACTAAATAAGATCTAAATTTGTCAATGGCATAAACCACTGCAAGCAATTCCTTTTCAGTGGTTGTGTAGTTCTTCTGCGTATCATTTAGAATACAGCTGCCATAATAAATGACGTGCAGAAGCTTATCGTGCCTTTGTCCCAATACTGCACCAATGGCATGGTCACTGGCATCACACATTAGTTCGAATGGTAATACCCAGTTTGGTACAAAAATGATTGGTGTTGTGACTAACTTAGCTTTCAGAGTCTCAAAGGCCTGCAAACACTCTTTGTCAAAGACAAATAGTGTATCAGCAGCCAGCAGATTGCTCAGAGGTTTTGCAATTTGCGAAAAATCCTTAATAAATCTCTTATAGAATTCTGCATGCCCAGAAAGCTTCTGATTGCCTTAACATTGGCAGGTGGTGGTAATTTTTCAATTACCTCTACCTTAGCTTGATCCACCTCTATTCCCTTGTTTAAAATTTTGTGCCCAAGGACAATTCCTTCAGTCACCATAAAGTGACATTTCTCCCAGTTTAAAACCAGGTTAGTCTCTTGGCACCTCTTTAGAACAAGTGCTAGATGGTCAAGACAGGAGTTGAATGAGTCTTCAAATACTGAAAAGTCATCCATGAAGACTTCTAGAAATTTTTCCACCATATAAGAGAAAATAGAGAGCATGCACCTTTGAAAGGTTGCAGGTGCATTGCACAGACCAAATGGCATCCTTCTGTATACAATACTCCAGATGGACATGTGAATGCTATTTTCTCTTGATCCTAGGGATCTACTGTAATTTGGTTATAACCTGAATATCCATCCAGGAAGCAGTAGTAATCATGACCTGCTAGTCTTTCTAGCATCTGGTCTATGAATGGTAAAGGAAAATGATCCTTTCTGGTAGCTGTATTGAGCCTTCTGTAATCAATACACATACGCCACCCTGTAACTGTTCTTGTAGGAACCAGTTCATTTTTTTCATTATGAACCACTGTCATGCCACTCTTCTTAGGGACGACTTGGATATGGCTTACCCAGGGGCTATCAGAAATAGGATAAATAATCCCAGCCTCTAGTAATTTAGTGACCTCCTTCTGCACCACCTCCTTCATGGCTGGATTCAGCCGCCTCTGTGGTTGAACCACTGGCTTGGCGTCATCCTCCAATAGGATCTTGTGCATGCATCTGGCTGGGCTAATGCCCTTAAGATCACTGATGGACCACCCAAGAGCTGTCTTGTGTGTCCTCAGCTCTTGAATTAGTACTTCCTCTTCCTGTGGTTTTAAGGTAGAGCTTATGATTACAGGAAAAGTGTCACCTCCCAGAAATTCATGTTTCAGGGATGGTGGTAATGGTTTGAGCTCGGGTTTAGAAGGTTTCTCCTCTTCCTGAGGGATTTTCAGAAGTTATATTATTCTCTCTGGTTCCTCCAGATCAGGCTGAACATCTTTAAAGATATCCTCTAGCTCTGATTCGATACTCTCAGTCATATTGACTTCTTCCCCCAGAGAGTCAATAATATCAATGCTCATGCAGTCGTTTGAGGTGTCTGGATGCTGCATAGCTTTGACAACATTCAACTTAAACTCGTCCTCATTGACTCTCAGAGTTAATTCCCCTTTTTGGATGTTAATGAGGGTTCATCCAGTTGCTAGGAAATGTCTTCCTAGAATGAGAGTTGCACTCTTGTGCTCCTCCATTTTCAGCACCACAAAGTCAGTGGGAAAGGCAAATGGCCCAACCTTGACAATCATGTCTTCAATCACGCATGATGGGTATTTAATGGAGCCATCAGCAAGTTGGAGACATATCCGGGTTGGTTTGACTTCTTCAGTCAAACCAAGCTTTTTGATAGTGGATGCATGTATTAGGTTGATACTTGCTCCAAGATCACATAGAGCTTTCTTGGTACAAGTACCCTCTAATGTGCATGGTATCATGAAGCTTCTGGGATCTTTAAGCTTCTCTGGTAAGCTTTTCAGAATGACTGCACTGCATTCTTCAGTGAGGTATACTTTTTCAGTTTCTCTCCAATCCTTCTTATGACTTAAGATCTCTTTCATGAACTTAGCATAATAGGGTATTTGCTCAAGTGCCTCTGCAAATGGAATCTTTATTTCAAGAGTCCTGAGATAGTCTGCAAAGCGGGTAAATTACTTATCCTGTTCCGCTTGGCAGAGTTTCTGAGGATAAGGCATTTTGGCTTTGTATTCCTCAACCTTAGTTGCTGCAGGTTTATTTCCTACAGATGTGGTTAGAGAAGCCTTTTTAGAGGGGTTGCTATCAGCACTTGTATGTGTCTAATCCCTCACTGGCATTTGAATACCAGGGGTGGAACCTGGAGTGGCGTTAGACACCAACTCCTTACTTGTTTCTAGCGTCTGGACGCCAGAATTGAGCTTTCTTTGGGCATTCAACGCCAATTCCTTACTTGTTTCTGGCATTTGAAAGCCAGAACTGAGCATGGGTTGGGCGTTTAACGCCAACTCTCCACTCTATTTTGGCATTTGAGGGTCATAATTATTCCTCTCTGGGCTTTTACTGTCCTCAAAGGGATTTTAGGTAGCAGTTTATTCATTACTTGGCTTCCTGCTGCCTTGAAGTGAGGTATTTAATGTTTTGTCACTTCTTAATTGAACTGCTTGGCACTCTTCTGTTATTTGTTTTGATAACTGCTGTTCTATTTGCTTCAATTGCACTTCCATATTCATATTAGCCATTCTTGTGTCTTGTAGTATCTCCTTGAATTCGGATAGCTGTTTTGTTAGAAAATCTAATTGCTGAATGAATTCAGTAACTTGTTTTGCAGGACTTAGTTTAGCAGTTACTGTTTTAGCCTCTTCTTTCATGGAAGGCTCACTACTTAGGTACAGATGCTGATTTATGGAAACTGTATCAATGAGCTCTTGACCTTCTTCAATTGTCTTTCTCATGTGTATAGATCCACCAGCTGAGTGGTCCAAAGACATCTGAGCTTTTTCTGTAAGCCATAATAGAAGATGTCTAACTGCACCCACTCTGAAAACATTTCAGAGGGGCATTTTCTTAGCATCTCTCTGTATCTCTCCCAGGCATCATAAAGAGATTCATTATCTCCTTGTTTAAAGCCTTGGATATTCAGCCTTAGCTATGTCATCCGTTTTGGAGGAAAATATTGATTCAGGAATTTTTCTGACAGCTGTTTCCATGTTCTTATGCTAGCCTTAGGTTGGTTATTTAACCACCTCTTAGCTTGGTTTTTTACAGCAAATGGAAACAGTAATAATCTGTAGATATCCTGATCTACTTCCTTATCATGTACTGTGTCAGCAATTTGTAAAACTGTGCCAGAAACTCTGTAGGTTCTTCCTGTGGAAGACCGGAATACTAGCAACTTTGCTGCACCATGATGCTGAGGATTCAACTCAAAACTACTGACTCCGATGGAGGGTATACAGATACTACTCCCATATGAAGTAGTAGTGGGGTTAGCATATGACCCTAGAGTCCTTCTGGACTGTTCATTTCCACTTAGGTCCATGATGGAGAAAGGGAGATGACGTGGATTTATTTTATTTATTTTATTATATTTAATAAAAAAATTTTGAAATAATAAAATAAAATAAAAACTAAAATAAAAATAAAAAAAATTTGAAAATATTTTATGAGGATTTTCGAAAAATGAAGAGAGAGAAAAAGTGGTTAGGAAGTTTTGAAAAAGATATGATTTTTTAAAAAAATTTAAAAAGGATATGATTATTTTTTTTTTGAAAACTTGACAACTAAGATATGATAAGATAAAATTTTGAAATTGAAATCTGAATTTTTATGGAAAATTTCGAAATATTTGCTTAAAAATAGTTAGAAAATATATTTTTTATTTTTGAATTTTATGATGAAAGAGAAAAACACACAAAAGACACAAGACTTAAAATTTTTAGATCTAATGCTCCTTGTTTTCAAAAATTTTGGAGGGAAAACACCAAGGAACACCAAACTTATGAATTTTAAGATCAAAACATAAGGAAGACTCAAGAACACTTTGAAGACTCATAAGAACAACAAGAACATGAAGATAGAACACCAAACTTAAAATTTTTAGAAAACCAAAATAAAATTTTCGAAAATTAAAGAAAAATTAACAAGAGAACACCAAACTTAAAGTTTGGCACAGGATTTAATCAAAGAAAAATTATTTTTGAAAAAGTTTTTAAAAGGAAGATACCTAAATACCAAGAACACAAGCACACGCTTTAACCAACTGAGCTATAAATTTAATGTGTTTTAAAAAGGTATTTTTAAAGGAAAACAAAAACATGCAATTCAAAAATTGAAAGATAAAGAAAAGCATACAATTGACACCAAACTTAAAACATGACACTAAACTCAGAAAAACTCAAAATTAATGAAGAAAAATAATATTTTTGAAAAATTTTTGAAAAGAAAATAAAAGACTCTGACCCAAAAGACAAAATTTTCCTAATCTAAGCAACAAAATAAACTTGGTTCACGAAATTGTAAATCACACTTTTCACAATTCGTACCACTAACCAGCAAGTGCACTGGGTCGTCCAAGTAATACCTTCCGTGAATAAGGGTCGATCCCACAGAGATTGTTGGCTTGAAGCAAGCTATGGTTATCTTGTAATTCTTAGTCAGGATAATAGTAATTCACAGTTTTGATTGGTAGTAAATAAAAAGCATGGATTAAATTATACTTGTTATGTAGTAATGGAGAATATGTTGGAGTTTTGGAGATGCTTTGTCTTCTGAATCTCTGCTTTTCCCCAGTCTTCTTCTTCACGCACGCAAAGTTCCTCCTATGGCAAGCTGTGTGATGGTGGATCACCATTGTCAATGGCTACCATCCGTCCTCTCAGTGAAAATGGTCCAGGTGCGCTGTCACCGCACGACTAATCATCTGTCAGTTCTCGATCATGTCGGAATAGGATCCATTGATCCTTTTGCGTCTGTCACTACGCCCAACACTCGCGAGTTTAAAGCTTGTCACAGTCATTCAATCCCTGAATCCTACTCGAAATACCACAGATAAGGTTTAGACTTTCCGGATTCTCAAGAATGCTGCCAATGGATTCTAGCTTATACCACGAAGATTCTGATTAAGGAATCCAAGAGATACTCATTCAATCTAATGTAGAATGGAGGTGGTTGTCAGGCACGCATTCATAGGTTGAGAATGGTGATGAGTGTCACGGATCATCACATTCATCATATTGAAGTGTGAATGAACGTCTTAGATAAAAACAAACGTGTTTGAATAGAAAACAGAAATAATTGCATTAATTCATCGAGACGCTGCAGAGCTCCTCACCCCCAACAATAGAGTTTAGAGACTCATGCCATCAAAAAGTACAAAGTTCAGATCTAAAATGTCATGAGATATAGAATAAATCTCTAAAAGTTGTTTAAATACTAAACTAGTAACCTAGGTTTACAAAAAATGAGTAAACTAAGGTAGATAGTGCAGAAATCCACTTCTGGAGCCCACTTGGTGTGTGCTGGGGTTGAGACTTGAGCTTTTCACGTGCCTGGGCTGTTTCTGGAGTTAAACGTTAGGTTGTAACCTGTTTTGGGCGTTTAACTCCAATTTGCAACCTATTTCTGGCGTTTAACGCCAGAATGGAACATGGAACTGGCGTTAAACGCCAGTTTACGTCATTTATCTTCGAGAAAAGTATGAACTATTATATATTTCTGGAAAGCCCTGGATGTCTACGTTTCAACCCAATTGAGAGCGTGCCAATTGGACTCCTGTAGCTCCGAAAAATCAATTTCGAGTGCAGGGAGGTCAGAATCTAACAGCATCAGCAGTCCTTTTTCAGCCTGAATCAGATTTTTGCTCAGCTCCCTCAATTTCAGCCAGAAAATACCTGAAATCATAGAATAACACACAAACTCAAAGTAAAGTCCAGAAATATGAATTTTACCTAAAAACTAATAAAAATATACTAAAAACTAACTAAAATATACTAAAAACTACATGAAATTACCCCCAAAATGCGTATAAAATATCCACTCATCAGGCACAACAGCCTGGTCGGGTGTTTACTACTTCAGCTATAGGTGCCGAGGGGTCAGAGACACTCATCCGAGGTAAATGGGAAATGGCTGGTCAAATTTTAAATGCCTTGTTTGATTCTGGAGCATCACATTCATTCATTGCATTTGAGAAGGCTAGTGAGTTAGGATTGAAGATTGTGGTTTTAGGTTATGACCTGAAGGTGTATAATGCCACCCATGAAGCCATGGTAACTAGGTTAGGATGTCCGCAAGTTTTGTTTAGGGTCAAGCAGCGTGATTTTGTACATGACTTGATTTGTTTGCCGTTGATCGGTCTTGATCTTATCTTGGGGTTGGACTGGTTATCTAAGAACCATGTTCTACTCGACTGTTCTGCAAAATTAGTGTACTTTATGTCGGAAGATACAGAAGGGCTGGTGGTGGTAAATAGCTATTACTTGAATGATGTGGTAGTGAATTGTTCTGGGGCTGAATGTCAAGGTATTTTGTTGTTGACCACGTGTGTCTCGGGTGATGATCAAACCTTGGAGCAAATTCTGGTTGTGTGTGAGTTTTCTGAAGTATTTCCTGAGGACATTGAGGAATTCCCTCCTAGGCGAGAGGTTGAATTTGCGATTGAGTTGGTGCCGGGAACTAGGCCAATGTTGATTGGCCCTTATAGAATGTCGCCTTTGGAAATGGCTGAGCTCAAGACTCAGTTGGAAGACTTAATGAGCAAGCGCTTTATCCACCCTAGTGTTTCTCCGTGGGGAGCACTGATGTTATTGGTAAAGAAGAAAGACGGGAGTATGCGGCTTTGTGTGGACTACAGACAACTGAACAAGGTCACAATAAAGAATAAGTACCCCTGCCGAGGATTGACAATCTCATGGATCAGTTACAAAGAGCTGGAGTTTTCTCCATGATTAATTTGTGATCAGGTTATCACCAGATAAGGGTGAGAGAGGAGGACATTCCTAAGACCGCTTTCAGGACTCGTTATGGTTATTACAAGTACACTGTAATGTCTTTTGGGTTGACAAACGCTCCTGCAGTGTTTATGGATTATATGAACAGAATCTTCCGCCCATTCTTGGATAAGTTTGTTGTAGTCTTCATTTATGACATACTAATTTATTCTAAGATCAAAGAAGAGCATACCGAGCACTTGCAAACTGTGTACAAATCCTGAAGGAGAGGAAATTGTACGCCAAGTTATCTAAATACGATTTCTGGAAATGTGAGGTGAAGTTTTTAGGTCACGTAGTGAGTAAACAAGGGATAGCAGTAGATCCTGCCAAGGTGGAAGGAGCAATGGAGTGGAATCGACCGACGTCAGTTACTGAGATAAGGAGTTTTCTGGGCTTAGTTGGCTACTATAGGAGGTTCATCAAGGGCTTCTCGCAGATAGCTTTGCCGTTGACCAAGTTAACCCGCAAGGACGCGCCATTTGTTTGGACTCCTGAGTTTGAAGAGAGCTTCCAAGCATTGAAGCAAAAGTTGACTACCGCGCCTGTGTTGGTATTACCCGAACCGAATGAACCATTTGAGGTGTATTGTAATGCCTCACTAAAGGGTCTGGGGTGCGTACTGATGCAGTACCAGAATGTAATGGCATATGCCTTACGGCAGTTAAGACCTCTGATAAACCATTATTTTATGGTTTATATTATGTTTGATTGAGTGGTTTTATCAAGCTTTTCACCCACTTATTCATATGATTAGCATGTATTTACAATTCCTTCCCAAATTGTTCTATGACTGAAAACTTGCTTCCTAAAGATCTTTTAATTGTATATTTTTATTCTCCTTTATACCATTCGATGCCGTGATCTATGTGTTAAGTGTTTCAGGCTCCATAGGCAAGAATGGCATAAGGAATAAAGAGGAAGCATGCAAAAGTGGAAGGAACACAAGGAATTGAGGAGATGACCAGCGAGAAGTCACGCGGTCGCATGGCTCACACGACCGCGCGAAATGGAAGAAATTATAGTGACGCGCTCGCGTGCCTGACACAACCGCGCGGATTGGAAGCTGCACGAACGACGCGAATGCGTGGACGACGCGCACGCGTGGTACGAGAAACGCTGAGTGACGCGAACGTGTGGACAACGCGGCTGCGTGACATGCGTGATCTGCAGAATTACAGAAGTCGCTGGCACAGATTTTGGGTCGCATTTCAACCCAATTTTCAGCCCAGAAACACAGATTAAAGTCAGGGAACATGCAGAGACTCAAAAGATGACTTCATTTCAGACTCATAATTCACTTTTCATAATTTAGATGTAGTTTTTAGAGAGAGGGGCTCTCTCCTCTCTCTTAGGATTAGGATTAAGACTCCTCTTAAAGGACTTAGGAATATTTTTATCTTCTTCATCTCAGGTTCAATGTTCTTTTTAGTTATTTTCCTCCTTTATTTAATGACCATTCATGTTATGATTTTCTTAATTAATATAATTTGAGATATTTCAGACTCATGATTGCTTTTTTTCCTATTTATAATTTAGATTATTTACTATTGGTTTTGGTTGATTAATTGGTAACTCTTGAGTTATCAAACTCATCGTGATTGATAATTGTTATTCTTGCTAATTAATTTAGATTCCTATAACTCTAGTCTTTCCTTAAGGAGTTGACTAGGACTTTAGGTGTTAAATTAATTTATCCACTTAACTGACCCTCATAGTTAGAGGTTGACTTAGTGGTAGCAAAAATATAAATTCTCATCACTATTGATAAGGATAACTAGGATAGGACTTCCAGTTTTCATACCTTGCCAAGAGTTTTATTAGTTATTAATTTATTTATTCCTACAAATTATTTCTTTTGTTCAAAACCTTTTCAAAACCCAAAATATACCTTTGCATAACCAATAATAAATCATACTTCCCTGCAATTCCTTGAGAAGACGACCCGAGGTTTGAATACTTCGGTTTATAAATTATATTGGGTTTGTTACTTGTGACAACCAAACGTTTGTAAGAAAGGTTGATTGCTTGGTTTAGAAACTATACTTGCAACGAGAATTTATTATAACTTCTAAATCATCAATCTTCAGTTCTTCAAAATGGCGTCGTTGCCGGGGAATTGCAAACGTGTGCCTTATTGTTAGTTATTGTAAATATTTTTCAAAAAAAAAATTCAGATTTTAAAATTTTTATCTTATCTTATCTTAGTTTTAAATTTCAAAATTCAAATCTTTTAAAAAAAAAAATCATATCTTTTTCAAAATATTTTCTTATCTTATTTCAAAATCTTATCTTATCTTTTTTTTTTAAAAATCATATCTTTCTCAAAATCTTATTTTATCTTTTTTTTCAAAAATCATATCTTTTCTTTTTTTCAAAATATTTTCTTTTTGTTAGTTTTTGTTTTTATTTTTTCCTACTACTATGAACTCTCACCCCTCTGGCTTAAAGTTTGATTCCAATGTTGTTGTTAGGAATGGGAACTATAATGAGAACAAGCATCAAGGTTGGAAGAATCAAAGATGGGAGCAGCCACAAGAATTTGATCAACCCTCATGGCAACAACCACCTCCAAGGCACTATCAACAACCATTTTGTGATGCATACCAAGATAATGGCTATGGTGAGCACTCTTTTGATTATCAACAACCACCACCATATGCCTATGAACCCCCTCCTCAACATAACTTTGGACCACCATACTCACAAGCCCCTTTCCGCCATTCACCCCCAAATGACCCTAATCCTTATCCACCACACCAACCACCATATGAACCATACACAGAACGACCACCTCAATATTCACCATCTCCATATCCTTATAAAAAAGAACCACCTCCGTATTATGAATCTGTTTCCCAAAATAATAAACCCTCCTATCCACCCCAAACCTCCATGGAGAGCACACTTGCCTCTATCACTAGTCTCACCTCTACTCTTCAAGAACTTATATCCCGCATGGACCAATCCTCTACCCCTAATATTCAACCCTCAAGCTCCAATGTACTTCCATCTCAACCACATAATGATCCACCCATCCCATCACCACCATCCATGGAAGAGCACCCACATCCATCAACCCAAGAGCAACATAATCCCAATGATACTATTGACATGGGACAAGAGAGAGAGAATCATCTTCGTGAATCCATACTTCATAAGGAGCTAGAGGAGGCACCAAAGGTGAAGGTAGTAGAGACCTTTACAGATGAAGGAGTAGTTGAAGGGAGTTATCATAGAAAAGAAGCCATCAAGGAGGAATACGATTTCATACTTAAACACCTGGATCAAGCGATAAATTGATTACCTTTCCGACGTTCGGACATTCAAGGAACCCCCATGGCTTCATATGTAGAATCTAATGAAGAACGTAGCATGAAGGAGACACTAAAAACTCCAGTGGACAATAAGGAGCGTGACTTTGTACGGGAACAAGTGGAGAAAGCCGGAATTATTGAAGAAGAAGAAGTGGTTCAAGACTTAGGAGATGCTGAACCTCCATGGGAAGGTCAAGTTATAAAGCCTCCTTCAAAAATGTTTGAAACTGATGTTGAGGAAGGTATACAACCTCCAAGGCATCTCATGATTGAAGACTTTGAATGGGATGATCAAGAGATGGATTCGATCATTGATGAATTCTTATCTACATTTGAATCCTCTCCCATTGGACTTGACATGGAGATGAAAGAAGAAGAAGCACAGCCTCCCATGCCCTTGGTGAACAATGAAGAAGAGATTGAATTAGAAGAGATCTACCAAGAGGAAGAGGTTGATATTGAAGAAGATTGCAAAGAGGTGGACGCTGCCAAAGAAGAGCACAAGGGAGTGGAGCTTGCAAGATCATTAGAAACACCTCCCCCGAAGCCATTACCGTCCAACACAATGTTCAAGTGGGTAAAATTCTTATCTTTGACCTTTACTTTCCCACTTGAATATGGGCTTCTAGAGACAGATGGTCAACTTAGAGCTCTTTGTGGCATTAAGAGCAAGAAGAAGATGGTTAGTGGTTGGAGTTGTCAAGCAAGGTTCAACATGGTTGTATGCTCCAAGTTGACATGCAAAGTTTGGTGTAAAGCTCAACTGAATGGGTCTAAGAAGTTGTTTGGCTGCTTTAGTGAGAATTCAGATTGTCCGCTACCTGGTTGGAACACTAATGATCAACAAGAAGACGGGAGTAAAAGCAAGGTTTGGGACCCCAGAATTCAATCTAGAAATCAATACTCTTGGGGCCTTGTCACTTGCTTTAGCTTGCTTGAAGGCTTTCTACGCCTAGTTTGGGACCCCGGAGGCTGTGGAAATTCCAAACACTGGTGGTGATTCTTGGATGAATACAAGCACAAGCCGCCATAACAAGAAGCTCACCAGAATGTCCAACTTAAGAACTTTAACTAAAAGTGCTAGGTGGGAGACAACCCACCATGGTATGATCGTTCCTCTTCCAATTTTAGTCTGTTTTTGAATTTTGATTGAACCTGAAATTTTTGCATGACATTCATTGCATTTTGCATTCTGCATACTGCATAAAAGAAAAAAAAGAGAGACGTGATCGACGCGCCAGCGTCTACAACGCGCATGCGTCGTTTGTATAGCAAAAATGAATAGAGAGTTGCGCGAGAGATGCGCGGGAGTAGTGCGTGGTGCACAAGCCACACCACGCGTATGCGTGCTACATGCGTACACGTACCACACGCGTACGCGCCCCCTGCAAAAAGTCCAACCCATGCGTAAGCATCAGCGACGCGTCCGCGTGGGTGTGTGAATCGGCGTTATTGGAGTTTCGCACAGAAAGTTGTGCGGGAGTGCGGATGGCCTCGTGCATTTTGCACGATCCCTAATCACGCGTGCGCGTGATGGACACCCTCGCGTCCCTCCCCTATACGCTCACCCATGCGTCCGCGTGTGCGATGCGTTCACGCCGTTAGCGCTGTGCACATTGCATGCAGCACGCCGCCTAATCTGTTTCCTTTTTCTTCTTTTTTCTAATCCTATCTCTTTCTTCTTTTCCTCCCTCCTCTCTTCTTCATTCTTCTTCTACCTTTTGCACTTTTCTTAATTTTCTTTTTAGCATAATTATTCATGGTCTTTTTTTCTTTCTTCTTCATGCATTTTTATGTTGGTGTTGGAACTTTATTTAGGTCTTTCACTATTACTTGTGGATTATTATGGAGTTGTTTGACAATTTATATTATTTGTTTTTTAGAATGCTTGCATGTTCCAAATTCATTCTTCCCCTATCATATTAAACATGCATACTAAGTGTTTGTGAAAAAACCCGTATGGCATTATGCATTCTTCATTATTCTAACCTTCTGCTCTAATGCCTATTTTTCCAATATTTTATTAATTAAATATAATTGTCAATACAAACGTTATTGTTAGTTTCTCACGACTAATAATACATTAAGGCTTTTAATGCTTGATTTACGCTACTCATGCCTTTGCCAGCATGCCAATAAACATCTTGCATTTAATTACCTCAATTTATCATGCTATGCTTCCATTGATGTCCTAATTTCATGGAATCGCGACCATGTGTTAACGACATTCTTCTTTATTTTGGCATGATTCTTACTCGTACTGCCCTCTCCCTTGCTCTATCCCTTTGACTTCATGTCCCTTTCCTTTCTCCCTTTTTCAAGATGGCCACCAAAAAGAATAAAGAGAAAGCCTCTAACAAGCCACCGGCGAAGAGTGGAACGACAGGATCACCAGCTGAGGAACCACAACACCCGCCCACCTGCACAGCTTTGCATGCACCGAGGACGGTGCAATCTTTAAGTGTGGGGAGGTCGATACCGATCTCCGTGGTTAGTCACCTTCTCCTTAACACCAATTGTTGTTTTTCATTGTTGTATTTGCATGTCTGATTGCATGTTTATTTGATTTTGTGCATATATTACCATTACTTGGTTGAAGTAATATTTTCTTTTTCAAGAAACTTTTTATAGTATTTCACTAATTTAAATTAAAAACTTTTTGAAAAACTTTTTTGATGAAATATTATTTGGAACATGATTTAGAGCTCGAACACACAAAACCAGTGAGATTTTGAGCCTACTTGATTGGTTGCATATTACCAACCAATATTTTATTTTTGGTGTGTGTTTTTCTCTCTAAAATTGTGATTCTTGTCTTGCTTAATTCTATATTTCCATTATTTGATGTATGCATGAACTTATATGATTGAGGCCTTGTTTCACTGAGCTTACATACCCATATGGCCTTACTTTTCATTATTCTTTGCAAACCAATGTTGAGCCATTTTACTCATTTGTTCTTTACTTTAGCACACCATTAACTCTAAGCAAAAAACAATAATGTCCTTAATTTGAATCCTTGATTAGCTTAGACTAATGAAAGCGCTCATAAATTAAGTGTGGAGAAAGTGGGTTTGGAAACGTTTGGTTTGAGAATTGAGTATGTTAGACTTTGTGTGAAAATGTGAAAAATGTTAAGAACATGTTTATGCATTCAATACCTTAATCATATTCATTGAAAAAAAATATTAAGAAAAAAAGTGAAAAAGAAAAGAAAAAGGAACAGAAAAATAAAAGGGGACAAAATGCCCCAAAGTGAATGGTGAAATCAATGCATATGAGTTGTACTTAAATTTAGGATGCATGAATATGTGGTAAACATAGTTAATGGACAGTTAGATCTTGTATTGTGATTATATGGATTGTCTTAAGTTAGGTGGGAAAAGTTTATGTTAATTAAAGATTCATATTTTAGTCCACTTGGCCAAATATAATCCTACCTTGACCCTAACCCCATTACAACCCTTAAAAGACCTCTTGATTTGTGTATTGGTGCATTATATTTTTGTTGATTGTTAGATGAAGAGCAAGCTATAGAAAGCAAGATTAGTAGAGAATTAAGAGAATTGACCCTAGACACTTGAGAGTCAGAATGATATACACTACCAGTAAGGGTTCGGTGCTTAAATTCTATGTTCCCTTCTTTCATGAGCTATCTTCTTCTTGCAAGTTATTTGTATTGTATTTTGTGATTTGAATTAGTGAAATCCAGTTCATATTTGTTCTTGAAAGATTTATTTACTTTTTCACCGAGTAGGTAGAATCATTTTAGCATGTAGTTGCATTCACATTCATAGGTTGCATTGCATGAGTCCTGTTTTTTCCCTACTCGTTTATTTTGTCTCCTTGAGCTTAGCATGAGGACATGCTAATGTTTAAGTGTGGGGAGGTTGATAAATCATTATTTTATGGTTTATATTGTGTTTGATTGAGTGGTTTTATCAAGCTTTTCACCCACTTATTCATATGATTAGCATGTATTTACAATTCCTTCCCAAATTGTTCTATGATTGAAAACTTGCTTCCTAAAGATCTTTTAATTGTATATTTTTATTCTCCTTTATACCATTCGATGCCGTGATCTGTGTGTTAAGTGTTTCAGGCTCCAAAGGGCAAGAATGGTATAAGGAATGAAGAGGAAGCATGCAAAAGTGGAAGGAACACAAGGAATTGAGAAGATGACCAGCGAGAAGTCACGCGGTCACATGGCTCACGCAACCGCGCGAAATGGAAGAAATCACAATGACGCGCTCGCGTGCCTGACGCGACCGCATGGATTGGAAGCTGCACGAACGACGCGAATGTATGGACGACGCGCACGTGTGGTACGAGAAACGCTGAGTGATATGAACACATGGACGACGCGGCCGCGTGACGTGCGCGATATGCAGAATTACAGAAGCAGCTGGCACAGATTTTGGGTCGCATTTCAACCCAGTTTTTGGCCCAAAAACACAGATTAAAGTCAGGGAACATGCAGAGACTCAAAAGATGACTTCATTTCAAACTCATAATTCACTTTTCATAATTTAGATGTAGTTTTTAGAGAGAGAGGCTCTCTCCTCTCTCTTAGGATTAGGATTAGGACTCTTCTTAAAGGACTTAGGAATATTTTTATCTTCTTCATCTCAGGTTCAATGTTCCTTTTAGTTATTTTTCTCTTTTATTTAATGACCATTCATGTTATGATTTTCTTAATTAATATAATTTGAGATATTTCAGACTCATGATTGTTTTTTTTCCTATTTATAATTTAGATTATTTACTATTGGTTTTGGTTGATTAATTGGTAACTCTTGAGTTATCAAACTCATCATGATTGATAATTGTTATTCTTGCTGATTAATTTAGATTCCTATAACTCTAGTCTTTCCTTAAGGAGTTGACTAGGACTTTAGGTGTTAAATTAATTTATCCACTTAACTGACCCTCATAGTTAGAGGTTGACTTAGTGGTAGCAAAAATATAAATTCTCATCACTATTGATAAGGATAACTAGGATAGGACTTCCAGTTTTCATACCTTGCCAAGAGTTTTATTAGTTATTAATTTATTTATTCCTGCAAATTATTTCTTTTGTTCAAAACCTTTTCAAAACCCAAAATATACCTTTGCATAACCAAATAAATCATACTTCCCTACAATCCTTTGAGAAGACGACCCGAGGTTTGAATACTTCGGTTCATAAATTATATTGCGTTTGTTACTTGTGACAACCAAACGTTTGTAAGAAAGGTTGATCACTTGGTTTAGAAACTATACTTGCAACGAAAATTTATTATAACTTCTAAACCATCAATCTTCAATTCTTCAACCTCACGAAGTAAATTACCCAACGCACGACCTGGAACTCACTGCGGTTGTGTTTGCGCTAAAGGTGTGGAGGCATTATCTCTATGGAGTTAAGTTCTGAGTTTTCTCTGATCACAAGAGCTTGAAATACCTCTTTGATCAGAAAGAGCTTAATATGCGGCAGAGGAGGCGAATGGAGTTACTAAAGGACTACGACTTTGAGTTGAACTACCATTTGGGAAAAGCGAACGTTGTGGAAGATGCGCTAAGTCAGAAATCGTTGTATGCTTCATGGATGATGCTTCGAGAAGAAGAGTTATTCAAGGCATTTGAGAGTTTGAAGATCGGTGTTCAGAAAGTGTCTGGAACTCTATGTTTGAGCCAATTACAAATCTCAAGTGAGTTTAAATCCGAACTTTTAATAGCTCATCAGAATGATGACGTGTTACCGAAGGTGTTGCCAGCTATTGAACAAGAGGAGCAGTGGGAGTGTCAAAGGATCAAGATGGGCTTTGGAGGTTCAATGGTAGAATTATTGTGCCCGATATTGGGACTTTGCGACAAGATATCTTGAAGGAGGCGCACAAGAGCGAATTTTCCATTCACCTTGGGAGTACTAAGATGTACCACGATCTGAAGGCTATGTTCTGGTGGCCTGGTACGAAGAATGATGTGGTAGAATATGTCTCAAAATGCTTAACCTGTCAAAAGGTAAAGATTAAACACCAGAGACCTTCCGGGACGTTGCAACCCTTGGAGATTTCGCAAAGGAAGTGGGAAAGCATTGCGATGGATTTTGTGTCAGGATTGCCAAAGACTAAAATCAGTTTTGATGCTGTCTGGGTGATTTTGGACCGACTGACAAAGTCGGCTCAATTTCTACCCATTCGGATGAACTATATTCTTGAGGAGTTAGCACGCCTGTACATAAGGGAGATTGTGAGACTTCATGGTGTGCCCACGAATATAATTTCTGATAGAGATCCCCATTTCACTTCAAGGTTCTGGGATGCATTCCAGAAAGCTTTTGGAACCTGTTTGAGCTTGAGTATAGCTTATCATCCTCAAACAGATGGTCAATCTGAGAGGACGATCCAAACCCTAGAAGATATGTTGAGGGCTTGTATTTTGGATCAACCGGCGAGCTGGGATCAGTATATGCCGCTAGTGGAGTTTGCAAACAAAAATAGCTACCATGCAAGCACCAGAATGGCTCCGTATGAGGCTCTGTATGGGAGAAAATGCCAATCTCCGCTATGCTGGTATGAAGCCGGGGAAAAGAGCTTGTTAGGTTCGGAATTAATAGCTGAGACTATCGAGCAAGTTAAGAAAATCAGAGATAGGACGCTCACTGCTCAGAGCCGTTAGAAGAGTTATGCCGATCAGAGGTAGAAACCCTTAGATTTTGAGGAAAGAGACCATGCTTTCCTTAAGGTTACTCCGACAACAAGAGTAGGTAGAGCGATTAAGATGAAGAAGCTGAATCCCTGATACATTGGTCTGTTCCAGATTCTCGAGAGAGTTGGATCGGTGGCGTATCGGATAGCTCTACCGCCTCACCTTTCGAACCTACACAACGTGTTTCACATGTTGCAACTTCAAAAGTATACTCCTAATACTAGCCATGTGTTAGAACCTGAATAGGTTCAGTTAAGAGGAGATTTGACTCTACCGGTGACTCCGGTCAGGAGTGATGACACGAGTATTAAGAAGTTGCGTGGAAAAGAGGTTTCATTAGTGAAAGTAGCATGCAGTCGAGCCGGTACTGAGGAACACACTTGGGAACTTGAGTAAAAAATGTGAGCAGACTACCCTCACCTATTATCAGGTAACTGAAATCGAATTTTGAGGGTAAAATTTCTAATTAGGTGGGTAGAATGTAAAACCCAATTAATTAATGGCTAATCAACCCATAAATTAAGATATATTCTAGAAAATGAGAAATGAGATTTTTATGGTTTAATATGGTAGAGAGATTTATAACGAGAATTTTGACACCAATTTTAAAAAAATCGGCGCAAGATTGGGCTGAACGGGACAAACCAGGCTAACTGGACCAAAGTTGGGCCCAAAGGCCCAGCTAAGCCTCATTCATTAAAGAGAGCTCAGCTCTCTATCTCTTCAAAACACACACACGCTGGTTATGGAGAGGGAAACAAGGAAACCCTTGCTTCTATTCACATCAATCTTCTATTGATCATATCTTTTGATCCGGAGCTCCGATTGACGCGCAATTTACAGCCATGCGACCGTGGCGTCGAGCTCTACAAAACCCACACAAGCAATCTTGAGATAAGCCATAGTTTGCTCTTCAAATTCCCCGCCTTGATTTTCGAGTTTCTTGGGCAAAGATGTTGAGATTTTGAGCTCCTTTGTATTGTAGGCTCAAATTAACTTGAAGGGAAGGCTTATTCTAGCTCCCTTGGTCCTTGGGTAAGGTGAGATTCTCAACTCTAAGCTAAAGACTTGGAATTTTGTGATTTAGTGATTAGGTTATTGTGTTTGGGTGTGATATTATGGCTTAGGCATTGTATATATGTATAGTGGAGCTTGATTGGTGGTTTTAGAAGTTTTGGTGTGCAGCCCCAAGCTTGGAAAATCTGTTGGTGGAGTTTGGAAATCTTGGAAGTTAAATTTGAGAGTGTTCCGGGTGGAACGGGAATCGGCCAAGGTATGATTTTAGTTTTCTGTATCTAAAATGTAATGTGATTGTGAAAATGTAGGCTAGTGACCCTAGGATAGGGCTTTGGAATTGTTGATGTGGTTGTTGGATAATTTGGATTGAGTTAAAAATGTATGAATGATGGTGGAAATGATTGTGAGTGGTTGTAATGGTTGGTAAAGCATGTAATGTTGTTTGTGACAGGAATTATATGCTTGGTTGATGATATGGGTTAAGGCTCTTGTTGATGAGCATGATAGAAGTGTAATATTGGTATGTGTGCATATGTATAAGGAGATTGATGAATTGAATATTTGTTAGGGATTGAGATGTGAAAGGTTGATTATGATATGAAACTTACTAAATTGAGAATTGGCTAAATATGATGGTATTGGGGATTGATGATTGAAAGAGGTTTGAAAATGATTGACTATTGGAATGGTTGAGTTTTGGGTTGATTTGGTATTGAATGGTAAGAGTATGTTTTGAAAATGGGGAGTTTATGAGTTTTGGTAAAAACAGAATTTTGATGAACTTCAACGGATCATATCTTGATCAATTGTTTTTGGAATTTGATGATTTTTATATCAATTGAAAGATAATTTCATAAGCTTTAAAATGGTTTAAATTTGGTTGAAATCTGAATTTTGTGGAAGGAGTTATGATCGTTGGAAGTTTGGGACAAAAATATTGATGTGTGGAAAATGATCCAACACAAAACTCACCGGCAAGTGTACGGGTCGCATCAAGTAATAATAACTCACATGAGTGAGGTCGATCCCACAAGGATTGAAGGATTGAGCAATTTTAGTTTAGTGGTTGATTTAGTCAAGCGAACAAGATTTGATTTGAGTGATTTGTATCTAACAGAAGCTAAATTGCATGAAATTAAAGGGAGAGGGGTAATTGACTGAAAATTAAAGGTGCAAGGAAAGTAAAAGTGCTAAATCTTAAAGTGCAAGAAATTAAATGGCAGAAACTTAGAACGCAAGAAATGTAAATTGCAGAATCTTAGAGTGCAAGAAATATAAATGACTTGAAAAATAAAAGGGGAATGGGAATTGGATCTGCAGGAATTTAACAAGGAAAAGCGAAACTCAACAGAACGAAGAGTAGTTGATGGAATTAGTTGAACCGGATCTCAAACTAAAAGGAAAATAAGCTTGGTGTAGTAATTAAACAAGGAAATTAAAATGGAAACCAATAGATCTCAGGACCCAAGAGACTAGATAACCAAGTCTAGATCTCAATGCCTTCCTAGATCCAAATTCAGAGAGCAATTGCAAAATTAAAGAAGAGAGCAATGTAGAAATGTAAATCCAAGTTCAATTTCCAGAAGTTGCAGTAAGAAAACAGAGAGATCTCAAGGTGAGATTGAGACAGAATTTCCTCAATTCTTCAACACCCAAGACTCAAGACAAGTGTATATGAAATTGAAAACAAGAAAACTAAAAGGAAGAGAATTCAATTCTCCTTCCCAGGGACTCCAAAATTCTGAAGGCAATAACCAAAAATGTAAAAGCGAGCTCTCTGTAACTATTCTGAAAATTCTAAAAAGAAAGCTCTGCTAAAAACTTAAATTCTAAGCTATTTATACACTCTCTTCAAATGATCTTCAAGCCTTGAATTGGGCCCTTGTTCTTGATGGAATTGGGTTGACAAAAGCCTCTGTTGATTGCTCTTGGAGTTGGAGAGAAATCCACTTGTGAACCGGGCTATGAATCATTAAAGCTTGAGTCAAAGTTTGAGGCAAACTTTGACTCAAGCTTTTCATATCAGCTAGCCTCCCGTGCTGTCATCCACGTTTGAGCCAAAGTTTGAGGTCAAACTTTGAGCCAAACGTGGATCCCCCTTGAATGCTTCTTGGCCAACGTTTGCCTAAAAGCTTGAAGGCAAACGTTGGCGCAAGCTTTTGCTCACCTGGGTGTTTGTTGTGGCGCCAATGTTTGCCTAAAAGCTTGAGGGCAAACGTTGGCGCAAGCTTTTGCTCCTATCAGGGTGAATTCAACTCCTCCTAAAGTTTGAGCTAAAGTTTGAGGCAAGCTTTGGCTCAAGCTTTTTGTTCTCTCTTACTCCTTGCCATTCCTTCTTTCTTCAACCTTCTACAAAGCTCTTTTCACCTATCATCAATCAACCAAAAACATCAAAGCTATGCTCAAAATCATGAGATTGTCTCTCTTTCATAATTTATGACAATTATAGCACAAAATCTCATGAAATTGCATTAATTCATCCATGGTTGATTGAATCAAAAGAAACATGAAATTCTACCCAATTGGCTTACTTATGGCTCAAGAAAGTGCATAAAATCAATTGAAAGCAAAAGAAAAAGACTAGTGAAACTAGGCTAAGATAACTTGTCATCATAACACCAAACTTAAAACTTGCTTGTCCCCAAGCAAGAAAAGAATTATGTTCAAAGGTTCTTTCAATTAGGATGGATTGAAGAATAACTTGTAATGCCCTGTGAGTGAAGTGATTAAGTGACAGTGGGGTGAACTCTAAATTATATGCTCATGCAAGGGCTTCAGTGCTTACTAGTCCCTACATCTTGGAAGTCTTAGGTCTTAGGACTTCCATCCAAATGATATTATGGAGATCTCTCTATAGGTAATCACCTTGAAGCAGCTTATAGTTTCTGTGCTTTGGCCTTGACTCTAAGTGTCATGTCTCAAAGCGGCTCTTTAGATAAGCTTTCAATCAATACTCCTAAACCAGTTGGTTTTAAGGTATTAGATGTTAAAGCACCCCTAAGGATTTACTTACTCAAGCCTCTCTCTTTGACACAATTTGACCATAAGCATTTACTAGGATAATAACTCTTTGAGTTCTTGTTTCTTTCTTCTTTTCTGCCTAGTAATTGATGCTCAGAGCCTTGGGCCATGTTCTTTTTGTTTTTGTATTTTCTTTATTTTCTTTTGTTTTGTTTGTTGCTTCTTGGATCAATAAATGTTTGAGAATCTCCACAATACTTCTTTGAACTTTATGTCCCGCCTATGAGCTCCCATGCAAGTTTTCATAAGCATGCAACCTCAATACATAATCACACAACTAGAACCACCACTTCTCCTAATCTTTTGCTTGCCTCAAAATTGTTTAATTCCTCAATCCTTCTTCTCAAAGAACTTTCATGTGATGCATTTTTGAAATATTGAGTGCAAACAAGTTTTGGAGAGTATAGTATTGTAAATGATCAAGCATCTTGATTATTGAATTACAGAAAAACTATACTAGACAGAAAGACAGATAGGGGTATCATATCACTTTCAATCACAGCAGTATCTGATAATGAATAATACAACCTTTTGGAGTTTACTTGCTGTTCTCTTCCTCATCATTATTGCTGGTCTTCACATTCCTCTTTCATCTCTTTGATTGATGATGCTAAATCTTCTCAAAAGTTTGTATGGTACTTTGCAGTGATATTGAAAGTTGCTTGTTCCCCAAGCACTTGCAAAGTGGTTAGCATGCATGGTTTATTTTGTGGGCCTTTGAACTTACTTTGGTGTGGGGACACCAAACTTAGTACTTTGCCAATGGTTCTCATGCATCAGATTAATCATGTGTGAAACTCTTTTTCTCTTTTTTTTTCAAAAGCAATAAAACTGAAAACAGCAGAATAGTTAATTAGTTTGTCTAAATGCTTGAAGCTAGCATTATGCAGAAGGTGAGAATATATTGTATGATGGAATTTTGGTGGAACACCAAACTTAGAATCCTTCATCCTCCCTTAGATTGTTTTGGTGTGTAACACCAAACTTAGCTCCTTGCAATATCGATAAAGTTAATTAACCTTTTTATTAAAATAGCTGTGAAAAGAAAACTACCTCAGGTTGGGTTGCCTCCCAACAAGCGCTTCTTTATTGTCACTAGCTTGACATTCTCCATCCTCTGATCATGGAAGTTGAGAATTCTGTTGCCTTTGAGTTTTTCCTCTTACTGTGGATTTTCTTTCCTCTATTTCTTCTTGAGGAACTTCTCTGTGGTGCTTCTCTTTGATCATTGTTTCTTTTCCCATAGCCTTCTCACTTCCTTCCATGATTTCTTTCCATTTCTCCCACCTAGCAACTTTTTCATTGTCCTTCAGGTTGTCTTCAGTGGCTCTGGGGAAAGTATTTGCCCTCTTCTCACCCATTTCTGTAAGGTACTTGGCCAGTTGTTCCATCTGCCTCTCAATTCTTCTGATTGAAGCTTCCTGGTTCTTTGTTGTCACCTCTTGGTGCTCCATCATTCTCTCTATTAAAATTTCCAAGTTAGTGATCTTCTGAGAATGGTTCAAATGTATGAGATGGACTGGTGGCTGTGGAAAACCTTGCGAAGGATTTTCACATGTATTGTGTGGGTAAAATGTAGGTGTTGCAAAGGTATTCTGTGGATTTTGTGGGTTGTTATGAGATTGAGGGTGCATGTTTTGTGAGCATTGGTTTTGTTTGGCATTATTGGATGGGTGACTTTGGTTGTTTGTGATCATGGGTTTGCCTATGTTGGAACCCCTTTGTTCCTGATGTTGATATTCCCCCATTCTTAGATAAGAATGTGGCTTCCATGGTGGAAATTGAGCATTCACTGTAGTAGAATGTAGAAAATCAATTTGTCTAGCTATTGACTCCAATTGTTGCTGAGTTTGATGGTGTAGCTGCTTGTTTTGATTCATGACTGCCTTCACTCCTTCAAGATTCATCACTTCCTTTTCTGAAATTACATTCTATGGTTTCTCAAACGAATGTTGATTGTTGACTCCTTTGTCATTGAAATTTGCAGTTCCTTGGGTGGTTATTGTCGCTTTGAGTAGGCCATCTGAGAAGTAATCCACCGCTTTTCTTGTTTCTGGGGTTAATCCTTCATAGAAAGCTTGGAAACCCACTTTGTCACTTGCTTTCTTGTATCTTTCCCATGCTTTGAAGAGTGGTTCTTTCTCTCCTTGTATGAATGGATGTGTCCCCTCTTTCAGCTTGATGGTCTGTTGGGATGAGGAGAATTTGGCTAGAAACTTGGCAACCAAATCGTCCCAACTAGTGATACTCCCTTGGGGAAAGGTTTCAAGCCATTGTGCAGCTTCATCCCTTAGTGAGAAGGGGAATAACAAGAGCTTATAGGTGTCATGATTTACACCATCAGGGTTGACAGCACCACAAGTCCTCAGAAAAATGGATATATGCTGTTCAGGATCTTCCAATGGGTTTCCGCCATAGGAACAATTTTTCTTGATTAATGTGATGAGTTACAGTTTCATGTCGTGATGTTCTTCTTTCTCAGAGACTCCTTCTTCAATGATAGCCTTCCTTCTGGTTTCTCTTCTTTCCTGTAACATACAAATCAACACAAGGAATTCATAGTGGTACTATTGAAAATTGAGTGTAATTAGTTGAGGCAAAACCTCAAACAGTTAGTGGGTTAATAGAGGCAAATCTTCAAACAGTTAGTAGGTTAGTGAAAAATTAAAGAAAAAGTGCTTGATCTAAACTACCACCTCACTTAATCATTGTCAATCTATTTCAATCCCCGGCAACGGCGCCAAAAACTTGATGTGTGGAAAACGATCCAACACAAAACTCACCGGCAAGTGTATCGGGTCACATCAAGTAATAGTAACTCACATGAGTGAGGTCGATCCCACAGGGATTGAAGGATTGAGCAATTTTAGTTTAGTGGTTGATTTAGTCAAGCGAACAAGATTTGATTTGAGTGATTTGTATCTAACAGAAGCTAAATTGCATGAAATTAAAGGGAGAGGGGTAATTGACTGAAAATTAAAGGTGCAAGCAAAGTAAAAGTGCTGAATCTTAAAGTGCAAGAAATTAAATGGCAGAAACTTAGAACGCAAGAAATGTAAATTGCAGAATCTTAGAGTGCAAGAAATATAAATGACTTGAAAAATAAAAGGGGAATGGGAATTGGATCTGCAGGAATTAAACAAGGAAAAGCAAAACTCAACAGAACGAAGAGTAGTTGATGGAATTAGTTGAACCGGATCTCAAACTAAAAGGAAAATAAGCTTGGTGTAGTAATTAAACAAGGAAATTAAAATGGAAACCAATAGATCTCAGGACCCAAGAGACTAGATAACCAAGTCTAGATCTCAATGCCTTCCTAGATCCAAATTCAGAGAGCAATTGCAAAATTAAAGAAGAGAGCAATGTAGAAATGTAAATCCAAGTTTAATTTCCAGAAGTTGCAATAAGAAAACAGAGAGATCTCAAGGTGAGATTGAGACAGAATTTCCTCAATTCTTCAACACCCAAGACTCAAGACAAGTGTATATGAAATTGAAAACAAGAAAACTAAGAGGAAGAGAATTCAATTCTCCTTCCCAGGGACTCAAAAATTCTGAAGGCAATAACCAAAAATGTAAAAGCGAGCTCTCTGTAACTATTCTGAAAATTCTAAAAAGAAAGCTCTGCTAAAAACTTAAATTCTAAGCTATTTATACACTCTCTTCAAATGATCTTCAAGCCTTGAATTGGGCCCTTGCTCTTGATGGAATTGGGTTGACAAAAGCCTCTGTTGATTGCTCTTGGAGTTGGAGAGAAATCCACTTGTGAACCGGGCTATGAATCATTAAAGCTTGAGTCAAAGTTTGAGGCAAACTTTGACTCAAGCTTTCATATCAGCTAGCCTCCCGTGCTGTCATCCACGTTTGAGCCAAAGTTTGAGGTCAAACTTTGAGCCAAACGTGGATCCCCCTTGAATGCTTCTTGGCCAATGTTTGCCTAAAAGCTTGAGGGCAAACGTTGGCGCAAGCTTTTGCTCCTACCAGGGTGAATTCAACTCCTCCTAAAGTTTGAGCTAAAGTTTGAGGCAAGCTTTGGCTCAAGCTTTTTGTTCTCTCTTACTCCTTGCCATTCCTTCTTTCTTCAACCTTCTTCAAAGCTCTTTTCACCTATCATCAATCAACCAAAAACATCAAAGCTATGCTCAAAATCATGAGATTGTCTCTCTTTCATAATTTATGACAATTATAGCACAAAATCTCATGAAATTGCATTAATTCATCCATGGTTGATTGAATCAAAGGAAACATGAAATTCTACCCAATTGGCTTACTTATGGCTCAAGAAAGTGCATAAAATCAATTGAAAACAAAATAAAAAGACTAGTGAAACTAGGCTAAGATGACTTGTCATCAAATATGAATTCTGCAACTTCTGCAGAATTTGTGATTTTTAGGTTGTGTGCGCACGCACAACTGAGGGAATTTTGGAGCCTGTGCACAAGCACAGCCCCGTGCATACGCACGTGTGGAGATGGGTTGCTGCTGGGAGAGCTAGCACGCTCTGTGTGCGCATATGGCCAAGGAAGTCTTGTGAGCTATGCGTACGCACACGTTGGGAATGGCATGCTGTTGGTGGCGCTAGCACACCTTGTGCGCGCACTCAACCATGGAGATTTTACTTTCTGTGCATACGCACAGACCTGTGCGTACGTACCCTTTTAAAAATACTTCTGGGAGTTCGCACGCACACCCCTGTGCATGCACACGCGACCCAGTTCTCTTTTAAAGCTTTTGTTTTCAAGCTCTTCACATTCCCAACAATCTCGTAACCTTCCGAGATGTTATTTCACGCTTAAAAATTCCCAATTTCATCCCTTAAATCTTAATTTGATATAGAATACCTAGCGAATGAGAGTAAGCTAGGGGAGAGGATAACTTGTGGGTGAAGAAAGGGAATGTTATGATGAGTTGTGATGAAGGATGATGATATGAATTGTAGAGGAGGATGGTGGAGTGCTGTATATGATAAGAGCCAAATGGCTGAGTGTGATATAAGCCGAATGGCTATATGTGATGATGATTATGGCTGAGTATGAATTTTGATTTGTAAGCCGGATGGCTGAGATGGATAATAATGTATGGCTGTGATTAAATGCATATATGCTGAATTGTTGAATTATTGTGATTGTTGTACTCTACCTATCTGAGATACGAGTTTCCCTGGGTGAAAGCAGTGCAAGCCACCACGTGCTCCAGGTGGAGACTCGATACTCTGCAAACCCTATGTTGTAAGTGTGGTCGGACACTGTGAAAGTTCCGGATGAGCTCGCCCCCGTAAATATACACCAGTGAGGGTGTTGGATATATATATATATATATATATATATTATGTTATGTTATGAGATAACTCGAGTTGGGGATGCACGACAGAGGGATAGTCTAATGGTTAGCTACCAGGACTTGTCGGGTTGGCTTTATAACCGACAAATGAGACTTATCAGCCACTAGGACAAGCATGCATCATATGCATTATATGTGATTTATTTGGATTGCTGGTGTACGGAATTATAATCACACTTTTCACAACTCCGGTACAACTAACCAGCAAGTGCACTGGGTCATCCAAATAATAAAATTTTACGCGAGTAAGGGTCGATCCCATAGAGATTGCCGGCTTGAAGTAGGCTATGGTCATCCTGTAAATCTTAGTCAGGCGGATTCAATTGGTTATGAGTTTTGATAATTGAAAGATAAATAAAATGCAAATTAAAATAAAGATACTTATGTAATTCATTGGTGGGAATTTCAGATAAGCGTTTGGAGATGCTTTGTTGCTTCTATACCTCTGCTTTCCTATAGTCTTCATCCAATCATGCGTGCTCCCTTCCATGGCAAGTTGTATGTTGGTGGATCACCGTTGTCAATGGCTACCATCCATCCTCTCAGTGAAAATGGTCCAGGTACGATTTCTGTACGGCTAATCAACTGTCGGAATTCTCGTCTCGGATGAAAAATACCAGGCACAGCTACCGCACGGCTAATCATCTATCGGTTCTTACTTGTGTCGGAATAAGATCTCTCTATCCTTTTGCACACTGTCACTATGCCCAACATTCGTGAGTTTGAAGCTCGTCACAGTCATCCCGTCCCAGATCCTATTCGAAATACCACAGACAAGGTTTAGACTTTCTAGATCTCAGGAATGCTGCCAATTGGTTCTAGCCTATACCACGAAGGTTCTAACCTCACAGACTCAGTTCGTGGATCAGAGACCCAAGAGATTATACTCCGGCTGTCGTCCAATGACTACGTTGAACATCATGTAGACCGCTTGTGGTTGTCAGGCACGCGGATCTTGGCTAAGCGAGTAACGAAGATAGTGGGTGATTGTCATGTGCCACCCCTTCATTTTGACTTAACTGAATTAAGTACGAGAGTATATCTTGGAGAAGAAGTAAGCGTGAATTGAAAGAGAAACAATAGTACTTGCATTAATTCATGAAGAACAGTAGAGCTCCGCACCTTAATCTATGAGGTGTAGAAACTCCACCGTTGAAAAATACATAAGAGAAAATAGCCTAGGCATGGTCGTGAGGCCAGCCAAGCATAAAGTCTGAAAAAGGGTCCAAAGATGAAATACAATAGTCAAAAGTGCTATTTATACTAAACTAGTTACTAAGGATTACAAAAAATAAGTAACTAAGTGCAGATAGTGCAGAAATCCACTTCCAGGGCCCACTTGGTGTGTGTTTGGGTTGAGATTTGAAGCTTTCACATGTATAGGCCATTCTTGGAGTTAAACGCTAGCTTGGATGCCAGTTTGGGTGTTTAACTCCAGCTCTGGTGCCAGTTCCGGCGTTTTACGCCAGAAAAAGGGTCTCTGGCTGGTGTTTGAACGCCAGTTTGGGCCATCAAATCTCGAACAAAGTATAGACTATTATGCATTTTTGGAAAGACCAAGATGTCTACTTTCTAACGCAATTGAGAGTGCACCAATTGGGCTTCTGTAGCTCCAGAAAATTCACTTCTGCAGTCCTTTCTCAGTCTCTGAATCAGACTTTTGCTCAGGTTCCTCAATTTCAGCCAGAAAATACTTGAAATTACAGAAAAACACACAAACTCATAGTAAAGTCCAGAAATGTGATTTTTTCATAAAAACTAATAAAAATATAATAAAAAGTAACTAAAACATACTAAAAACTATCTAAAAACAATGCCAAAAAGCGTATAAATTATCCACTCATCACAACACCAAACTTAAATTGTTGCTTGTCCCCAAGCAACTAAAAACAAAATATGATAAAAAAAAAAGAGAATATACAATAAATTTCAAAATATCAATGAAGCTTAGTTCTAATTAGATGAGCGGGACTAGTAGCTTTTTGCTTCTGAACAGTTTTGGCATCTCACTTTATCCTTTAAAGTTCAGAATGATTGGCATCCATAGGAACTCAGAATTCAGATAGTATTATTGATTCTCCTAGTTTAGTATGTTGATTCTTAAACACAACTACTTATGAGTCTTGGCCGTGACCCTAAGCATCTTGTTTTCCAGTATTACCACCGCATACATAAATGCCACAGACACATGGTGAACCTTTTCAGATTGTGACTCAGCTTTGCTAGAGTCCCCAGTTAGAGGTGCCCAGAGTTCTTAAGCACACTCTTTTTTCTTTGGATCACGACTTTAACCACTCAGTCTCAAGCTTTTCACTTGGACCTTCATGACACAAGCACATGGCTAAGGACAGTTTGATTTAGCTGCTTAGGCCAGGATTTTATTCCTTTGGGCCCTCTTATCCACTGATGCTCAAAGCCTTGGATCCTTTTTACCCTTTCCTTTTAGTTTAAAGGGTTACTGGCTTTTTTGCTCTTGTCTTTTGGTTTAAAGAGCTATTGGCTTTTTCTGCTTGCTTTTTCTTTTTCTTTATTTTCTCCTTTTTTTTTGCAAGCTTTGTGTTTTTCACTGCTTTTTCTTGCTTCAAGAATCAATTTTATGATTTTTTAGATTATCAATAACATTTCTCTTTTTTCATTATTCTTTCAAGAGCCAACAATTTTAACATTCATAAACTTCACTATAAAAAATATGCACTGTTCAAGCATTCATTCAGAAAACAAAAAATATTGCCACCACATCAAAATAATTAAACTATTTTCAAGATAAATTTTGAAATTCATGCACTTCTTGTTCTTTTGCAAATAGAAACATTTTTCATTTAAGAAAGGTGAAAGATTCATGGAACATTCATAGATTTAAGAAATAGACTCTAAACACTAATGATCATGTAATAAAGACACAAATATAGACAAAACATAAAGCAATTGAAATGAAAAACAGAAAGATAAGAATAACGAAATTAAAAAATGGGTCCACCTTAGTGACGGTGGATAGTTCTTCCTCTTGAAAATCCTATGGAGTGCCTTAGCTCCTCAATATCTCTTCCTTGCCTTTGTTGCTCCTCCCTCATGGCTCTTTGATCTTCTCTGATTTTATGGAGGATGATGGAGTGCTCTGGGTGCTCCAGTCTCAGTTGCTCCATGTTGGAACTCAATTCTCCTAAAGAGGTGTTGAGTTGCTCTCAATAGTTGCATCCCCTGAGGCATCTCAGGGATCTTTTGATGAGGGACTTCCTCATGCTCTTGTTGAGGTCCATGAGTGGGCTCTCTTGTTTGCTCCATCTTCTTTCTAGTGATGGGCTTTTGAGATGAATCTCTCTATCTCCCATGACTTGGAGTTGGAAGCAACTACCTTCCCTTTCCTCTTCCTAGAGGTTTCTCCGGCCTTGGGTGCCATTAATGGTTATGGAAAAACAAAAAGCAAAGCTTTTTTCCACACCAAACTTAAAATGTTTGCTCGTCCTCGAACAAAAAAAGAAAGAAAGGATTAGAGGAAGAAGAGATGGAGGAGATGGAGGTATTTGGTGGAGGTTATTTTGGGGAAGAGTGTTATGGAAAGGTGTGATGAGGAGAGAGAGTGAGTTAGGGTAGGTGGGATCCTATGGGGTCCACAGATCTTGAGGTGTCAACGATTTCTCATCCCTGCACCTTTCTGGCATTTAAACACCATCTATGTGCTAATTCTGGCGTTAAACGCTAGGCTGATGCCCCTTTCTAGCATTAAATGCCAGTCTGGCTGCCAATTCTGGCGTTTAAGACCCAGAATGCTGCCAGACTGGGTGTTAATGCCCATTCTGCTACCCTTACTAGCGTTTAACGCCAGCCAGACACCAGAAACCTTTTTCTGGCGTTAAACGCTAGTCTGTGTGCCATTTCTGGCATTTAACGTCCAGAATGCTACCAGACTGGGCGTTAAACACCCATTTTGCTATCCTTGCTAGCATTTAAACGCCAGTAAGCCTGTCCTCCAGGGTGTGTTATTTTTTATGTTGTTTTTTATTCAGCTTTAATTCTGCAGCTATTTTTATGACTCCACATGATTATCAACCTAAAGAAAACATAGACTAACACTGGAACATATGAAAAAGTAATTAATATAGATAAATAAGATTGGGTTGCCTCCCAATAAATGCTTCTTTAATGTCAATAGCTTGACAGGAAGCTCTTACAAAGCTTCACAGATGCTCGGAGCATGATTGTGGCCTCCCAACACCAAACTTAGAGTTTGAGTGTGGGGACTCTGCTTGACTCTGTATGGAGAAAATTGGATGAAGTTTTTCATGCTTCTTCTCTATGTTTACAGAAGAAAAACCTTGAGCCTTAAACACAAGGTAGTCCTCATTCAATTGAAGGACTAGCTCTTCTCTGTTCACATCAATCACAGCTCTTGTTGTGGCTAGGAAGGGTCTTCCAAGGATGATGGATTCATTCTCATCCTTTCCAGTGTCTAGGTTTATGAAGTCAGCAGGGATGCAAAGGCCTTCAACCTCAACTAAAACATCCTCTATAAGTCCATAAGCCTGTTTCATTGATTTGTCTGCCATCTCTAGTGAGATTCTTGCAGCTTGTACCTCAAAGATTCTTAGTTTCTCTATTACAGAGAGTGCCATGAGGTATACCTGACCCCAAGTCACACAGAGCCTTCTCAAAGGTCATGGTGCCTATGGTACAAGGTATTGAGAACATTCTGGGATCCGGTTTCTTCTGAGGTAATTTATGCTGAACCAAGGCATTCAGTTCATTGATGAGCAATGGAGGTTCATCTTCCCAAGTCTCATTACCAAATAACTTGACATTCAGCTTCATGATTGCTCCTAGATATTGAGCAACTTGCTCTTCAACAATATCTTCATCTTCTTCAGAGGAAGAATACTCATCAGAGCTCATGAATGGTAATAGGAAGTTCAGTGGAATCTCTATGGTCTCTATATGAGCCTCAGATTCCTTTGGTTCCTCATTAGGGACTTCCGTATTGTCTAGTGGGCGTCCATTGGGGTCTTCCTCACTGGAAATCACTGCCTCTTCCTCCTCTATAGGTTCGGCCATTTTGGTTATATTGATGGCCTTGCACTATCTCTTTGGATTCTCTTCTGTATTGCTTGGGAGAGTACTAGGAGGAGTTTCAGTAACTTCTTTACTCAGCTGACCCACTTGTGCCTCCAATTTCTGATGGAAGACCTTGTTTCAGCCATGAAACTGAGAATGGCCTTAGATAGATCAGAGACTATGTTTGCCAAGCCAGAGCGGCTCTACTCAGAATTCTCTGTCTGTTGCTGAGAAGATGATGGAAAAGGCTTGCTATTGCCAAACCTATTTCTCCCACCATTATTATTATTGAAGCCTTGTTGAGGCTTCCATTGATCCTTCCATGAGAAATTTGGATGATTTTTCCATGAAGAATTATAGGTGTTTCCATAGGATTCTCCCATGTAATTCACCTCTTCCATTGTAGAATTCTCAAGATCATAAGCTTCTCCTTCAGAGGAGGCTTCTTTAGTACTGCCGGATGCATCTTGCAATCCGGTCAGATTCTGAGAAATCATATTGACATGGTGAGTCAATATTTTGTTCTGAGCCAATATGGCATTCAGGGTATCAATTTCAAGAACTTCTTTCTTCTGAGTCATCCCATTATTCACAGGATTTCTTTCAGAAGTGTACATGAACTGGTTATTTGCAACTATCTCAATGAGTTCCTGGACTTCTGCAGGTGTTTTTAGATGAAGAGATCCACCAGCAGAATGGTTCAATGACATCTTGAACAATTCAGACAAACCATCATAGAATATACAGATGATGCTCCATTCTGGAAGCATATCAGAAAGACACCTTTGGTTAATTGCATGTATCTTTCCCAAGCTTCATAGATAGATTCACCTTCCTTCTGTCTGAAGGTTTAGACTTCCACTCTAAGCTTGCTCATCTTTTGAGGTGGAAAGAATTTGGTCAACAAAGCACTGACCAACTTGTCCCAAGAGTTCATGCTTTCTCTAGGTTGTGAGTCCAACCATATCCTAGCTCTGTCTCTTACAGCGAAGGGGAAAAGCATAAGTCTATAGACCTCGGGATCAGCCCCATTAGTCTTAACAGTATCACAGATATACAATAATTCAGCTAAGAACTGATAAGGATCTTCCGATGGAAGTCCATGAAACTTGCAATTCTACTGCATTAGAGAAACTAATTGAGGCTTAAGGTCAAAGTTGTTTGCTTCAATGGCAGGAATTGAGATGCTTCTTCCATAGAAATTGGAAGTTGGTGCAGTGTAGTCACCAAGCATCTTCCTTGCATCTCTAGCATTGTTGTTGGGTTCGGCAGCCATGTCTACTTCTTTTTCGAGATTTTCTGTAAGATCCTCTTCGGAGTGTAGTGCTTTAGCTTCTCTTAGCTTCCTCTTCAGAGTCCTTTCAGGTTCAGGATCAGTTTCAACAAGAATGTTTTTATCCTTGTTTCTGCTCATATGAAAAAGAAGAGAACAAATAGAGTAGTGGAATCCTCTATGTCACAGTATAGAGATTCCTTGAGGTGTCAGAGGAAAAGAAGATAGAAGAGTGAGAAGAGAGAGGAGATGAGTAATTCGAACAGAGAGAAGAGAGAGGGGTTCGAATTATGAGTAGAAGAGAAGTGTTAGCAAATAAATAGAAAGAGATAAGAGAGAGAGAGTATTTGAATTTTAAAAGAGGGAAAAGAAAAATATTTATTTAATTAATTAATTAAGTTAGTTTCGAAAATATTATAAAAGAAATAAAATAAAATTAGAATTTAAAATAATTAGTTAATTAAAAAGAATTTTGAAAAAGTGGTTAGGAATTTTCGAAAATTAGAAGTGAAAAAGTAGTTAGGTGATTTCGAAAAAGATAAGAAATAGTAAACTTTTTAGAATTAAAACAAACAAATCAAGTAGTTAGTTGAAAAAGATTTGAAAATAAATTTTGAAAAGATAAGAAGTTAGAAAAGGATTTTGAAATCAAAATTTTAAAAAATATGATTGACAATTATTTTGAAAAAAGAATTTAAAAAAGATTTGATTTTTAAAATTAAAGTTGATGACTTCACTAACAAGAAAATAAAAGATCTGATTCTAAAATTCAAAGATTGAACCTTTCTTAACAAGAAAGTAACAAACTTGAAATTTTTTGAATCAAAACATTAATTGTTAGCAAGGATTTTGAGAATTATGAAATTAAATTAAGAAAAAAAAAGATTATGAAAAATGAGTTTTAAAAATTTTCGAAAACATTAAAAAAATTGAAAGATGAATGTTTAAAATATGTTTGATGCAAAAAGTTATGAATTAAAACATGAAAAATTGAAAAAAATTCGAATTGGAAACAAAATTACCTCCCTTGTGTCATCCTGGCGTTTAACGCCCACTTGACTGCCTTTTTGGGTGTTTAACGCCCAGCCAGATACCCTAGCTGGCGTTAAACGCCAAGAATCCTTCTTTATTGGGCATTTTTCTGAACGCCCAGAATGCTGCCATTTCTGGCGTTAAACGCCCAGAATGCTACCCATTGTGGCGTTTAACGCCCATAATGATACCTTTACTGGCGTTTTAACGCCAGTGAACTCTTTTTTTCTCTGTGATTCCTCTGCTTTATGTTCTGATCCTTCATTTCTCTGTATTATTTACTGAGAAGATATATAAATATTTTTTTTGACTTTTGAATTTTGAATGAGGAGGGAGAAAAATAACAAAATGAAACAAAACATAAAATTTTAAGATCAAAACAAATAATGCATGCACGAACACTTTAAATGTCAAGATGAACACCAAGAACACTTTGAAGATCATGAGGAACATCAAGAACATATTTTTGAAAATTTTTAAGAAAAGAATGACATGCAAGACACCAAACTTAAATTTTGACACTAGACTCAAACAAGAAACACACAATTTTTTTTGGTTTTTATGATTTTATTAATTTTTGGTATTTTTTGAAAATAAAAATAAAAAGCTTAAACATAAAATAAAATTACCCAATCTAAAGAACAAGATGAACCATCAGTTGTCCAAACTCGAACAATCCCCGGCAACGGCGCCAAAAACTTGGTGCACGGAATTGTGATCACACTTTTCACAACTCCGGTACAACTAACCAGCAAGTGCACTCGGTCGTCCAAGTAATAAAACCTTACATGAGTAAAGGTCGATCCCACGGAGATTGCTGGCTTGAAGCAAGCTATAGTCATCCTGTAAATCTTAGTCAGGTAGATTCAATTGGTTTTGAGTTTTGATAATTGAAAGATAAATAAAACGCAAATTAAAATAAAGATACTTATGTAATTCATTAGTGAGAATTTCAGATAAGCTTTTGGAGATGCTTTGTTGCTTTTGAACCTCTGCTTTCCTATTGTCTTCATCCAATCATATGTGCTCCCTTCCATGGCAAACTGTATGTTGGTGGATCACCATTGTCAATGGCTACCATCCATCCTCTCAGTGAAAATGGTCCAGGTACGGTTTCTGTACGGCTAATCAACTGTCGGAATTCTCGTCTCAGATGAAAAATACCAGGCACAGCTACCGTACGGCTAATCATCTGTCGATTCTCACTTGTGTCGAAATAGGATCTCTCTATCCTTTTGCACACTGTCACTGCGCCCAATATTCATGTGTTTGAAGCTTGTCACAGTCATCCCGTCCCAGATCCTACTCGGAATACCACAAACAAGGTTTAAACTTTCTGGATCTCAGGAATGCTGCCAATTGGTTCTATCCTATACCATGAAGGTTCTAACCTCACGGACTCGGTCCGTGGATCAGAGACCCAAGAGATTATACTCCGGCTATTGTCTAATGACTACGTTGAACATCATGTAGAACGCTTGTGGTTGTCAGGCACGCGGATCTTGGCTAAGCGAGTAACGAAGATAGTGGGTGATTGTCACGTGTCACCCCTTCATTTTGACTTAACTGAATTAAGTATGAGAGTATATTTTGGAAAAGAAGTAAGCGTGAATTGAAAGAGAAACAATAGTACTTGCATTAATTCATAAAGAACAGTAGAGCTCTGCACCTTAATCTATGAGGTGTAGAAACTCCACCGTTGGAAAATACATAAGAGAAAATAGCCTAGGCATGGCCGTGAGGCCAGCCAAGCATAAAGTCTGAAAAAGGGTCCAAAGATGAAATACAATAGTCAAAAGTGCTATTTATACTAAACTAGTTACTAAGGATTACAGAAAATAAATAACAAAGTGTAGATAGTACAGAAATCCACTTCCGAGGCCCACTTGGTGTGTGTTTGGGCTGAACCTTGAAGCTTTCACGTGCATAGGCCGTTCTTGGAGTTAAACGCCAGCTTGGATGCCAGTTTGGGCCATCAAATCTCGGGCAAAGTATAGACTATTATATATTGCTGGAAAGCCCAAGTGTCTACTTTCCAACTCAATTGAGAGCGTGCCAATTGGGCTTCTGTAACTCTAGAAAATCCACTTCGAGGCAGGAGGGTCAAAATCCAACAGCATCTGCAGTCTTTTCTCAGCCTCCGAATCAGACTTTTGCTCAGGTCCCTCAATTTTAGTCAGAAAATACCTGAAATTACAGAAAAACACACAAACTCATAGTAAAGTCCAGAAATGTAATTTTTGCATAAAAACTAATAAAAATAAAATAAAAAGTAACTAAAACATACTAAAAACTATCTAAAAACAATGCCAAAAAGCGTATAAATTATCCGCTCATCAATTGCCTAATTGGTTGCATTATTACTTGCTACTTGCCTACTTGTCTTATCTTCTTTCTACTTGTGTATTTCTTTGTTTGATATACTTGTGTTTGCATCTATTACGGTTGGCGATTGGGAGGTTTGCAGGATTTGGAAAGGGAATATATATATATATATATAGTTAGACCAAAGATCCTTAAGTTAGTCGCCTGTTTTCATTTCATGGTTTAGTATGTTTGTACGCTTTGATTATAATCTGAAAGTTCTAGGATTGCCTTCGGCTTTCCCAGGACATTACATGTTAGATATTTGGGCACTGTTACCATGCTGAGAACCTCCGGTTCTCACCCATGTGGATTTTATGGTTTTCAGATGTAGGACGAGAGGCTCCTCGCTGAGGCATGCTGGAGACTTCCTTTTTGGCGAAGATCCTTAGCTTTGGGGATATTATTTTGATTATTATATACTTGTTTAGATATTTATATTCTCCATTGTGTATGTATATTTTGTATTTACTCCTCTTAGAGGTTATTTTGGAGAAACAGGTTTTGTATTTTGTCTGTTGGGTTCTTTTGGGATTTCCTTACTATATATGTATGTATACTGTATGCTCGGACCGGTTATCTTCGCAAACCAAGTCCCGAATCTTGATATATGTATTTTGGCATTCTTTTGTATATCTTTTCACTTTAACTTACTCTCTAACTGTTCATTTACGTTATCGATTGGAGTGTTGCGCTTTTCGATCTATCGATTTTTACTTACCCCTTTTTCTTCAAAGGCTCCTAGATATAAACATTTTTCACACTACTATACGTACTAAATTTTGCTTTTAGAGGTCGTACTACCTCGCCACCTCTGTTTTATGACTTAAGCATAAGACTCTGTGTGGTAGGGTGTTACAATTTGTCCGCCGTCACTGCAATAAAGCCACCTTTTCCTTTTCTGTTCTGTCATTGCCCCAACGTCGCACCTCAGCCCCTACCACCACGCCATCATTGCCTCTCACGAGCTCCGTTCTACGCATCCTCCCCAATGCCGCATCAACCCAGCTACACGTGTACTCGCCAATGCTATGCCGACCAAACCGCCGCCGCTTCCACGTGAATTCTTAGCAACGTCCCTGCCCAGCATGGTCGCTGTCACAGCCTTGAACCAGTGCTGATCATTCTCCCTGTCACGCATCTTCAACGGCCGAGCCCAACCTAGCTCGTCACTGCGCCACCACCCTGCGGATGCAGAATCAAGCAAATCAAGTAAAATACCAATGATTTATCCAAATAAACATCCACTTTATAATGAAAAGAACCATTCGCAAACATAGTAAAATAAACATCTGACTTAGTTCATAAGAAACAAGTAACGAGATAGCAGCTACAGGAGGTACCAGGGTCGCGATCCGTGGCACAAGATTGCGAGAGAGCAGTTGCAGAAAAAATAAAAAAATCAAAAGTATGATTAAACCTAATTAATTCAAAATTTAATTTTTAAAATTAAAATTAACTTTCCTTTTTTAACCTATTGTTTACGTTGTTTAAAAAAAGCGTTGTTCTTCTATACTTTTTTTTTTTAAATTTTGTCGCAGACTAATAGATAATTACATATACAAACCGTGATATAATTTTGTTTTATTAGTGTAGTGTAATGTGTAAGACAGAGTTACACACAAATCAAGTTTACATAATCAGGCCCGTTTTTAAAATTTTTTGAATAGTATACAATGATAATAATTATTTTTTTCTATTAAATGAATTAATTTGACCCACTAAATTTTTTTTCTCAATCTTTAGTATTTAATAATTAACTTGAAAATTTTATTTTAGATATATGTTTTCATGATCAATTCTCAAACTTAAATAAAATTGGTGTTCTTTATTAGAAATTAGTTGAGACGTGAAAAAATATTATTTATCCATAATTGTTTTTTTTAAGTTAGCTTTAATTTTATTGTAGCATCTACATCAGTTGAAAGAACTTTTTAAATTATGAATATTATAAAGAATTGATTTTGTAATCGTAGGGAGATGAATTTTTAAATGAATGTTTGGTAACATATGTATAAAGAGAGATATTTTTTGTATCTAAGGATAAAGAAAGAAAAGAAAGAAACAAAAGCAACAAAAGAAAAGACGACAACAAAGCTAAGAAGCTAAAGCAATAGTCGAATCCTTTTGGATTAGGTGCAAGGTCTCTTCAGGTGGATCAAACCACTCTAAATGAACATCCCCTCTTTTTGTAGTAGTTCTAGCAAGATTGTTAACAACCAAATCTATTGTTTGCAGCATAGGAACAACCATAACCTTCTACTTTCTCTCCAATAATTCAATAATCTTGCAAATAAGATCCTTATCATTGGCATGGTTCATAACATTCACATAATGAAGGATGGGCACAGCCTCCAAGTAGTCTGTCTTGCATATAATGTCTTGAAATCTCATATCCCAGGAAAATATCAAACCTCTAAAAATAGCAAAATTCCCACCGATGAGAGCAAAATCTATTGGCGATTCCCCAGAGCATCCCTTTAAGCAAATACCTTCAAAGTTTCAAATAATACAACCAAATCCACCAAGCTGGCTATCTTCAAAGAAACTCGCATCACAAATTCACAATTAATCTTATAGGTATTACAAGGAAGTGCCCTAATTTTGAGGAAGTGAGGACGTCCCTGCTACCACTTGGGTCTGATTAGATTTAATAAAATCCTCACAAGAGCTCATAATGAGAAACTGGAGTTACCCTCAAGCGAATATTGCTCTGGATTAAATAAGTCATTATTTCTACTCCTCCATATCCACCAAAGGGCAGAAGAAAATAAAGTCTCAGATTTCTTAAGATTTATCTTTAATCAAGCCTGAAGGTGCATCATCCTAAAAACACTGCGCAGAAGTATAAAGGAGAATCTTTCAAGCAATAAAGGACAATTTCAACCCCACCATTACAACGAATGCAAGTATCAAAAATAGCAAGAGATCTATGGACTCCAAAGGAGGGCAATAAGCAACACGTCATTGAGGCATATCCAAACCATAAACTTGATTCTTTTAGGAATTCTGAGTTGTCAAACCCATAATCAATTCTCATTCTTCTGTCAATCAAACTTCTTCCTAGCAACCCAATTATAATCAGTCTTAGAGGTATAGAAATTTGAATTGCCTTAAATCCATCGAGGTTCAGGTCCATTCTGAATGTCAGGATTAAACCTATTCAATTCTACTTTAATAGCCTCAAGAATTATGGTATAGCAAACATCAAAATTTTAATGCCCATCTTTCCAATCATCCTTTATCTTGAAGTTTGTATCTGTAATGTGGGAAAAAGAAAACTCCACTGCTAGAGGTCCTTGCGGCCTCCAATTGTCAAACTATAAGGACTGATCCATCTGGCCACTACACCAGTTATAGAGCCATCCCGAATCCACCTTCTAGCTCTCTGAATACTACGCCAAACAACAAAGGAGTTTGTATCATAGGAAGTATTCCAAAGCGAGTTGGTAGACTGGTATTTAGATATCATAATGTAAACCCATGGCTTGTTAGGACAATTCAAAAGATGACAGATATACTTCTCAAGGAGAACAACATTCACACAACGGGCATCCCTAACTCCTAACCCACCAAACTTCTTAGGGGTCACAACAGTTTTCCAATTTACAAGACTGAGACCATGCCCATTAGTGTTACCTTTCCATAAAAGTTATTGCATCATAGAGTTTATTTTATTACAAACATAATCGGAAAAATACATCACCTACATATAATAAACGGGGATAGAGGCTGCCCCTAATTTTATAATGTAAAAGTTGGTTAATTAATGGCTAATTAACCTAAAAATAAGAATTTATTCTAAAAAATCTAAAAATTTGATTTTTATGGCGAAATATGATAGAGGAGGTTGAGACGAGAATTTCGGTACCAATTTTGTAGAAATCGGACCAAGATTGGACCGACGGGTCAAATCGGGCCAACCGGACCCATAGTGGGCCCTTGGCCCAACATAACTAAACCCTAAAATACTCATTTCAGCACTCTCTCTCCTCACTTATCACTCAAACACGCTGAAATGGGGGCAAGAATGGGGGAAGAACACTCTCTCCAAGTTCTAACCCTTGTTTGATCTTCAAACCACCATAACTTTTGATCTAGAGCTCCGATTGCCGCACCGTTTGCGGCCACACGTTCACCAAGGAGAGCTCTACAAAATCCATACAATCAATCACGAGGTAAGCAGTTTGCTCTTCAAATTTTCAGCTTTGATTTCGAGTTTTATAAGCAAAAATATTGAGATTTTACGCTCTCTTGTGTTATAGGATCACAATAGCTTGAGGGGAAGGTTTGTTCTAGCTCCCTTTGTCCTTGGGTGAGGTAAGTTATCTCAAATCCTAGTAAAAATGTTGAATTTGTGGTTGTGGGTATTGAGCTATTGTATGTTGGTATGATGATTGTGGCTTAGGTTGTGTATATGTGAGTATTGGAGCTTGATTAAGACCTTGAAAAGCTTGAAAAGGGATTTTGGTGGTAAAAATCTGTTCTTGGAGGTGTTAAGGCCTTGAGAGCTTGTGGACAAGTGATTTGGAAGTGCTCCAGTTGAGCTTGGAAAATCGGCTAAGGTATGGTCTCGGTTTCTCGTATCTAATATGTAATGTGGTGGGAAATACTTAGGCTAGAGACCCTAAGATAGGCATTGAATTGTTGATGTTGTTGAATGGATGAGATATATAATGTGGTCATATATGTGATTATGAATATTGATGCCTTGATGGTGTGATATATGAGAAAAATGTATGTTGCGATATATGCTTGATGAGTAATTGAGGTTGAATTATGGGTGAAACCATGTTGATGGCATGATATTGATTATGTGTAATTATGATTGATTGGAAATGGTATTATTGGAAATTGGGATGAGAAAGGATGTATGACATGTTAATGTGTTTGTCTCTTAGCCATTTGATTGAGAATTGTTAAAATGGTGGGATGATGTTTTGTGAATTGTGGTGAAGTGTTGATGTGTGAGTTAAGGAGGCTTGATGTTGATTTTGGTATATTTTGATTGATTTCAAAAAGGGTTGAAATTGGAAAGTTTTGGTTGATTTTGAAAAGAGATGAAATTGGTTGGTTTTGAAAATGGCACCTTGTGGTTTTATGTGAAAACATAGTTTTTGGGCATACTTTGATTGGACACAACTTGCACTCCAGATCTCCATTTTGTGCCAAATTTATTTATAAATGAAATTGGATCCGGGATGTCCATGCCGTTTGAAGAATGGGTGAAAAATAATTTAAATTAAGAAAGTTATGTCCGTCGAAAGATTGGGGGTTGAATCTGGGAATTCTGCAACTTTTAACTTAGAAAAACTTTTAGCAGAATGACACTCCACGCGTAGGTGTACTTGACGCATACGCGTCATTCTTCAAGAATGCAACATCCATGTGTGCGCTCGGTGTGCGCAGGCGCATCGATGTGCTACACCCAATGCCCAACCATTTTTCCCGAGAGTTGTGCCAGAGTTGGGCCAGCTTTGTGCGTGGGGCACAAACGTATCCACGCGTACGCGTCGTTTGGCTATTTTTCAATCCACGTGTCCACGTGGACGATGCTTACGCGTCAATGAACTTTGTGGCCATGCACGCGTGCGCGTGGAGAACGCGTACACGTGGCTCTGTTTTCATCCCAAAGTTAATTTTTGAGTTTTAAAAGCCAAATTTCATACTTCTAAGCCTCCGATCTCACCACTTATGTCTTAAATCATTATGATATGCCTAGCAATGAGAAAAGGAGCTAGGGGATGTGGTAACTTGTGAGTGAAGCAAGGGAAAAAATGGATGATCAATGAGGATCAAAAGATTATTATATGAGATGCGGAGGATGGCGGTGGAAGTGCTTGTTTTGCCATGGGCCGAAGGGTCGTAATTGTTAATGAATTGGCTGGTTATGGATTTAACCGTGAGCCAGATGGCTGGATTATTGCCATGTTACGGCGGAGCCATGATTATGACTAAGTATAAATGCATATATGCTGTTGAATGAATTATGAATGTTTGCACTTCCACCATCGGAGACACGAGTTTCCCTGGGAGAAAGTAGTGGCCAGCCACCACGTGCTCCAGGTGGAGTCTCGAGACTCTGTTGACCCTATGTCGTAAGGGTGGCCGGGTACTGTGAAAGCCCCGGATGAGCTCGCCCCCGTGAATATACACCAGTGAGGGTGTTGGATATGGATCACAATTATGATCACGATTATGTTGAGTATAACTCAAGTTGGGGATGCACGACAGAGGGACAGTCTAATGGTTAGCTACTAGGACTTGTCGGGTTGGCTATATAACCGACAGATGATATCATCAGCCATTAGGGACAGGCATTCATCATATGCATACTATGTGAATTGTTTGAGATTTGCCTATTTGACTGCATATTACTTGATAATTGTCTAAATGCCTTATTTGTTTCTATTTGTATATCTCTTGTCTGATATAACTGTGTGTGCTATATTATACTCCTGCTGGTGGTTGGGAGGTCTGAAGGATTTGAAAAAGGAAGTATTAGTTAGTCTGAAGAATACTTAGTCAGTTGCCATTTATGGTTTAGCTTGTTTATAAGCTTTAATTTTACCTGGAGGAAGTTCTAGGATTGCCTTCGACTTTCCTCTAATATTACATGTTATATATGTGGGAACTGTTACCATGCTGGGAACCTCTGGTTCTCACCTATGCGAATTTTGTGGTTTTCAGATGCAGGACGTGAGACTTCTCGCTGAAGCGTGCTGGAGACTTCTGGATTAGCGAAGATCCTTTGTTCTTGGGACTCTATTTTTGGTTTATATGTGCTGCTTAGATATTTTTATCTCCACTGAATAATGCAAACTGTGATGACTCCTCTTAGAGGGGATTTTGGAGAATAGGTTTTGTATTTATGTCCCTTCGGGTTTCCTTTGGAGTTTCCTATTTTATTTACATGTATATATTTCTATGCTCGGACCGGTTATCTTTGCAACCGGATTATGAGTTTTGATATTCATATTTTTGACACTCTCCTGTATATATATAAACTCGCGTTGGTTTATCTTGGTTCGTTACGTTATCGATCGAAATATTGCGCTCCTCGAGATACAATTTTTGTTTACCCCTTTTTCTTCAAAGGCTCCTAGTTATAATTATTATTCATACTACTACACGTACTAAATTTTTAATTTTTAGAGGTTGTAATATCTTGCCATCTCTAAATTATGACTTAAGCATAAGACTCTGTATGGTAGGGTGTTACATATAAGACAAAATCTTCCAACCTTGTTTAGAAGCTTTCCTTTCCATCCTTCCAACCGAGATTGAATCTTTTCCAAAACATTATGAAAATCAGCTTTATTGGCCCTTTGGTGATTAAGATTAACGCCTAAATACTTCTCTAAATCTTGAGTGAATCTAATAGAGGAGATACTGGTGAACATCTCCTCATGCCTATTAGAAACACTTTTAGAGGAAAGGGCCTTCGACTTTTCAACATTCACCTTTAAACCAAACGCCTTGCTGAACTTATTAAGTACATCCATAATCATCAAGACTTGAGTCTTAAACTCCTTGCAAAAAAGGAGAAGATCATCAGCAAACATTAGATGAGATATGCGAGGCCCACCTCTAGAAACAGCAATATGATCTCAAATCCCATCTGAGACATGTTTATTGATAAAGCAAGCTAGTCACTCCATGCAAATAACAAAGAGATATAGGGACATTGGATCACCCTGCCTCAGACCTCTCCTATGGGCAAAGCTCTCTAATTTTGACCCATTCCAAAGAATAAAGAGGGACGACGATCTCACACATGACATAATAAGATGAACTAAGGAATGAGAAAAACCAAATCCATATAAAGAATGCTCCAAGAACCTACAGTCCACCCTATCACAGGCCTTCTCTAGATCGATCTTAAAATCAAGGTTTCCTTTTTTGATTTTTTTCGCTTCATGAAATGCAAAACCTCTTGATCCACAACAAAATTGTCAGTAGTACCTCTTCTTGGAATGAATCCTCTTTGCAGAGGACCAATAATATCAATAAGGAAAGGATGGAGGCGATTAACTAACACCTTAGTGATCACCTTGTACACCACATTACATAAGATTGGTGGGAGAGTTAACCTTGGGGATCAAAATGATGAAAGTTTAAAAAAGAGACGCCTTTATAAGGGAACCTAAGAAGGCAGCATTAACCACCTGCCAAATATCTTTACCCACAACCTTCCAGTACTCCTTGAAGAAGATGGCTTGAAACCAGTCTGGACCAGGAGCCTTTAAGGGGTTCATACCAAAGAGAGCCGACTTCACTTCTTCTATAATAATTGGAGAGGTTAACCTAGTGCAAGCCTCACTACTTAATGTTGGAAGAGGACAATCACCCAAGCTATCAATGTCAACCTCTTCAGTAGAACAAAAACAAAGATTGAAAAACCTGTCTTGCTTCTCTCTGAAGAATCTCTATCTTCGTTTCCCAAGTGCCATCCGTTAGAAACAACCCACGAATTTTGTCATTTTTCCTCCTCACCAAGGTTTGCATATGAAAAAACTTATTATTACAATCTCCAAATTTTACCCATTACTCCCTGGATTTTTGAGCCCAAAATAACTCCTCTTGCAACGGAACTTCATTATACTCATCAATAAGCTCCTTCTCTCCTTAAATCTAAGAGAAAGGACATCTGTGTGCTCTAGCTTATTTTGAATACGAGTAAATATATTTGATTGTATTGTTAATGAAAAAATTATTCAAATTTTTTTAAATATAAAACTTAGAATAATTGAATTCTAAATACTACAACAAAACAACATTTTTGCGATGTTTTTTTTATGATTGGTGACAGTTTTAACTATCACTAAATATTTTTGCAACGGTTAAAAAAACCATCGTAGATTTGAGCATCACCAACTGACATAGTGACGGTTTTGGACTACTGTTGGTAAAAAGTGTCGCTAAATTATTTATGATGATTTTTGAGGTATAAAACCGTCACTAATTTGTAACACTTGTCAAGGTATTTTTTATGCTTTATTTCACAATGTTTTGAAGCTGTCATTAAATTACTAAATCTAGAGAGAATTTTTTCTTATATTTCGTGAGTGTTTTAAACTGTCACGAATTTTTTAGTGACGATTTAAAATCGTAACTAAGTTACTAGTTTTTATGACAACTTTTAGGTATATTTAATGACTGTTTAAACCATCGCAATATTTTTAGTAACGGTTTCTCGATTTGAAACCGTCATTAAATTACTAATTTCTGTGTTGGCTTTTTATGTATTTAATGACTATTTTAAATTATCATAATCTCTTCAACATCAAAGTTGAATTCTACAAAAATAGCATTGTATTTCAAAAAATAGCAACAATGTATTTCAAAATTGAATTCTATAAGTTGTATATAGTTATAATCCATAACATGTAAATTTAAAAACTCCTAACTTAATCTAAACATGTAAAGTTAACAATTCAATCATAAAATGTTGGATAGTTTACGTTGTTGAAGTTCATGACTAGTAGAAGAAAATGATCCTGTCTACGCCGGTGATTCAAAATCTGTAACCTAGAATTAAAATGAAAGAAAAGATTTTATTGAATATTTTAAAAGGATACTTAACAAATCAAGAAATGTTAAAAGACTGTGATTACAAATTACAATCATATAGCTAACAACAAGAGATATTATCAAAGCTATATAGCACAAGATTATCAAGGCTTCCACTAATAAAACATATGCATAAGCAAATTAAAAGGATTAATACATAGTTGTCTCCAAAAGATTCTCCAGAAGGATACTCACCACCACTGCAATTCTTCACTGTAGCAACTCAAATTGGCATTTCTCTATTACTCCTCCCCCCGGGCCTACTCTAGATATTGCTTCTTCTCTTTATCAAGCCAAATCTATATAGTATAGTAGAGAGTGTACATATTACATGTCACATATATATTATTAGAATTAAGCTACTAAAACAAGTTCTGAAGTAGTTTGAATGAAATTAGTTGGAATCTGACAGCAAGTGGACCAAGACCAAACCCACAAGAAAAAATATGTGTACTACAATCATAGTCCGAATAGTGTCTTTATATCTTATTGTATCAATCTGAGATCCAAATTGTTTTTAGGCCAGCATAAGATATATAACTCTGACAAGTAAGCAAGCTAAGTATCTTCAAAGAAAGATATTGTTCATGTTTACCTCAAGAAAGCCAAGAACTTGGAATGGATATTGTCACATACGTTCTCCATAGCATCCTTCAAATCTAAGAGCTCACAACAAAGTTTCCAAATCACCTTAAATGATGGAGAAATTTTAACATAAAAGACCTGACTCCTAATAGAAATTGACTGAGGTCAGAAACAAAATTTAACGTGAAAATTTAAACCAGTGAAAAAACTATTGTTAAAAATTTAGTACTTGGATTACAAAAATTATATCCGACTGTAACTTGATTTAAGACACAAACCAAGTATTTAATTTTTAACTGCACCTTTATTCTCCTCGAGGATATATTCTCATAATCTAAAGTTGACTAGCAAATATAGTCTAGTGTAACTTAGCAAATACAATCTACTTTTGCTCAAGTATTAACCAAAGGGCACAAGTTATTAGGACATATCCTTTTGAATTATTTATATCCAAAATATCTGCATTAAAGTGATACATAACATATAAATCTAGTTAGCATAGGTGAATGAATCCATAGCCAAAAAGCGTGACTCTTGACACACAAGGCACAAAGCTAACATGGAGATGTCATTATTCATTAACAGCAATTATGGAACAATGACAATGTTAAAGGCATAAAATTTCTGAGTGCTCATACAAATGTATCAATTTGAGATCCAAATTGTTTACAAGCCAGAATAAGATATATAACTTTGATTTGGACTAAAACTATGGGGCTCAGTCCAGAGTCAAGGACTGATTACTTTTGATATGGATCAAGTCATATATAGATGTTGAATATATAGATAAATAAATAAATCGCACATAATCACAAGTATATAGTATTTTATTAAGATTGTTGTTCAATCACACTCATATATAACATTTTCTATTCAAAGGCCAAATCCTTGAATCTTAATTCTACATCCTTCTCCCTTCAATTCGTTCTTAATGCATAGTTGTGATTGTGATGCAGATTGCAGAAAAAATAAGAAATAAAACATTCAAAGAAATCTGGTTGAAGCACTTCATCGAACATATTGAGTGCTAGTAAAATTAAAAGAAAATAAGAGAATGCAAAGAAAAAACAGCAAACAAAACATGAGGATATAATCATTATGACAAATTGTAAAAAAAAAATATAGCACTAACAACAAATAATTGCAACAAGTTCAGTACAACAAACACTAAGCAACAACAAAGAAATTGCAGGAGAACCATAATTCTGGCAAACTCTGCTCATTTCATAAATGGAAAACAGAGGTATGCTGTGAATGGTGTGTCATATGAGCATATTAAGAGAAAACCATACTAAAGAATAAGAATCATGTATAGGAATTTTTTTGTCATTATTAAGAGAAATTGATATATGAGCATTAAGGAACTATTTTGTCATTATTTACACAAAACTTTAATGTCCTTTACACAAGTATATCCTCGGTCTCATCATAGTTTTCATTGTTAAAATATAGAAAAACTATATTTCAATCAATTAAATAGCTAACCATGTGCAGTAGTAAAAATAAAAGCGAAGGAAAAAACTAACTGAATGTGACAATGTCGCAGGGAAGCTCTACCCTTTAACTCTCTTATATAATAACATATATAATGTATAATTAAGTTTTTATAGTCTAAAAATGTATAATTAAATCATTATATTAGATAAAAAAATTTTAATCAAATTTTTAGTAGTTATCATCTTTTAAAAAATATATTCTTAAATATTTTATTTTTAAAATATTTTTGGTTTTTAAAATATTTTATAGTTCATCCTACATTAAATATAAAAATAAATGTTAAAAAATAATTAAAATTTTTTATCTAATATAAAAATCCAATATAATTATAAATTTTTAAATTATAAAAATATAAATAAAAATTTAATAAAATTATAAAGACTAACAGAATAATTAATTTAATTTTTATAACTATATTTTACTACTATAAAATATGATTAATTTTTAAATTATCTAACTAATAAATTAAAATAATAAAATAGTAATTTAAATAATAACGTATAGTTTCTAACCAAGCAATTAACCTTTCTTACAAATGTTTTGGTTGTCATAAGTAACAAACCCCTTTAAAATTGATAACTGAGTATTTAAACATCGGGTCGTCTTCTCAAGGAATTGCAGGGAGGTATGTTCTTATTATTGGTTATGCAAAGGTATATTTTGGGGTTTTTAAAAGGGTTGAACAAGTAATTTAATTGACAAGAAAAATAAATAAATGACTATAAAATAAACTCTTGGCAAGATATGAGAAATTGGAAGTCCTATCCTAGTTATCCTTATTAGGTGTGATGAGAATTGGGTTTTAATCCCACTTAGTTAACCTTTACTAAAGTAAAGGAAAGTCAAGTGGACTAATTAGTTTGATCCTTAAGTCCTAGTAGTCAATCCCTGTGGGAAGACTAGCTTTAGAGCGATCTAGATCAATTAGAATCTGCCAATTTCAACCACTGTTGAGTTTGACAACTCAAGAGTTACCAATTAATCAACCAAAGCCAAAAGGAAATAAAATCTATTTGAATGAAAATAATTTGGATAGAGCCCAAGCATCAATAACATAAATTAGAGAAAACAATCATAAGTCTAAAATACCTCAAATTATATTAATTAAGAAAATCCTAACATGAATGTCATTAAGCCAAATTGGCAACATATATAATTAAAAATAAGAGATGTCAAAATAAAAGAATATTAAACCTGGAGCTCAGAAGAATTGTAAGTTGAAATAATAATAAATCCTAAATCCTTTAAGAGGAATCCTAATCCTAAATCCTAAGAGAGAGGAGAAAACCTCTCTCTCTAAAAACTACATCTAAATTATGAAAAGTGAATTATGAATGAATGTCTCCAGTCATCTCTTGAGTCTCTGCATGTTCCCTGACTTTAATCTGTGTTTCTGGGCCGAAAACTGGGTTGAAATGCGGCCCAAAATCTCTGCCAGCGACTTTTCTAATTCTGCAAATCGCGCACGTCACGCGTCCGTGTCGTTCACGCGTTCCCGTCACTCGGCGTTTCTTGTACCACGTGTGCACGTCGTCCACGCATTCGCATCATTCGTGCAGTTTCCAATCCGCGCGGTCGCGTCAGGCACGCAAACGCGTCCTTCTGATTTCTTCCATTTCGCGCGGTCGCGTGAGCCATGCGACCGCGTGACTTCTCGTTGGTCATCTCCTCAATTCCTTGTGTTTCTTCCATTTTTGCACGCTTCCTCTTCATTCTCTAAGCCATTCCTGCCCTATGAAGCCTGAAACACTTAACACACAGATCAAGGCATCGAATGGTAATAAGAGAGGATTAAGATTAGCTAAATTAAGACCAAAGAAGCATGTTTTCAATCATAGAACTAAACTAGGAAAGAATTGTAAAATCATGCAAATCATATGAATAAGTGGGTGAAAAGCTTGATAAAACCACTCAATTAAATACAATATAAACCATAAAATAGTGGTTTATCAACCTCCCCACACTTAATCATTAGCATGTCCTCATGCTAAGCTCAAGGAGACAAAATAAATGAGTAGGAGAAGGCAAGATTCATGCAATGCAACCTATGAATGTGAATGCAACTACATGCTAAAATGATTCTACCTACTTGGTGAAAAAGTAAATAAATCCTTCAAGAATAAATATGAACTGGATTTCACTAATTCAAATCACAAAATACAATACAAATAACTTGCAAGAAGAAGATAGCTCATGAAAGCAGGGAACATAGAATTAAGCACTGAACCCTTACTAGTAGTGTATATCATTCTAACTCTCAAGTGTCTAGGGTCAATTCTCTCAATTCTCTACTAATCTTGCTTTCTATATCTTGCTCTTCATCTAACAATCAACAAAAATTTAATGCACCAATACACAAATCAAGAGGTCTTTTAAGGGTTGTAATGGGGTTAGGGTCAAGGTAAGATTGTATTTGGCCAAGTGTACTAGAATCTGAATCCTTAATTAACATAAACTTTTCCCACCTAACTTAAGACAATCCATATAATCACAATACAAGATCTAACTTCCCATTAACTGTGTTTTCCACATATTCATGCACCCTAAATTTGAGTTTAGTACATATGCATTGATACCAACACTTACTTTGGGGCATTTTGTCCCCTTTTATTATTTGTTTTTTTCTTTTTTTTTCATTTTTCTTTTTATTATTATTTTTCTTTTATTCTTCTCAATGCATATGATTAAAATATTGAATGGAATAATATATGCTCAACTATTATTTTGCACATTTTCACTAAAATATACAACACCCAATTACTCAAACCAAATATTTTCAAATCTAACTTCCCCACACTTAAATCGTGAGCACTTTTACTAGTCTAAACTAACTAAGGATTCAAATTTAGGATATTATTGTTTTCTGCTTAGAGTTAGTAATGAGCTAAAGTAAAGAACAAATGGGTAAAATAGGCTCAAATTGGTTTGCAAAGGATAATGGAAGGGTAAGGCCATATGGGTATGTAAGCTTAGTGAAACAAGGCCTCAATCATATAAATGCATGCATACATCAAACAGTGGAAATATAGAATTAAGCAAGACAAAGATCACAATTCTAGAGAGAAAAACACACAAAAATAAAATATATTGGTTGATAAAATGCAACCAATCAAATAGGCTCAAAATCTCACTGGTTTTGTGTGTTCGAGCTCTAAAATATGTTCCAAAATAATATTTCTTCATACAAGTTTTTCAAAAAGTTTTTAATTCAAATTAGTGAAATACTATAAAAAGTTTCTTGAAAAAGAAAATGTTACTTCAACCAAGTGGTAAAATATGCACAAAATAAAACAAACATGCAATCAAACATGCAAATGCAACAATGAAAAACAAAAATTGGTGTTGAGAAGGGACTAACTAACCTGTGGAGATCGGTATCAACCTCCCCACACTTAAAGATTGCACCCTCCTCGGTGCATGCAAAGATGTGCAGGTAGCGGGGGTTGTGGTTCCTCAGCTGTTACTCGTTGTAGAGGCTTTCTCCTTACCCGTCCTGGTGGCCATCCTGAAAAGGGAGAAGAGAAAGGGACATGAAGTCAAAGGGATAGAGCAAAGAAGAGGGCAGTACGAGTGATAATCATGCCAAGTAAGGAAAATAGTGAATGAAAGATATGGTCGCGATTTCATGTGATTAGTTCAACAATGGAAATATAGCAAGGCATGGTGAGTATTGGATGCAAGATGTTTATTAGCATGCCGGCAAAGGCATGAGTAGCATAGATCAAGCATCAAAGATTAAAAATGTATTATTACTCGTAACAAACCGACAATCACGTTTGTATTGACAATTATAATTAAATAATAAAATGTGGAAAGGGTTTTGTGAAAAACAGGCATTAAAGTAGTAGGATAACCTAAAAGTAGTACATGATGCCATACGGGCTTTTTCACAAACACATAGCATGCATGGTAAATAAGTTATTGAAAGTATTAAATTGAACATGCAAGCAACCTTTTAAAAAAAATTATATAATTGTCACACAATTCCTTAATAATTCACAAGCAAAATAATGACCCAAATGAACTTTTAACACCAATGTAAATAATGCCATGAATGAAAGTATGCAAATAAATTAAATAAAGTAAGATGGAAGTGAAGTGGGATGAGAAGTTAAAGAGAGGAAGAAGAAGAAAGTAAGAAAGGAGGAAGAAAGAAATAAGAGGGAAAGAAAAGATTTAGATATGGGGAAGAAAAGATAAGATATTTGGCAGATTCGGATAACAGTGCGCCGCTTGTGACACGAACACGTGAGTGACGCATTCACGCGGATAGCGCTTCTATGAAATGACGCAGACGCGTCATCCACGCGGTCGCGTGGATCGATTTGTGCCATTAGCGCGAGGGTAGCCTCGCGGTCGCGCAACTCTCTGTTTGAAATTCATATTGCCAAATCTTTGGGTGACGCGGTCGCTTGGTTGACGCGATCGCATGGATGGCCTAAATTTGAAAACGGCACGGACGCGTGGGGCACGCGTACGCGTGGCAAGGGTTGTGCTTCTAGCATGAGTCCAGCCCAATTCTAGCTCAACTTTTGGCCATACACCATTCTTACGTCAATTTTTGAGGCACGCGTTCGCGTGGGTGACGCGGACGCAGTCGTGTGGACCAATTTGTGCCAAAGGCACGCCTCCAGCCGCGCTTTCACGTGACTCTCTGTTCAATTTTGTTTTCTTCCCAATGCACCTATGACGCGGACGCGTCGATGACGCTGTCGTGTCGAGTGCAAAATTTTTTTTTTTTGATGCAATATGCAAAATGTAATGAATGTTATGCAAAATTCCAGGTTCAATCAAAAACTCAAAAACAGACTAAAATTTAAACTGAAAAAGGAACGATCATACCATGGTGGGTTGTCTCCCACCTAGCACTTTTAGTTAAAGTCCTTAACTTGGATATTTGGTGAGCTCCTTGTTATGGCGGCTTGTGCTTGAACTCATCTTAAAACTTCCACCAATGCTTGGTCTTCCAATAAGCTCTATCCATACTAAGTAAATTCCTCAAGCTTTGATGGAGTTCTTCACAAGCTTTGAGCTCTCAAAATTGATCCTCATATATTCCTGGATCCCAAATCTTGTTTCTATACCCGTCTTCAAGTTGATCATCATTGTTCCAACCGGGTGGTTCAGCTTTAGAATTCTCACTAAAGCGGCCAAACAACTTCCTAGACCCATTCAGTTGAGCTTTACGCCAACTTTTGCGTTTAAACTTAAAGCTTCCAACCATAATAAACTTTGGAGGACAATTCTTACCACTGACCATCTTCCTCTTACTCTTAATGCCAAAAAGATCTCTAAGTTGACCATCCGTCTCTAGTAGCCCATATTCAAGTGGAATTAGAAAGCTAAGGGATATGAATTTTACCCACTTGAATGTTGTGAAGGATGATGGCAACTTAGGGGGAGGTGTTTCTAATGAACGTTCAAGCTCCACTCCTTTGTGTTCTTCTTTGAAAACTTCCACCTCTTTGCAAGCTTCTTCAATTTCAACCTCTTTCTCTTGGTAGCTTTCTTCTAATTCAATCTCCTCTTCACTACTTTCCAAGGGCATGGGAGGTTGTGCTTCTTCTTCTTAAATCTCCATCTCTTGATCAACATCAAGTGCAACCGTCTTGGAAGGAGGCTCTATGACTTGACTTTCCCATGGAGGTTCAGCATCTCCTAAATCTTCAACCAACTCTTCTTCTTCTACAATGACAGCGTCCTCTACTTGTTCCAGTACGAAATTATGCTCTATGTTGTTCACTGGAGTTTCTAGTGTCTCCTTCATGCTACGTTCTTCATTAGATTGTCCACATGAAGCCATGAGAGTTCCTTGAGTGTCCGAACGTCGGAAAGCTAATTGATTTATCGCTTGATTCAATTGATGAAGGGTTGCGTTGAATTGGTATACTGATTCTTCGAAGTGAACCTGCGATTCTTGGCTTGATGGATATGGAGATGGTGTATATTGAGGTGGTGGTTCATGGGAGTAATTGGGGTGGAATTGGGGTGGTTCTATATATGGTTCATACGGTTTATAGGGTGGTTGGTATGGTGGATATGGGTTAGAGTCATATGGAGGTAAATAGTTGTAGAGGGCTTGTGAGTATGGTGGTCCAAGGCTATGTTGATGAGGGGGTTCATAGGCGTATGGTGGTGGTTGTGATAATAAAAAAGGTGCTCACCATAGCCGTTATCTTGGTATGCATCATAGAACGGTTGTTGATAGTCCATTGGAGGTGGTTGTTGCCATGAGGGTTGATCAAATCCTTGTGGCTCCTCCCATCTTTGATTGTTCCAACCTTGATGCCTGTTCTCACTGTAGTCTCCTTTTCCTCAACATAGTTGTAACCAGACTCATAGCCAAAGGGGTGAGAGTTCATAGTAGTAGAAAAAAAATAAAAACAAAAACTAACAAAAAGAAGATATTTTGAAAAAGATATTTTTTTTTTGAAAAAGATAAGATAAGATTTTGGAAAAAAAAGATATGATTTTTGAAAAAGGATAAGATAAGATTTTGAAAAAGATACAATTTTTGAAAAAAAAGATTTGAATTTTGAAAAATAAGATAAGATAGGAAAAAAAATTTTAAATGAAAATCTGAAATTTTTTTTTTGAAAAATATTTACAATAACCAATAATAAGGCACACGTTTGCAATTCCCCGGCAACGGCGCCATTTTGAAGAACTGAAGATTGATGGTTTAGAAGTTATAATAAATTCTCGTTGCAAGTATAGTTTCTAAACCAAGCAATCAACCTTTCTTACAAACATTTTGGTTGTCACAAGTAACAAACCCTTTTAAAATTGATAACCGAGTATTTAAACCTCGGGTCGTCTTCTCAAGGAATTGCAGGGAGGTATGTTCTTATTATTGGTTATGCAAAGGTATATTTTGGGGTTTTTAAAAGGGTTAAACAAGTAATTTAATTGACAAGAAAAATAAATAAATGACTATAAAATAAACTCTTGGCAAGATATGAGAAATTGGAAGTCCTATCCTAGTTATCCTTATCAGGTGTGATGAGAATTGGGTTTTAATCCCACTTAGTTAACCTTTACTAAAGTAAAGGAAAGTCAAGTGGACTAATTAGTTTGATCCTCAAGTCCTAGTCAATTCCTGTGGGAAGACTAGCTTTAGAGCGATCTAGATCAATTAGAATCTGCCAATTTCAACCACTGCTGAGTTTTACAACTCAAGAGTTACCAATTAATCAACCAAAGCCAAAAGGGAATAAAATCTATTTGAATGAAAATAATTTGGATAGAGCCCAAGCATCAATAACATAAATTAGAGAAAACAATCATAAGTCTAAAATACCTCAAATTATATTAATTAAGAAAATCCTAACATGAATGTCATTAAGCCAAATTGGCAACATATATAATTAAAAATAAGAGAAGTCAAAATAAAGGAATATTAAACCTGGAGCTCAGAAGAATTGTAAGTTGAAATAATAATAAATCCTAAATCCTTTAAGAGGAATCCTAATCCTAAATCCTAAGAGAGAGGAGAGAACCTCTCTCTCTAAAAACTACATCTAAATTATGAAAAGTGAATTATGAATGAATGTCTCCAGTTATCACTTGAGTCTCTGCATGTTCCCTAACTTTAATCTGTGTTTCTGGGCCGAAAACTGGGTTGAAATGCGGCCCAGAATCTCTGCCAGCGACTTTTGTAATCCTGCAAATCGCGCACGTCACGCGTACGCATCGTCCACGCGTTCGCGTCGTTCATGCAGCTTCCAATCCGTGCGGTCGCGTCAGGCACGCGAACGCGTCCTTCTGATTTCTTCCATTTTGCGCGGTCGCGTGAGCCAGGCGATCGCGTGACTTCTCGCTGGTCATCTCCTCAATTCCATGTGTTTCTTCCATTTTTGCACGCTTCCTCTTCATTCTCTAAGCCATTCCTGCCCTATGAAGCCTGAAACACTTAACACACAGATCAAGGCATCGAATGGTAATAAGAGAGGATTAAGATTAGCTAAATTAAGACCAAAGAAGCATGTTTTCAATCATAGAACTAAACTAGGAAGGAATTGTAAAATCATGCAAATCATATGAATAAGTGGGTGAAAAACTTGATAAAACCACTCAATTAAATACAATATAAACCATAAAATAGTAGTTTATCAGGACATACATGCCATTAGCTTAGTTTTTAGATAGTGAGAGAATTCTAGAGAGAGAGAGAGAGGCTCTCTCCCCTCTCTAGATTTTAGGGTTTCTTAGTTTAATTTCTTTTTAGATTTAGGTTTTAATCTTGTTTTAATTTAGTTTTCTTTACTTTTAATTGTTCTAGTATCCTAGTTTATCTTCTTCTCTTGTTAATTTCTTCATGTTACCAATTTTAGTTCATGAACTCTTTTGTTAATCTCAATTTCGTTTTTATGCAATTTTATGCTTTTATTGTTGTTATTGATTTCTTGCTTGGGTTAGTTATGTTTTTTATTAATTATTATATTATATGATGTTTACCTTTATTGCACTCTAGGTATTTGATGAAATGTTTCTTTTAGCCATGGATTAGATTTTTCTATTCTTAGTTTGGGTTGGTAACTTGGGTGACCATGAGTTACTAATGTCCAAGTGATTGATAATTTGTCTCCATTGACACTAGTTTTCACTAAATTAATTGGTGAGTTGGCTAGGACTTATGAATTAGGATTAATTAAGCTCACTTGACTTCCCTCCAATAATTGACGATTTGATTGTAATTCTTAGGGAGAATGACCCGAGATTAATACTCCTGATTATTTTGATTTATATTGTGACAACCTTTTAAACTTCGATTGAGGGTTAATTATTGATTTGGATTACGCTTGCAACGAAATTTCTTTGAGAAATTCTAAACCGACATTTATCTTCCATCACGCACCTTCTTTTCCTTCTTCTCCTCCTCCTCTTCTTCTCCGTTTCCTCCTCCTCCTCCTCTTCCTCCCTAATGTTGCGTCTTCTTCTTTTTCTTTTTCTTTTTTGTTATCGTCATAACCAATACCAACAACATTTTGCTAACATCTTTATTAATTCTAATTTTATCTGATGTCATCATTAAATAATTTCAGTTCATTTTTTAGTTTATTTCGGTTCATTTGTGTGTTAATTGAGATTCACTTGATGCTGCTGATAAGTATATATTGACCAAATTTTTTATTCTTTAATTAATTTTTTAACTGTTTGTTCAAATCTGAATCGAATTTGGTTTATTTGTGAATTGAGTTAGGTTCACTTGATACTATTTTTAAGTATTCACCAAATTTATTATTCCTTAAGAAATTTAGTTAATCTCTTAGTTTAATTGAGTTCATTTGAATGTAGAAATGAATTGAAATGTGATTTTCTTGCTGATTGAATGTTTATCACTTTTTGTTCAAATTTGAACCAAATTTGGTTCCTTTGTAAATTGAGTTAGGTTCACTTGATACTACTTTTAAGTATTCACTAAATCTGTTATTCCTTAAGAAATTCGGTTCATCTCTTAATTTAATTGAGTTCATCTGTATGCATAAATGAATTGAAATGTACTTTTCATGCTGATTTAATATTTATCATTTTTGTTCAAATTTTGAAACGAATTCGGTTCATTTGTGAATTGAGTTAGGTTCATTTGATAGTACGGTTAAGTATTCACCAAAACTGAACTAAATTCGATTCATTTTTAGATCTAAATGAACCTCAATTAAAAGGAAGAAAAGAAAAAATGCAGCAACAACAACAACAATAAAAAATGACGATTGAAAGAAAACATGTGAAGAAGAAGAAATATAAAGAATGGAAAGACGAAGAAAAAGAAAACCAAAGAAAAAGAAAGAAAAACACAAATACAAAGACAAATACAAATACAAATACGAAGACGAAGACGAATAAATGTTATTGAAATGCGCGTGTGTATACACGGATGTAATAAAAGTAATTTTTATTAAATTTGGATATGATTAATTGGACTTGAATACAAAAATATTTAAATATGTTGTTAGCTGTTTAATTTAACTTTACTAATAAATAGTAATTGACATAACGATGAGAAGAATTATTTGGTTGTATTAGAATGTTGATATGAGCTCTTGATTTTTGAAAATTAGAAATAAAGCTTTGAGAACTCTAACGGTTTTTTCCCCCTCTTCTCTCTTTTTTCCTTTATCACTCTTTCTTTCTTTCTTTTGTTAACTAAGTTACTAAGTGTAAAATGATGAAAAAGAGTATTAAAAAGGAAGAGAGAGTAACATTCTTCTTGGAGAAATAAGGATGGAATGATTGATTTTTTAGAAAATCTTTTCCTCTCATGATAGTATCCTTTTCTTTCCTTACTTAATTAGTGGCCAAGATAAAAATTTAATCATGTGATGAAAATAAAAGGAAAAGAACCATGGAAGATAAGGGAGAAATTGGATGGAATATATAATTATTTATTAACTTTTTTTATTTATATTGTAGTTATTTTTTTATTCTACACATAATTTTTATCTACATTATTATCTTCTTTGTTCATTTTTTTTTTCAAGTGTTCGTCTAGCTTTATTATATTCTTCTTTTTTTTTTATACTTTTCATCAACCAGCATATCTGACCATGAGTATATGTAGTACTTTATATTTATTTTTTTTCACTTATTAAATCAATTATATGTTGAAACGTATATTTAGATTTACAAGTTTAAGTTCATATGGTGTACACAAGTTCTTATGGGTATTTTTTTTTTCCAAAAAATATTACAAGTGAAAGTGAAACAACCCACATTTGAGCAGGCTAAAGGTAGGCATACTGTAAATTATTATAAAAAACTCCATTTTTATGTCAGAATATTAACAGGTAATAATAGAATCCATCGTACATAATAAAAAACCCATTATTCCCTTATTTACAAATACAGTTTTGAAGTCTCCTCTAATTAACCCATAATTTTTTTAATATTTATATAATTTTTTTTTATCTTTTTCTATCTGATCTCTTGAGTTACATAAGTTTTAATTTATTTTTTTCAGTCATATATCTTTTTTTAAACCATTTTATTTCGTAGAGTTTTTTTGTTTATTTATTTTATTTGTTTATTTATTTTAAAGTGTTGAACATGAATAAGAAATTAAGACCATATGTCAAAAACAAAATCCATTAATTTCCCATTTACAAAAACAGTTTTCATAATCCTCTTATAATATAATTAACATATAATTAACACAGTTTTTTAAATAGTTACATATAAGTTCCAAATTTTTTCTGTTATATATATTATTTCAACCATTTTATTTTATAGAGTTTTTTTATTTATTTTGATTTATTTTTTATTTATTTTAGAGTGTTAGACGTGAACAAGGCCACCCAACAGTGAAATAATACTAATTGGAAGAATAAAGTATCCAAAGTCATCGATTACAAGGTGAAAATTTTAGAGTATCTCATCTGAACACTTACACCATCCGATCAACAAGTGATTGGAGGAAATAAATTTGCATTTAGATATGTCAATTATTGAATATTATTTTTTTAAAAAAATATGTGTATTTATATGTTACATTTTACTTTGGTCAGCAACATGACTCAAAGGTGAAGTTTTATTTTGCAATTATGCTTATTTGTGGAGTACCTAATAGTTATATTTTAAATCAATTTTTTATTTTATAAACTTTTTATATTTTAGAATTTGAAATTTTTTATTTTTATTTTTATTTAAGATTATTTTTATATTTTACTTTGAATCTGTTAACCAAAGAGTACTAATATTAGTTTTAATTTTCAACTTTTAGGATAATAAAGATGTGACTTTTTTATACATTAAATGATTCAAAAATTACAGAAATAAATACTCTCAATTTTTTTCAATTGAGCATGTAAAGTGTGATCTTTAATTTTTTGATATTTTTTCAAAAATATTAATATTAGTTTTAGTTTTTAACTTTTAGGATAATAAAAATGTGATTTTTTTTTTACATTAGATAATTCAAAAACTAGAGAAATGAATGCTCTCAATTTTTTTTTTCATTTGAGGGTATAAAATATAATTTTTAATCCTTTAATAGTTTCTGTCATTTCATATTTTCTCTTTATCCCTTTTATAAAATATATAGTGAGAAATCTAATCCCAAAATTACTTATTACTTAAGAATTTAAGTTTACTTTTTGGCTATACTAATATATATAATTTATATAAGAATTATGATATTTTTTTTGTTTATTCTTATAGTAGTATTTAGTTTTGAGTGTAATTGAAATAAATATGAATTTATTCATCTTTTAAAAATTTACACTAATTATTAAAATTACGATATAATTGAAGTATTTTTATAAAAAATGAAAATAAATCAATAACTATAAAGTCTAATTTAAAAAATATAAATAAATAAAATAAATAATAAAAAATAGATATAAAAGTCTATTTTTTATTATGTGGCACAAAACAAAGATATATATATATATATATGAAATTTAACATTACCACCTCTATAGAGACCTTCACTTTTTTATTTTAGCCTTTATGATTAGTTTTGTATTTTATTTTAAACTTTTAAAACAAAAAATACTAATATTATTTAGCTTTAATTTTTAACTTTGATAAATAAAAAGATCTAGCTTTTTATACAGTAGATAATTTAAAAAAGATTTATTATAGAAAAAGTTATGTTTAGTACTTGATTATTTTTGTAAGAGTGTAAATGATTCACATAAAAATTATAATTTTTTTAATTTATTTTTAAAGTAGTTATTACTTTTAAGTGTAATTAAAATAAATATAAATTAATTAATTTCTTAATTTGTTTTACCTATTAAAACTATGATGTGTTTGTTATTATTTGTCAATTCAATCATAAATCGAGAATAACGAAAAAAAAAATTTATATTTAGATATTCAAAAAATACAAAAAAATCTATTTAACAAATTTTTAGCAACTCATAAAAGTTAACTAATACATTGGGTAGTTGTAAATTAAAGTTATAAATAAGATTGATAACTGCAAAAAATAATACATAGTAGTAATTAATTGCAAACGGAAAAGAGGATGTGGAAAGAAAATTAAAAAAAAAAGGTCGAAAGAACAAATTAATATATAATAATGATAGTGAGATAATAATAAATATGTGTATAAAGAATAGGAAGAAATGATAATAAAAATAAAAATTAATAATTTTAAAAGAATAATTAAATGAAAGATAATTTAAGATGTTAATATAAAATTGAAAAAAAATTGTCTATTTCATTAAAATTATTCGTGAAAAAAAATTTAAAAATAAACTTTTATATTTGTTTTAAATTAAATAAAATTAAAAAATAAATAAATTTACTAACATTTATAAATATATAATTTATAAATAATATTTATAAATATTTATCTTGACTTTATTATACATAATAATAATAATGTAATACTTTTGGTATTTGTTCCTTTCTAGAACTAGGCTCTGAGGTATAGATTGGTCGCAGCTGGGAGGGTATTGGAAGCGTCCTTCTCCTATGTATTGCACCTTGATTTCTTCCTCGTCTGAGCAGTGTGGAGAACCTGCAAAAAGGACTCCGACGCTCAAGTCAGTTCACAATCAACAATAACATTAATATTAATGATACTAATATGACTTTTGTGTATTTTCGTGTATGTAGGTCGTCTAAGCAGTGCTATTTATGTTTGAAAGATATGTCCGTTACTAATCTGAGATTCCTGCTATCTAAATCGAGATGCGTCGCAGAGTTTTCTCTTAATGCGGCGTTATCTGATTTTTACCTAGTAGTTGATGTATAGCGTTGATCTGCTTAGATGGATACGAGTCAGCCGAGGCGTAACGTCGGTTCAATAAAAACAGGTATGGATCACAGCCCCCAAGCTTGACTTGCTAATATCGGAAGCAAGTTGAGCTTTTGTCTGTGTCCGACGTTATGCCTGTTTCACTTGTATCCAATCCCCCAAGCTCAACATGGTGCCGACCTTCTTTTTTGTTAACATTTTTCGCATTTAATAAACAATGGGAATTTATTGGTATTGGGGTCTATTATCGAGGCAATCGTGGGTAGCAAGCTGTTTGGTAATGCGAATAGTTTTCATGATCTAACGGCTAGGGATTAACTTAAAACCTGCTCGTGTGATAGTGTTTATTGCATTTCGAAACCTCTTCAGTTTAGGAAGACTTTTTCATTGTACTAATTCGAAAAAGGATGACAACGAAAAGTTAGTGTTTCTTCACTGTTTTCTTGTTTCTCTGTTCTTCACCGTCTTAGTCATGAAAAAACCAGAGGATAAAGTAGTGAAGGTCAAACATGCCTATATGAATGGGTCCATGCGGATGTCAAGTGTCGCATCTCCAAAATCCTAAGATGTAAGGTTCGCTTAATGTTGACAGCTGGGTTCGGGAGGGTTCTGGTTGTGGGGTTGAACTGCTCTCCTGTACTAGAGAGGAGAGGGTTTGTGAAAAAAGAGGGGATTGGGCTTAATTCTATGTATAGACCTACATATTTTTTGAGTTGAATGTGAGGTTCCCCTTTTCCAATTTCGAATGCATGGTTTTGACACAGTTAAATTGTGCTTCGTCTCAACTCCATCCCAACTCTTGGACTTTCCTTCGAGCCTTTGAGTGCTTGATGAGTTTCCTGGAGTATGAACCTTCTCTGGAAGTGTTCTTTTCGCTGTTCCAAGCAAAGGGTGTCCGTAAAGGTCTCTGGATAAATTTGAGTAGTTACCCAGGTTGTTCTCTATTTGTGTTGTACAAATCTTCTTTTAAAAATTTTAAGGAAATGGTCGTAAAGGTTTGCTCTTGTGAGACCAAGTATCCTTACTTCTTGGATAATGAATTGAGCGAGAAATTCACTCTCTTCTGATGCTCTGAACCTATACAGGTTCTAGATTCCTTTAATAGATCTGACGAAGAGGACTTGATTTTAGATTATCTTATTGACTGTTTTTCTGCTGAAAAATTGTTGTCTATTTCTGAGGTTCTGAAGTTTGAAAATGACTTTGATGGGTTGAGCAGTTATATTGGTGAGAGCTCCTGAAATACCTATTTTGTTCTTTGTACTGCTTCTATATATTGATGACTTAATTTATATATTTTATTGTGTAGGTGGGAGGGTGCCGAGTTTATCTTCTGCAAAGATGAGGAGTTTTCTTGACTAGAAAAAGAAAGGAGGTGGGGAAGCTTTAGATGGGAAGGTTGATAAGGACGCGGCTGACGTTGCACAATTTAGTGCACACCCGCGAGGGGAATAAAGGAAAAAATCTGGAATCCAAGCGATCCTTCGAGATTTTATTTGGAGTAGACCTGGCATTTGAATATGGGATTAAAAGTGGAGTGAAGAAGCAATCGCGTCTTCACAGCTTCATGACCGATGGTGCTGTGGAATCGATCTGGAGTACTCGTTTCTCCTTCGATGCTCTTGCTGATAGGGTTGCTCAGAATCCTATTGGCATTCAGCTTTTGAGAGACTTCAGAAAGGAAATGGTCGGTCAGTATATGCAGGTACATGTGGTAGTATTTGTTTTATATTATATTTGAGTTGCATCTTTTGACTGATCAAGTGTGTATGCGTGTAAGATTCTTGTTACAAGATTGGTTTGTGTTGGCCAAACTATAGAGTTTATCGGTGCTAAAGAAAAGATCGAAGTGGAGAAGATTGTAAAATTGGAGAAGTCAGTTGCTGAAAGAGAAGGAGTTGTCGTTGATCTAACCAAAAAGATGAAGGATATAGAGGTGGAAATTAGGAATTTGCAGGATCAAATCCGAGCTCTTCAAGGTCATCTAAAAGAGGCTTAGGTTGAGAAGAGCAAGCTGACACCTCAAATTCATGAGCTGAGGATGAGGGACTGAAAATGTTTACTGGTGGATTTGACCGTGCAGTGAGCTAAGTTTCCGTTTTTGCTCCAGGCTACGAGATTAGTCAATTTGATATGACTAAAATTATTGTTGATGGTAAATTGGTGGATGACGAGCCTGGAGTAGAAGTCCAGGACGAGACTGTAGACATAGGTGATAAATAAGATTGAATGTTAGTTTGAAAAAGTTTGTAATTGGTGCGCGAAATTGTGATCACTACACAACTTTGCACAACTAACCAGCAAGTGCACTGGGTCGTCCAAGTAATACCTTACGTGAGTAAGGGTCGATCCCACGGAGATTGTTGGTATGAAGCAAGCTATGGTCACCTTGTAAATCTCAGTCAGGCAGACTCAAATGGGTATAGATGATGAATAAAACATAAGATAAAGATAGAGATACTTATGTATATCATTGGTGAGAGCTTCAGATAAGTGTATGAAGATGCTTTCCCTTCCGTCTCTCTGCTTTCCTACTGTCTTCATCCAATCCTTCTTACTCCTTTCCATGGCAAGCTTATGCAAGGGTTTCACCGTTGTCAGTGGCTACCTCCCATCCTCTCATTGGAAATGTTCAACGCACCCTGTCACGGCACGGCTATCCATCTGTCGGTTCTTAATCAGGCCGGAATAGAATCCAGTGATTCTTTTGGTCTGTCACTAACGCCCGCCTTCAGGAGTTTGAAGCACGTCACAGTCATCAATCATGAATCCTACTCAGAATACCAGACAAGGTTTAAACCTTCCGGATTCTCTTGAATGCCGCCATCAGTTCTTGCCTATACCACGAAGACTGATCTCACGGAATGGCTGGCTCGTTGTCAGGCGAGCACTCGGTTGTCAGGCGATCAACCATGCAGTGTATCAGGAATCCAAGAGATATTCACTAGAGCCTCGTATGCTTGTAGAACAAGAGTGGTTGTCAGTCACTTTGTTCATGAGTGAGAATGATGATGAGTGTCACGGATCATCACATTCATCAAGTTGAAGAACAAGTGATATCTTGGACAAAGAACAAGTGGAATTGAATAGAAGAACAATAGTAATTGCATTAATACTCGAGGTACAGCAGAGCTCCACACCTTAATCTATGGTGTGTAGAAACTCCACCGTTGAAAATACATAAGAACAAGGTCTAGCCATGGCCGTGAGGCCAGCCTCCCAGTGATCAAAAGATTCAAAGATCTCCAGATTAAAAATACAATAGTAAAAGGTCCTATATATAGAAAACTAGTAGCCTAGGGTGTACAGAGATGAGTAAATGATATAAAAATCCACTTCCGGGCCCACTTGGTGTGTGCTTGGGCTGAGCAATGAAGCATTTTCGTGTAGAGACTCTTCTTGGAGTTAAACGCCAGCTTTTATGCCAGTTTGGGCGTTTAACTCCCATTTTGGTGCCAGTTCCGGCGTTTAACGCTGGGAATTCTGAGGGTGACTTTGAACGCCGGTTTGGGCCATCAAATCTTGGGCAAAGTATGGACTATCATATATTGCTGGAAAGCCAGGATGTCTACTTTCCAACGCCATTGAGAGCGCGCCAATGGGCTTCTGTAGCTCCAGAAAATCCATTCGAGTGCAGGGAGGTCAGAATCCAACAGCATCTGCAGTCCTTTTCAGTCTCTGGATCAGATTTTTGCTCAGGTCCCTCAATTTTAGCCAGAAAATACCTGAAATCACAGAAAAACACACAAACTCATAGTAAAGTCCAGAAAAGTGAATTTTAAACTAAAAACTAATAAAAATACTAAAAACTCAACTCAAACTACTAAAAACATACTAAAAACAATGCCAAAAAGCGTACAAATTATCCGCTCATCACAACACCAAACTTAAATTGTTGCTTGTCCCCAAGCAACTGAAAATCAAATAAGATAAAAAGAAGAGAATATGCAATGAATTCCAAAACATCTATGAAGATCAGTATTAATTAGATGAGCGGGGCTTTTAGCTTTTTGCCTCTGAACATTTTGGCATCTCACTCTATCCTTTGAAATTCAGAATGATTGGCTTCTTAGGAACTCAGAATCCAGATGGTGTCATGATTCTCCTAGTTAAGTATGATGATTCTTGAACACAGCTACTTATTGAGTCTTGGCCGTGGCCCAAAGCACTCTGTCTTCCAGTATTACCGGATACATACATGCCACAGACACATATTGGTGTGAACCTTTTCAGATTGTGACTCAGCTTTGCTAGAGTCCCCAATTAGAGGTGTCCAGGGTTCTTAAGCACACTCTTTTTGCCTTGGATCACAACCTTATTTCTTTCTCTTTTTTTTCTTTTTTTTTTTCGTTTTCTTTTCGTTTTCTCTCTTTTTTTTTTGTATTCACTGCTTTTTCTTGCTTCAAGAATCATTTTTTTATGATTTTTCAGATCCTCAGTAACATGTCTCCTTTTTCATCATTCTTTCAAGAGCCAACATTCATGAACCACAAATTCAAAAGACATATGCACTGTTTAAGCATACATTCAGAAAACAAAAGTGTTGCCACCACATCAAAATAATCAATTTGTTATAAGGTCATGAGGTACAGATACAATGTCAAAAGGTCCTATTAATAGTAAACTAGTATCCTAAGGTTTACAGAAATGAGTAAATGACAGAAAAATCCACTTCCGGGCCCACTTGGTGTGTGCTTGGGCTGAGCAATGAAGCATTTTCGTGTAGAGACCTTTTCTGGAGTTAAACGCCAGTTTCATGCCAGTTTGGGCGTTAACTCCAAGTTTATGCCAGTTCCAGCGTTAAACGCTGGAATTTCTGAGGGTGATTTGCCACGCCGGTTTGGGCCATCAAATCTTGGGCAAAGTATGGACTATCATATATTGATGAAAAGCCCAGGATGTCTACTTTCCATCGCCGTTGAGAGCGCGCCAACTGGGCTTCTGTAGCTCCAGAAAATCCACTTCGAGTGCAGGGAGGTCAGAATCCAAAGCATCTGCAGTTCCTTTTCAGTCTCTGAATCAGATTTTGCTCAGAACCTTCAATTTCAGTCAGAAAATACCTGAAATCACAGAAAAGAAAAAACACAAACTCATAGTAAAGTCCAGAAAAGTGAATTTAACTAAAAACTAATAAAAATACTAAAAACTAACTAAAAGATACTAAAAACATACTAAAAACAATGCCAAAAAGTGTACAAATTATTCGCTCATCACAACACCAAACTTAAATTGTTGCTTGTCCCCAAGCAACTGAAAATCAAAATAGGATAAAAAGAAGAGAATATACTATAGACTCCAAAATATCAAAGAAACATAGTTCCAATTAGATGAGCGGGATAGTAGCTTTTTGCCTCCGAACAGTTTTGGCATCTCACTCTATCCTTTGAAGTCCAGAATGATTGGCATCTATGAGAACTCAGAACTCAGATAGTGTTATTGATTCTCCTAGTTAAGTATAATGATTCTTGAACATAGCTAGTATATGAGTCTTGGCTGTGGCCCAAGGCACTCTGTCTTCCAGTATTACCACCGGATACATACATGCCACAGACACATAATTGGGTGAACCTTTTTAGATTATGACTCAGCTTTGCTAGAGTCCCCAATTAGAGGTGTCCAGGGTTCTTAAGCACACTCTTTTTGCCTTGGATCACAACTTTTATTTCTTTCTTTTTCTTTCTTTTTCTTTTTCTCTCTTTTTTTTTCGAAAAAATTTTTTTTTTGACTATTCACTGCTTTTTCTTGCTTCAAGAATCATTTTGATGATTTTTCAGATCCTCAATAACATGTCTCTTTTTCCCTCATTCTTTCAAGAGCGAACAATTTTTAACATTCTCAAAACAACAAATTCAAGAGACATATGCACTGTTCAAGCATTCATTCAGAAAACAAAAAGTATTGTCACCACATCAAACTAATTCAACTAGTTTCAAGGATAAATTTCAAAATCCTGTACTTCTTATTCTTTTGTGATTAAAGCATTTTTCATTTAAGAGAGGTGATGGATTCATAGGACATTCATAGCTTTAAGGCATAAACTTCAAATTTTATTAATTATGAATTAAGAACAAGACTCAGAAATTAAATATAAGATGAAACTAAAAATAGAAAACAAAACAAAAAACGCAAAACATAGGCTCCTAATGATAGAGGTTTTCACAGAGTTAGGACTCAACAACCTTGATTTTGAGAAGTGGATGCTCCCTCAGCTTGAGAGGAGAGCTTTTGGCGTTTCATCTCTTGGAGTTCACGCCCCTGCTTCTCTTGTTCCTTCAGCAATTTGTAGAGCATGCAGTTCTGATTCTGCTGTTCTTCCTTAAGTTGCTTCATAGTCTCTTGCAACTTGGTGATAGATGCTTCTAGGCTGGCCCAGTAGCCAATTTCAGGAAATTCAGGGAGGAACTCCTGCGCCCTCCTTTTGATAGAGTTGTCTTGCACTTGTCCTTCCATTGACTTCTTGGTGATTGGGTGTTCAATGGGTATGAATTCATCTACTCCCATTTTTACCCTAGCCTCTTTACAGAGCAAGGAGATCAAGCTTGGGTAAGCCAGTTTGGCTTCAGTGGAATTCTTATTTGCAATTGTGTAGATCTCACAAGCAATCACATGATGAACCTCCACTTCTTTTCAAGCATAATGCAATGAATCATCACTGCTCTCTTGATATTACTCAGAACGGTTGCTAGTGGGTAGTATGGAACGCCCAATAAAGTCTAGCCAACCTCTTACAATTGGTTTGAGGTCTCCCCTCTTGAGTTGGTTTGGGGCACCCTTAGAATTGGTTATCCACTTAGTTCCAGGGAGGCATATGTCCTCTAGAACTTGATCCAACCCTTTGTCTGCTCTCACCATTCTCCTGTTAAAGAGTCAGGATCATCTTGCAGTTGAGGCAACTTGAAGATTTCTTATTTGTCCAGATGGAAGTACATAACTTTCCCTCTGACCATGGTTCTGTAGGTATGGTAAGCGGTTCCAGTCATTCTCTGCTTATCTGTTAGCCATAGATTTGAGTAGAATTCCTGAACCATGTTCCTTCCAACCTTTGTTTCAGGATTGGTTAGAACTTCCCATCCTTTGTTTCGAATTTGCTCTTGGATCCCCGGATATTCATCTTCTTTCAGATCAAATTTAACTTCCGGGATCACTGACCTCAGACCCATTATTTGTGATAATGGTCTTCATGTTCTTTGGTTAAGAACTTCTCTTGATTCCAAAGATTCTTTGGAATAGTCTCTTTCTTTCCTCTTAAATTGGTTGTTTTCCCTTAGGAGCCATGATCTTATGAATCTTGGCTTAGTGATCACGGAAAAGCACACCAAACTTAGAGGTTTGCTTGTCCTCAAGCAAAAGAAAGGAAGGAAGAGAGGGGGAGGAAGAGGAAATTCGAATGGTGTGGTGGAAAGAGGGAGCCAAACGTGTATTTATAAGGTGGGGAGAGGAGTTTTCGAAAAAAAAGAGAAATTTGAAAGGAGATTTGAGAAGATATGGAAAGAAATTGAGAAAAAAGGGTGAAATTTTTGAACAAAATTTGGGAATGATTTGAGAGATTTGAAGAGTGATTTTAGATTTTTGAAAATTTGAAAGTGAATGATGAGAGATTGAAATGTATTTTTATAGAAAAATATGGGTAAGAAAAGGAAAGTTTGAAAAAATCTGATTTGAAAACAAAATTGTGGTCCCCCCACCTTGCTAGCGTTAAACGCCCAGAATGGCACCCATTCTGGCGTTTAACGCCCAATTGTTGCCCCTTTTGGGCGTTAAACGCCAGAAATCCTTTATCACTGGGCGTTTTTCTGAACGCCCAGGATGCTGCACACCTGGCGTTAAACGCCCAGAATGGTGCCCATTCTGGCGTTTAACGCCCAAAATGGCACCATTCCTGGCGTTAAATGCCCAGAATGGTACCCATTCTGGCGTTTAACGCCCAAATGCCCCTTACTGGCGTTTTTTTCGCCAGTAAGCTCTTTTTCTCTGCTTTTGAGCTGAATCCTTCTGTAACTCTGTGAATTCCTTCATTTTGACACTTGCCTCTAAGAACTAATCATATAACCTCCTAATGACTGGGTTGCCTCCCAGCAAGTGCTTCTTTACTGTCTTTAGCTGGACCTTTACTGAGAATCACTCAAGTCTCAGTTTTGAGCATTCCTGCTCAAATTGCTTTCAAGATAATGCTTGATTCTCTGTCCATTAACAATGAAACTTTTTGTCAGAATCAATATCCTGAAGTCAACATATCCATATGGTGACACTCCTGTGATCACATACGGACCCTCCACCGGGATTTGAGTTTCCTGGAAACAATTGAGCCTGGAGTTGAAGAGCAGAACTTTTTGTCTGGCTCAAAGACTCTGGTTGACAATTTCTTGTCATGCCACTTCTTTGCCTTTTCCTTGTAAATTTTTGCATTTTCAAAGGCATTGAGTCTGAACTCCTCTAGCTCATTTAACTGGAGCAATCTTTTTTCACCAGCTAACTGAGCATCCATGTTTAGGAATCTGGTCGCCCAGTAGGCTTTATGTTCCAGTTCCACAGGCAAATGACAGGCCTTCCCATACACCAATTGGTATGGAGAGGTTCCTATAGGAGTCTTGAATGCTGTTCTGTACGCCCACAGAGCATCATCCAAGCTCTTTGCCCAATCCTTTCTTCGGGCTATCACAGTCCGTTCTAGGATTCTTTTAGCTCTGTTAGAGACTTCAGCTTGCCCATTTGTCTGTGGATGATACGAGTTGCCACTTTATGGTGATTCCATATCTAACCATAGCAGAGTATAGCTGTTTGTTGCAGAAATGAGAGCCCCCATCACTGATTAGTACTCTGGGAACACCAAACCTGCGAAGATGTGTTTCTGGAGGAATTTTAGCACGGTTTTGGTATCATTAGTGGGTGTAGCAATTGCTTCTACCCACTTAGATACGTAGTCCACTGCCACCAGAATGTAAGTGTTTGAGTATGATGGTGGGAATGGCCCATGAAGTCAATTCCCCATACATCAAAAAATCTATCTCTAATATCCTGTGAGGCATGGCATATCCATGAGGCAGGTTACCAGCTCTTTGGCAACTGTCACAGTTACGCACAAACTCGGGAATCTTTATAGAGAGTAGGCCAGTAGAAGCCACACTGGAGGACTTAGTGGCTGTTCGCTCACTTCCAAAATGTCCTCCATACTGTGATCCATGGCAATGCCATAGGATCCTTTGTGCTTCTTCTCTGGGTACACATCTGCGGATCACTCCGTCAGCACATCTCTTAAAGAGATATGGTTCATCCTAGAGGTAGTACTTGGCATCTGAAATTAATTTCTTTCTTTGCACATGCTGTACTCCTTGGGTATGAACCTCACAGCTTTATAGTTTGCAATATCTGAAACCATGGAGCTTCCTGAATAGCAAAGAGTTGCTCATCTGGGAAAAGTCTCAGAGATCTCAGTAGAAGGGAGGGACGCCCCAGCTACTAGTTCTATTCGGGACAAATGATCAGCTACTTGGTTCTCTGTCCCTTTTCTGTCTCTTATTTCTATATCAAACTCTTGCAGAAGCAACAACCCATCTTATTAGCCTGGGTTTTGAATCCTGCTTTGTGAGTAAGTATTTAAGAGCAGCATGGTCAGTGTACACAATCACTTGGATCTACTAGATAAGATCTAAACTTGTCAATGGCATAAACCACTGCAAGTAATTCTTTTTCTGTGGTTGTGTAATTTTTCTGTGCATCATTTAGAACACGGCTAGCATAGTAAATGACGTGCAGAAGTTTGTTATGCCTCTGTCCCAACACGGCACCAATGGTTGATCACTGGCATCACACATTAACTCAAATGGCATGTCCAGTCTGGTGCAGAGAGACTGGTGCTGTGACCAGCTTAGCTTTCAGGGTCTCAAACGCCTGCTGACACTGTGTGTCAAACACAAATGGTGTGTCAGCAGCTAGCAGGTTACTCAGAGGTTTGCAATTTTCGAAAAATCCTTTATAAACCTTCTGTAAAATCCTGCATGCCCAGAAAGCTTCTGATTGCCTTAACATTGGCAGGTGGTGGTAATTTTTCAATCACCTCTACCTTTGCCTTATCCACCCTCTATTCCCCTGCTTGAAATTTATGCCCAAGGACAATTCCCTCAGTCACCATAAAGTGACATTTCTCTCCAGTTTAAAACCAGGTTAGTCTCTTGGCATCTTTCAGGACAAGTGCTAGGTGGTTAAGACAGGAGCTGAATGAGTCTCCATATACTGAGAAGTCATCCATGAAGACTTCCAGAAATTTATCTACCATATCTGAGAAGATAGAGAGCATGCACCTCTGAAAGGTTACAGGTGCGTTGCACAGACCAAAAGGCATCCTTCTGTAGGCAAAACGCCAGAAGGGCAAGTGAAAGCTGTTTTCTCTTGGTCCTGAGGATCTACTGCAATCTGGTGTAGCCTGAATAGCCATCCAAAAAGCAGTAATAATCATGACCAGCTAGTCTTTCTAGCATTTGGTCTATGAATGGTAAAGGAAAATGATCCTTTCTGGTGGCTGTATTGAGCTTCTGTAGTCAATACACATGCGCCATCCTGTGACTGTTCTTGTAGGAACCAGTTCATTTTTTTCATTATGAACACTGTCATGCCTCCCTTCTTGGGGACAACTTGGACAGGGCTCATCCAGGGGCTATCAGAAATAGGATAAATAATCCCAGCCTCTAGTAATTTAGTGACCTCCTTCTGCACTACCTCCTTCATGGCTGGATTTAGCTCCTTTGTGGTTGGACCACTGGTTTGGCATTATCTCCAACAGGATCTTGTGCAGCATCTAGCTGGGCTAATGCCCTTGAGATCACTTATGGACCACCAAGAGCTGTCTTGTGTGTCCTAGCACTTGAATCAGTGCTCCTCTTCCTGTGGATTTAAAGCAGAGCTTATAATCACTGGAAAAGTGTCACCCTCTCCCAGAAATGCGTACTTCAGGGATGGTGGTAGATGTTGAGTTCAGGTTTTGGGAGGTTTATCCTCCTCCTAAGGAATTTTCGAAAATTCCTTTGCTTCCTCTAGTTTTTCTTGATAAGGTTGAGCATCTTTGAATATCCTCAAGCTTGATTCTAGGCTTTCAGCCATATTGATCTCTTCTACCAGAGAGTCAATAATGTCAGCGCCCATGCAGTCATTTGGTGTGTCTGGATGCTGCATAGCTTTTACAGCATTTAACTGAACTCATCCTCATTGACTCTCAGGGTTACTTCCCCTCTTTGTACATCAATGAGAGTTCGTCCAGTTGCTAGAAAAGGTCTTCCTAGAATGAGAGTTGCACTCTTGTGCTCCTCCATTTCCAGCACCACAAAGTCAGTTGGAAAGGCAAAGGGCCCAACCTTGACAATCATGTCCTCTATTATGCCTGATGGATGTTTAATGGAGCCATCAGCAAGTTGGAGGCATATCTGGTTGGTTTGACTTCTCCAGTCAACCCAAGCTTTCTGATAGTGGATGCAGGTATTAGATTGATGCTGCTCCAAGATCACATAGGGGTCTTGGTGCAAGCGCCCTCTAATGTGCATGGTATCATAAAGCTTCCAGGATCTTGAAGCTTTTCTGGTAAGCTTTTCAAAATGACTGCACTGCATTCTTCAGTGAGAAACACTTTTTCAGTTTCTCTCCAATCCTTCTTATGACTTAAGATCTCTTTCATGAAACTTAGCATAAGAAGGTATTTGCTCAAGTGCCTGCAAACGGAATCTTTATTTCAAGAGTCCTTAGATAGTCTGCAAAGAGGGCAAATTGCTTATCCTGTTCGCTTTGCGGAGTTTCTGAGGATAAGGCATCTTGGCTTGATATCTTCACCTTTGATGCTGCAGGTTTATTCCTTACAGAAGTGGTTGAAGAAGCCTGTTAGAGGGATTATGTCAGCACTCTCAGGTGTCTGATCCTCCCTTGGCGTCTGAACGCCAGGATTGGGTGGGAAAATGGGCGTTTAACGCCAACTTTTCCCCTTTTCTGGCGTTTGAACGCCAGAACTGGGCCAAGAGATGGGCGATAACGCCAGCTTTCCTTCCCTTTCTGGCGTTTGAACGCCAATAACATTCCTCTCTGGGCTCTTACTGTCCTCAGAGGGATTTTGAAACAGTGGTTTGGTTTCCTCTGTCAATTGTTCCTGTTTGGCTTTTTGCTCTTTTGAGCAGTGGTGTCAGTGTTTCCCACTCTTCAGTTGAATGCTGACATCTTCTGTATCTGTTTAGATATTTGCTGTTTTGCTTGATTCAACTGCAGTTCTATGTTTTGTTAGCAACCTTAGTATCATGGAGCATTCTTTAAATTCTGCTAACTGTGTCATCAGGAGCAATTGTGTTGATTAAGCTCATTCATCTGTTCTTGAGGATAGGATCAGTGACTAATGCCATGACTTCCTTTTGGAACGAACTCATTGCTAGAATATAAGTATTGGTTTCTAGCAACAGTGTCTATAAGCTCTTGAGCTTCTTCAATTGTCTTCCTCATGTGTATAGATCCACCAGCTGAGTGGTCTAAAGACATCTGAGCTTTTTCTGTGAGCCATAGTAGAAGATGTCTAACTGTACCCACTCTGAAAACATTTCAGAGGGGCATTTTCTAAGCATACCTCTATACCTCTCCCAGGCATTATAAAGGGATTCATTACTCTTGTTTAAAGCCTTGGATGTCCAGCCTTAGCTGTTGTCATCCTCTTTGGAGGGTAAAAAATGATTCAGGAATTGTCTGACAGCTTTCCATGTCTTTATGCTTGTTGTAGGTTGGTTATTCAACCACCTTTTAGCTTGATCTTTTACAGGAAATGGAAACAGTAATAGTCTGTAGACATCCTGATCTACCTCTTTATCATGTACTGTGTCAGCAATTTGTAAGAACTGTGCCAGAAACTCAGTAGGTTCTTCCTGTGGAAGACCGGAATACTGGCAATTTTGCTACACTATGATAATGAGTTGAGGATTTAGCTCAAAGCTGCTTGCTTGATGGGAGGTGTACAGATGCTACTCCCATATGCAGCTGTTAATGGGGTTAGCATATGACCCCAGAGTCCTTTGGACTGATCAATCCCTCTTAGGTCCATAATGGACAAAGGGAAATGATAATGATTGCAAATAGATAAATTGTGTTTTTTTTTTGAATAACCGAAAAAAAAAAAAATAAAAACAAAAGGCAATTAAAATAAAAAAATTCGAAAATCAATAAGAAATAAGATCAAAGCAAATTGAGACTGAATCAATTAGTTAATTAAAAAGATTTTGAAAAAAAGCAATTAAAAAGATATGATTGAAAAATTTTTATGAAAAAGATTTGATTTTTGAAAAAGAGGAAGAGAAAAACAACAAAAAGACACCAAACTTAAAATTTTAGAAAATCAAACACTAATTTTCGAAAATTTTAAAGGAAAACACAAAGAGGACACCAACTTAGAATTTTATGAACAAAAAAGGGACTAAGAACATGCAAAATCGAAAATTTTAAAAGAAAAACAAAAGCATGCAATTGACACCAAACTTAGAATATGAAACTAGACTCAAACTAAAAGACTCTAACCAACAAAAATAAAACAGTCCTAATATAAGCAACAAGATAAGCCGTCAGTTGTCCAAACTCGAACAATCCCGGCAACGGCGCCAAAAACTTGGTGCACGAAATTGCAATCACACTTTTGCAATCCCGCACAACTAACCAGCAAGTGGCACTGGGTCGTCCAAGTAATACCTTGCGTGAGCAAGGGTCGATCCCACGGAGATTGTCGGCTGAAGCAAGCTATGGTTATCTTGTAAATCTTAGTCAGGATATCAGAAAGTATCAGGATTGATTGTGAAAAGCAAAGAACATGAAATAGGTACTTGTTTTGCAGTAATGGAGAATAGGTTGAGGCTTTGAGATGCTCCATCTTCTGAATCTCTGCTTCCTACTGTCTTCTTCATCAAACACGCAAGGCTCCTTCCATGGCAAGCTGTATGTAGGGTTTCACCGTTGTCAGTGGCTACTCCCATCCTCAGTGAAAATGTTCCTATGCTCTGTCACAGCATGGCTAATCATCTGTCGGTTCTCGGTCAGGCCAGAATAGAATCCAGTGATTCTTTTGCGTCTGTCACTAACGCCCGCCTGCTAGGAGTTGAAGCACGTCACAGTCATTCAGTCATTGAATCCTACTCAGAATACCACAGACAAGGTTTAGACCTTCCGGATCCTCTTGAATGCCGCCATCAGTTCTAGCTTATACCACGAAGATTTGGTTAAGGAATCCAAGAGATATCTACTCAATCTAAAATAGAACAGAGGTGGTTATCAGGCACATGTTCATAGTTGAGAATGATGATGAGTGTCACGGATCATCACATTCATCCGGGTTAAGAGCAAGTGATATCTTAGAATAGAAGCAAGCATAATTGAATAAGAAACAGTAGTGATTGCATTAATCCATCAAGACACCAGCAGAGCTCCTCACCCCAACCATGGGGTTTAGAGACTCATGCGTGAAAGGTACACAAAGAAACGTGTAAAGTGTCATGAGGTACAGATACAATGTCAAAAGATCCTATTAATAGTAAACTAGTATCCTAAGGTTTACAGAATGAGTAAATGACAGAAAAATCCACTTCCGGGCCCACTTGGTGTGTGCTTGGGCTGAGCAATGAAGCATTCGTTGTAGAGACCTTTTCTGGAGTTAAACGCCAGCTTTCATGCCAGTTTGGGCGTTTAACTCCAATTTATGCCAGTTCCAGCGTTAAACGGGAATTTCTGAGGGTGATTTGCCACGCCGGTTTGGGCCATCAAATCTTGGGCAAAGTATGGACTATCATATATTGCTGGAAAGCCCAGGAGTCTACTTTCCAACGCCGTTGAGAGCGCGCCAATTGGGTTTCTGTAGCTCCAGAAAATTCACTTCGAGTGCAGGGAGGTCAGAATCCAACAGCATCTGCAGTCCTTTTCAGTCTCTGAATCAGATTTTTGCTCAGAACCTTCAATTTCAGTCAGAAAATACCTGAAATCACAGAAAAACACACAAACTCATAGTAAAGTCCAGAAAAGTGAATTTTAACTAAAAACTAATTAAAATATACTAAAAACTAACTAAAAGATACTAAAAACATACTAAAAACAATGCCAAAAAGTGTACAAATTATCCGCTCATCAGAACTCAATTCTCCTAGGGAGGTGTTGATTTGCTCCCAATAGTCTTGTGGAGGAAAGTGCATCCCTTGAGGCATCTCAGGGATCTCATGATGAGAGGGGCCTCTTGTTTGCTCCATCCTTTTCTTAGTGATGGGCTTGTCCTCATCAATAAGGATGTCTCCTTCTATGTCCACTCCAACTGAATAACAGAGGTGACAAATGAGATGAGGAAAGGCTAACCTTGCCAAGGTAGAGGACTTGTCCGCCACCTTATAGAGTTCTTGGGCTATAACCTCATGAACTTCCACTTCTTCTCCAATCATGATGCTATGGATCATGATGGCCCGGTCTAGAGTCACTTCGGACCGGTTGCTAGTGGGAATGATTGAGCGTTGGATAAACTCCAACCATCCTCTAGCCACGGGCTTGAGGTCATGCCTTCTTAATTGAACCAGCTTCCCTCTGAATCTCTTCCATTGGGCGCCCTCTTCACAAATGTCAGTGAGGACTTGGTCCAACCTTTGATCAAAGTTGACCCTTCTAGTGAAGGATGTTCATCTCCTTGCATCATGGGCAAGTTGAATGCCAACCTTACATTTTCCGGACTAAAATCCAAGTATTTCCCCGAACCATAGTAAGCCAATCTTTGGATCCGGGTTCACACTTTGATCATGGTTCTTGGTGATCCATGCATTAGCATAGAACTCTTGAACCATTAAGATTCCGACTTGTTGAATGGGGTTGGTGAGAACTTCCCAACCTCTTCTTCGGATCTCATGTCGGATATCCGGATATTCACTCTTTTTGAGTGAAAAAGGGACCTCGGGGATCACCTTCTTCAAGGCCACAACTTCATAGAAGTGGTCTTGATGCACCCTTGAGATGAATCTCTCCATCTCCCATGACTCGGAGGTGGAAGCTTTTGCCTTCCCTTTCCTCTTTCTAGAGGTTTCTCCGGCCTTGGATGCCATAAATGGTTATGGAAAAACAAAAAGCAATGCTTTTACCACGTGATGAGCGGATAATTTGTACGCTTTTTGGCATTGTTTTTAGTATGTTTTTAGTATGATCTAGTTAGTTTTTAGTATATTTTTATTAGTTTTTAGTTAAAATTCACTTTTCTGGACTTTACTATGAGTTTGTGTGTTTTTCTGTGATTTCAGGTATTTTCTGGCTGAAATTGAGGGACCTGAGCAAAAATCTGATCCAGAGACTGAAAAGGACTGCAGATGCTGTTGGATTCTGACCTCCCTGCACTCGAAGTGGATTTTCTGGAGCTACAGAAACCCAATTGGCGCGCTCTCAACGGCGTTGGAAAGTAGACATCCTGGGCTTTCCAGAAATATATGATAGTCCATACTTTGCCCAAGATTTGATGGCCCAAACCGGCGTTTCAAAGTCCCCCTAGAATTCCCAGCGTTTAAACGCCGGAACTGGCACCAAAATGGGAGTTAAACGCCCAAACTGGCATAAAAGCTGGCGTTTAACTCCAAGAAGAGTCTCTACACGAAAATGCTTCATGCTCAGCCCAAGCACACACCAAGTGGGCCCGGAAGTGGATTTTTATATCATTTACTCATCTCTGTACACCCTAGGCTACTAGTTTTCTATATATAGGACCTTTTACTATTGTATTTTTAATCTGGAGAAATCTGGAGATCTTTGAATCTTTTGATCACTGGGAGGCTTGCCTCACGGCCATGCCTAGACCTTGTTCTTATGTATTTTCAACGGTGGAGTTTCTACACACCATAGATTAAGGTGTGGAGCTCTGCTGTACCTCGAGTATTAATGCAATTACTATTGTTCTTCTATTCAATTCCGCTTGTTCTTTGTCCAAGATATCACTTGTTCTTCAACTTGATGAATGTGATGATCCGTGACACTCATCATCATTCTCACTCATGAACAAAGTGACTGACAACCACTCTTGTTCTACAAGCATACGAGGCTCTAGTGAATATCTCTTGGATTCCTGATACACGATGCATGGTTGATCGCTTGACAACCGAGTGCTCGCCTGACAAACGAGCCAGCCATTCCGTGAGATCAGAGTCTTCGTGGTATAGGCAAGAACTGATGGCGGCATTCAAGAGAATCCGGAAGGTCTAACCTTGTCTGTGGTATTCTGAGTAGGATTCAATGATTGAATGACTGTGACGTGCTTCAAACTCCTGAAGGCGGGGCGTTAGTGACAGACGCAAAAGAATCACTGGATTCTATTCCGGCTGATTGAGAAACGACAGATGGATAGCCGTGCCCGTGACAGGGTGCGTTGAACATTTCCAATGAGAGGATGGGAGGTAGCCACTGACAACGGTGAAACCCTTGCATAAGCTTGCCATGGAAAGGAGTAAGAAGGATTGGATGAAGACAGTAGGAAAGCAGAGAGACGGAAGGGAAAGCATCTCCATACGCTTATCTGAAGCTCTCACCAATGATATACATAAGTATCTCTATCTTTATCTTTATGTTTTATTCATCATCTATACCCATTTGAGTCTGCCTGACTGAGATTACAAGGTGACCATAGCTTGCTCATACCAACAATCTCTGTGGGATCGACCCTTAATCAGTAAGGTATTACTTGGACGACCTAGTGCACTTGCTGGTTAGTTGTGCAAAGTTGTGTAGTGATCACAATTCGCGCACCAGTTTTTGGCGCCGTTGCCGGGGATTGTTTTGAGATGGACAACTGACGGTTCATCTTGTTGCTTAGATTAGGTATTTTCTTCAGAGTCTTAAGAATAAATTCTAGTGTTTCATGATGATCTGCTGAAGTCTGGCTGGCTGAGAAGCCATGTCTAATCTATTGGACCGAGGTTTCAACTTATCATCACAAGAGCTTGTTGATTTCTATCAATCTTGCTATTGGAGCAATGATCTGCTAAGGCTTGGCTGGCCATTGGCCATGTCTAGTGTTTTGGACCGAAGCTTTCTTTGAAGCTTGGCTGGCTGTGAAGCCATGTCTAATTCCTGGACCGGAGTCTTAGACTAACATTGCAATGATTCCTGGAATTCAAATTAAGAATTTGAAACTTTTATTTTCTAGTTTCATATAATTTTCGAAAAAAAGCACAAAAAAATTTACAAAATCATAAAAAAACCAAAAATATTTATGTTTCTGTTGAGTCTAGTGTCTAAATTAAGTTTGTGGTCTGCATGCATTGTTATTTGATCTTGGTTCTATTTTCAAGTCAATAGTACAGGGAACTGAAGATTCAGAACATGCAGCAGAGGAATTACACAGAAAAAGCTGGGCGTTCAAAACGCCCAGTGAAGAAGGACAGACTGGCGTTAAACGCCAGCCAGGGTACCTGGGGGCGTTTAACGCCCAAAAAGGTAGTGCATTGGGCGTTAAACGCCAGAATGTGCACCATTTGGGCGTTTAACGCCAGGATGGCACAAGGGGAAGGATTTTGTTTCAAAATCAATTTTTTTCAAGTTTTCAAAGTTTTTCAAAATCAAATCTTTTTCAATCATATCTTTTTAATCAAAGTTTTCAAAATCAATTTCTTTCCTTTTCAAAGTACTTACAACAATTAGTGATTGATTGAACATTTTAAGTATGTGCCTTTTCTGTTGAGAAAGGTTTAATGTTTGAATCATATCTTTTCTGTTTGGCAAGTCATTAATTTTTAAAATCAAATCTTTTTAAATGTTTTCAAAATCATATCTTTTCAACCATATCTTTTTAAAACCATAACTTTTCAATCATATCTTTAATCACATCTTTTTCAAAAACAGTTTTCAATCATATCTTTTGATTCTAATTTCAAAATCTTTTTCAAAAATTACTTGATTTCTTTCTCACTCTTGATTTCGAAAATTAATTAAATTTTTTTAAAAATGTTTTCAAAATATTTCAACTTGATTTTCGAAAATTTCTTCTCTTCCCACATCCTTTATCTATGGAGTATCACTCCTTCTCAATGCACAATTCGAACTCTATCTAATTAAGTTCGAATTCTTTACCTCTATTTTCTGTTCCTGACACTCAAGGAATCTATACTGTGACATAGAGGATTCCATATTTCTTGTTCTCTTCTCTTTCAATGAGCAGGAACAAAGACAAAAGCATTCTTGTTGAAGCTGACCCTAAACCTGAAAGGACCTTGAAGCGAAAAACTAAGAGAAGCTAAAGCACAATTCTCTGTAGAGGACCTGACCAAATTCTTCAAAGAAAAAAGAACACATGGCAGCCGAAAACAACAACAATGCAAGGAAGGTGCTGGGTGACTTACTGCACCTACTCCGACTTCTATGGGAGAAGCATCTCTATCCTGCCATTGGAGCAAACAACTTGAGCTTAAGCCTCAATTAGTTTCTCTAATGCAACAGAATTGCAAGTTCCATAGACTTCCATTGGAAGACTCATCAGTTCTTAGCTGAATTCTTGCAAATCTGTGACATGTCAAGACTAATGGGGTTGACCCTGAGGTCTACAGACTTATGCTATTCCCTTTTGCTGTAAGAGACAGAGCTAGGACATGGTGGACTCACAACCTAAAGAAAGCCTGGACTCATGGGAAAAGCTAGTCAATGCCTTCTTGGCAAGTTCTTTCCACCTCAAAAATTGGTAAGCTTAGAGTGGAAGTCCAAACCTTCAGACAGAAGGATGGAGAATCCCTCTATGAAGCTTGGGAAAGATACAAACAATTAATCAGAAAATGTCCTTCTGACATGCTTTCTGAATGGAGCATCATAGGTATTTTCTATGATGGTCTCTCTGAACTGTCCAAGATGTCTTTGGATAGCTCTGCTGGAGGATCTCTTCATCTGAAGAAGACGCCTACAGAGGCTCAAGAGCTAATTGAAATGGTTGCAAATAACCAATTCATGTACACTTCTGAAAGGAATCCTGTGAACAATGGGACTAAAGGAGTTCTTGAGATTGATACTCTGAATGCCATTCTGGCTCAGAATAAGATATTGACTCAACAAGTCAATTTGATTTCTCAAAGTCTGTCTGGAATGCAAAATGCACCAAGCAGTACTAAGGATGCTTCATCTGAAGAAGAAGCTTATGATCCTGAGAACCCTTCAATGGAAGAGGTGAATTACCTAGGAGAACCCTATGGAAACACCTATAATTTTTCATGGAGAAATCATCCAAATTTCTCATGGAAGGATCAACAAAGACCTCAACAAGGTTTCAATAACAATAATGGTGGAAGAAACAGGTTTAGCAATGGCAAGCCTTTTCCATCATCTTCTCAGCAACAGACAGAGACTTCTAAGCAGAACCGATCTGACTTAGCAACCATGGTCTCTGATCTAATCAAAACCACTCAAAGTTTCATGACTGAAACAAGGTCCTCCATTAGGAATTTGGAGGCACAAGTGGGACAGCTGAGCAAGAAAATTACTGAACTCCCTCCTAGCACTCTCCCAAGCAATACAGAAGAAAATCCAAAAGGAGGGCAAGGCATAAACATGGCCGAATTGGAGAGGAAGGAGAGGAAGTGAACGCCACTGAGGAAGACCTCAATGGGCGTGCACTAGCCTCCACTGAGTGCCCCAATGAGGAACCATGGGAATCTGAGACTCAAAATGAGACCATAGAAATTCCATTGGACTTACTTCTGCCTTTCATGAGCTCTGATGAGTACTCTTCCTCTGAAGAGGATAAGTATGTCACTGAAGAGCAAGTTGCTAAATACCTTGGAGCAATCATGAAGCTAAATGACAAGTTATTTGGAAATGAGACTTGGGAGAACGAACTCCTTTGCTCACCAAAGAACTGGATGATTGTCTAGGCAGAAATTACCTCAAAAGAGACAAGATCTGGGAAGTTTTCCATACCTTGTACCATAGGCACCTGACCTTCAAGAAGGCTCTGTGTGACTTAGGGTCAAGTGTAAACCTCATGCCTCTCTCTGTAATGAGAAGCTAGGGATCTTTGAGGTACAAGCTGCAAGAATCTCACTAGAGATGGCATACAACTCAAGAAAAACAAGCTTATAGACTTGTAGAGGATGTTTTGGTGAAGATTGAAGACCATACATCCTGCTGATTCATAGTCTAGAGACTGGGAAGGCATGGATGAAACCAGCATCCTTGGCAGACCCTTCCTAGCCACAACAAAGGATGTGATTGATGTTGATGGAGGTGAATGATCATTCAAGTAAATGAAGAATCCTTTGTGTTTAAGGCTCAGGATATCCCTCTGTCACCATGGAGAGGAAGCATGAAAAGCTCTCTCAATCAGAGTCAAGCAGAGCCCCCACAGTCAAACTCTAAGTTTGGTGTTGGGAGGCCACAACCAAACTCAAGTTTGGTGTTGAACCCCACATTCAAACTCTAAGTTTGGT